>NC_133423.1:67968863-68272045 GCF_049350105.2 Macaca mulatta
GGCGCAGTGGCTGATGCCTGTAATCTCAGCCCTTTGGAAGGCTGAGGCAGGCAGATCATGAGGTCAGGAGATCGAGACCATCCTGCCTAACATGGTGAAATCCCATCTCTACTAAAAATACAAAAAAAAATTAGCCGGGCGTGGTGGCAGGCACCTGTAGTCCCAGCTACTGCGGAGGCTGAGGCAGGAGAATGATGTGAACCCGGGAGGCGGAGGTTGCAGTGAGCCGAGATCACGCCACTGCACTCCAGCCTGGGCAACAGAGCAAGACTCTGTCTCAAAAAAAAAAAAACCATATATATATATATGTGTGTGTGTATATATATATATTGCACTGCACTTACCCTTCTTGTGATGATGTAAAATTATAAATGCCTATGTGATGAGATGAAGTGATAGAATGGCACAGCCCAAGATTTCATAATATTTTCAGAATGGCACACAATTTAAAACTTATGAATTATTTCTGGAAACTTCCATTTAATATTTTCAGACAACAGTTGACCACAGGTAACTGAAATCATGGAAAGTGAAATCTCAGATAAGGAGGAATACTATAATATGAAATCAAAGACGCTAAACCTTATAGAAAGAAATAACTATAATTACATAAGTAATGAAACTTTTCAGAGAAACTTGGATTTTATAATATACAAACCTTAAACCAGAATACAGATTTTCATATTAAATTTCAATTAGAGTATCTACATAAAAATGTAATTATAAGTTAAAAGACTATTGATAGTATTTTTCAATCCTACCTGGTTCTGTCATCTGAGATTTTTGTATTAGAACATCTCTTATTTTCTCCACCCACAGGTAAAGAATACTTTCACCGATATTCTGTCTAAACAAAATTCAGGGAAAACAAAATTTGTTATTTCAAAAATCATCTTCTCAAATTCAAGAAGATATTGACATTTACAATCAAAGACATTATAAACAATCTAACCATTTCTTTTTTAAAATAATTTATAAAAACCTGGGGTTTATCAACATTTGTGTCTGAGTATTTAATACAGGTTATAGCAACCTTAAAAATTCCAGTCGACTCCAAAATTAACATGGCTAACTTTAAAATAAGCAGAAGAGTGGTAACTAAAGAGGGGAATAAACATTTCCAAACTAGATGGATTAGAGAAATATAAATGTGACTTAGTTTCTGTAAGTGGATACAATCTTTCAGTATGATCATTGCTTGATTTTTTAAAACTTTTTAAAGAATTTCAAACCACTTATTTGGTACCCTTATCATTTAGTATACTTATCTCAACAACAAAGAATGCAAAGCATATGGGGAACTCCTTCAGGGAGTCAATTTACAAGATCTAAAAGACAATTCAACAATTTTATATTCATATCTTGTTTCTGACAAAACATTCTATTGCCTAATATTCTATTGCCTAAATAAATATTCTATTGCCTAAATTGATAAATTTTGGTTCCAAATGATATTTGGTTGTCCCGGGTAACGAAATCCATCTCAAAGGATCACTGAGAAAAAGAATGTGTCACGGGTTTTGAAGTCATGTCCATAGTTATGTTAAATGATGGCAACAGCAATAAAATAAAGGCCCAAGCGTCTGCTCTTTAGAGAAAGACACTAACTGTAGATAAGTATGGTATGTGTTTAAAGATATCACCACACTACTATACAGCAACACTTCACCTCTTTCCTCTAACAGTTTCCCTTGAAACCATTATCTCTCTTTATTACTATTCATCAGCACCCACCGAAACTTTCAAAACAAGCAGACAGAAAAAAACAACGTTTTCAAATAATTCTGTACCCTCAAATCCTCCCCATCACACCCCACATCACTACAATTCCTAGTACTAAAACTAAATACTTGTATTGGTTGATATAACAGTAAAGCTATTCACTAAAATGCACTAAGCTGTGTAAAGTTAAACTAATCATTTGATCTGAGTTTCCGTCACCTAATTTTCAATATTATAAGCTGGAAGAGATGCTTTTTAAAATAAGAACAGTCCAGGGCCGGGTGTAGTGTAATCAAAGCACTCTGGGGGGGCCAGGGTGGGCAGATCACCTAAGCTCAGGAGTTCGAGACCAGCCTGGGCAACATGGCAAAATCCCTTCTCTACAAAAAAAATACAAAAATTAGCCAGATGTGGTGGTGCCTGTAATCCCAGCTACTCAGGAAGCTGAGGTGGGAGGATTGCTTGAGCCTGGGAGGTGGAGGTTGCAGTGAGTGGAGATCGTGCCACTGCACTCCAGCCTGGGCAACAGAAAAAGACTCCTTCTCAAAAACAAACAAACAAAAAAAAACAAAAAACAGAAAACAAACAAAAAAAAACCAGCCAGATGTGGTTGCTCACACCTATACTCTTAGCACTGTAGGAAGATAGCTTAAAACCAAGAGTTTGAGACCAGCCTGGGCAACAAAGCGAGGCTCCGTTTCTGCAAGAAATTCAAAAACTTAGCCAGGCACAGTGATGGGTGCCCGTAATCCCAGCTACTTAGGAGGCTGAGGTGGAAGGATCACTTGAACCCGGAAGCTTGGAGGCTGAAGTGAGCTATGATTGTGACACTGCACTCCAGCCTGGGCAACACAGCAAGACTCAAAAAACTAAAAAAAAAAAAATTTAAAGAATAAAAAAAAGATAGCTGCTAGTTTAATGCTGACAATATGATCCCCTTTCTACAGATGAGAAAACAGACACAAAGAGATGCCACTATTTTAAAAACTGACTCCAAAAGTCTGACTGAAACAGCCTTAACCTCAGCTAGACTAAACTTTATATGGGCCCATTCCTGACTCTAGGACCTTACCTGCCTTTTCTTAGAGCATTTTCTTTACAGAACTTGTCACTGTAAATTCCTTCTCTGTCTCTTTGAGATATATGTAAATCGTTTTACAGAAAACTTTAATTGGTTTTACAACCCAGGAAATGTCTTTCTCAAGGACCTGGGAACCATCCCTTTGAAACACATCATCAAAGAAGACATTGCCCTTATCTTCCAGTCTCTGTGGAAGTACAGGAGGCTAACTTCAATGGGTACGTATTAGTAAACGCACATGGCCTACTTACAAAGAGAAATATTTGCAGACTCAACAATGACTTAATATGCCCAACACACCCGATTAATGGTCCCACATAATATCTTTCAGTACTTTTGCACTAGCTCATCCTGGCCCTTAAAAACCCATCTGCCTTTTGTTTCAGAGGAGTTGAGTTTACACTTGGTTCTGGCCTCTTTCCCTTATTGCAGGGGCCTTGAATACAGTCTTCCTTGTCTGTTTAACTTTATCCAATGTAATTTTTGATTCAAGAAGCCTCACTCACCAACATTAAAACCTAAGATTCCATGATGCATCAAAAGGTGAAGAGATGTAGAAAATTTCAAAAATTATCTTCTTGGATTCTAAATTAAATATTGCTATAATAGAAATTCACAAAATCAAATACTATAAAAAACTTGTAATCCTTTTCATTTTATCTTAAATAGTATCATATTCTAAGTATTTTAAATGTATTTACTTTTTGTTTTATCAAAATATTTTCATTTATTCAAAATATTCATATGCAAAATATTTAAATAAAAATTAAGGGCTGGGCACAATAGCTCATGCCTGTAATTTCAACATTTTGACATGCAGAGGCAGATAGATCACACGAGGCCAGGAATTTCAGATAAGTCTGGGCAAGGTAGCGAGACCCTTTCTTTACAAAAAAAAAAAAAAAAAATTAGCCAGTGGTGGCACACCTATAAACCCAGACACTCGGGAGGCTAAGGCAGGAGGAACACTTGGGCCCAGGAGGTCAAGGTTGCAGTGAACTACGATCATGCCACTGCACTCCAGCCTAGGCAACAGAGAGAGACCCCATCTCAGGAAAAAAAAAAAGTAGGTACAATAACCAAACTAACCTACATCTAATCAATCACCAAATCCTAGCTTATATATATATATATATTTTTTTTGAGACGGAGTTTTGCTCTTGTTGCCCAGGTTGCAGTGCAATGGCGCGATCTCAGCTCACTGCAACCTCTGCCTCCTGGGTTCAGGTGATTCTCCTGCCTCAGCCTCCCAAGTAGCTGGGATTATAGGCATGCGCCACCACGTCTGGATAATTTTGCATTTTTAGTAGAGATGGGGTTTCTCCATGTTGGTCAGGCTGGTCTCTCTCAAACCCCTGACCTCAGGTGATTTGCCTGCCTCAGGCTCCCAAAGTGCTGGGATTACAGGCATGAGCCACTGCGCCTGGCCAATATATTTTTAAGTATTTCTTTAACTGACCTTCTTCTCCATTCGTATTCTTGTTGCCTTAATAAAGGCCTCCACTATATCCCTCCTGAGTTACTGACTGCTCTTCTAAAGAGTCTCTTCTTCACAGACTTACTTTTTATTTATTTATTTTTGAGACAGTGTCTCACTCTATCATCCAGACTGGAGTGCAGTGACTTCACTTCGACCTCCTGGACTCCAGTGATCCTTCTACCTCAGCCTTCCAAGTAGCTGGGATTACAGGCACGCCCCATCATATCCAGTTAATTTTTATTTTTTAAATTTCTATAGAGATGCGGAAGGTCTCACAATGCTGCCCAGGCTGGCCTCAAACTTCTAGCTTCAAGCAATCCTCCCACATTGGCTTCCGAAAATGCTGGGATTACAAACAAAAGCTACCACACTTGGCTCATGTTTAATTTCTAAAAACCTGTATTTTTCCCTTGCTGCCCTCTGCTGGAATTATATGGAAAATATGATTAAAAGTTGTCACAAAGGCCAGGCGCAGTGGCTCATGCCTGTAATCCCAGCACTTTGGGAGGCCGAGGCAGGTGGATCACTTGAGGTCAGAAGTTCAAAACCAGCCTGGACAAAATGCTGAAACCCCATCTCTATTAAAAATACAAAAATTAGCCAGGTGTACAGGCGCTCACCTGTAATCTCAGCTACTCAGGAGGCTGAGGCATGAAAATTGCTTGAACCTGGGAGGCAGAGGTTGCAGTAAGCTGAAATCGCGCCACTGCACTCCAGCCTGGGCAATAGAGCAAGACTCAGTCTCAGAAAAAAAAAAAAAAAAAGTTGTCACATAAAAGTTTTAAAAATAAATCCAGGTGTGATGGTATGTGCCTGTAGTCCCAGCTACTTGGGAGGCTGAAGCAGGAGGATCACTTGAGGCTTGAGCCCAGGAGTTCAAGGCTAGCTTGGGCAATACAGTGAGGCCCTATTTAAAAAAAAAAAAAAAAGTTTTACAAGTAAGATGTGTATTTCTATTTAGACTACATGTGTGAAAATAATAATCACTGGACCAAGGTTATTCGAGCACATTTAATAAACAAGACACCATATCCCACCATTAGAACAAACTATAATTTCTGACACTTCCTAAGTCTCAAATAGCTCAAGTGAACTAGTTAAAGAGAAAAGGAAAGTTGTGTCCTGTGGGAAGGTATCTTTTAGTAAAAGGAGGATGTTTGGGATAGGGGATAGGCAGGTGAAGAGCCACTTCTGAGTGTATGACATTGTACCCGGGTAAGAAAAAACGCTAACTGATGAATGTGATTAACATGATGGAAGTTAAATGTGGAAAGATTTACAAGGAGGAAGTGGTCAATATCACCAAAAGTTAGGTAAGAGCTGAAAAATGGCCACTACATGAACAATTCTGGTGTTAATGGTGAACAAATCCGCAGTATACTGATCTTATTATATTCGGGGGCTGGGGGTAGTGGGCAGATAAATTGGCAAATAAGAGAGGATTATAGAAAGAAGTTTGTTGGGGGCACAGAAGTTGGAGTGGCCAATAATGTTAGGGAGAGATCTCAGAAAACATTTAATTAAGGAAATACTTATACTTCCGCCAAGCATGATGGAATCACTAAATGGGGACCCAAGAAAGACCATACTTGCTCTAGGCAGGAATAAGTAGAATGGATTCCACAACAACTTACCATTTTCTAATTAAATATTTTGGAAGGAAAAGAAACCTGGCCTGGATCCCAGGGACACAAAGAGGGACTGTCACTGTACCAAATGGAGTGGCCACCTAGAACATATAATACAATCCTTACTAGATCCTGGATTACAGTAAAACTGATATTCCAGAACATTATTTATTTTACTAAATTATTTCATTAAAATTAATCTAAATCATAGTTATATCTTCTCTAGACAACTGCATTAGCCCCCTAACTGATGTCCCACATCTACTCTTGCTACCTTCCAAACACTACTTCAAACAGAAATAGAATGATCTTATTTATTTATTTATTTATTTATTTATTTATTTTTGAGACAGAGTTTTTGCTCTCGTTGCCTAGGCTAGAGTGCAGTGGCGCAACCTCGGCTCACTGCAACCTCCGCCTTCCAGTTTCAAGCGATTCTCCTGCCTCAGCCTCCCAAGTAGCTGGGATTACAGGCGCCCGCCACCATGCCCAACTAATGTGTTTGTATTTTTAGTAGAGACGGGGTTTCACCGTGTTGGTCAGGCTGGTCTTGAACCGCGGTCCTCATGATCCACCTGCCTCAGCCACTCAAAGTGCTGGGTTTACAGGTGTGAGCCATCACACTGGCCCTAGAATGCTCTTTTTTAAATGAAAATATTATCATGGCCAGACACAGTGGCTTAAACCTGTGTCTCTGCACCTTGGGAGGCCAAGGCAGAACTGCTTGAGGCCAGGAGTTTGAGACCACCTGGACAACAAACCAAGGCTCCATCTCTACAAAAAAATAATTTTTAAAAAAATTAGCTGAAGGCAGAGCATGGTGACTCGTGCCTGTAATCCTAGCACTTTGGGAGGCCAAGGTGGGTGGATCATTTGAGGTCAGGAGTTCGAGACCAGCCTGGCCAACATGGTGAAACCCTGCCTCTACTAAAAATACAAACATTGGCTGTGCGTGATGGCAGGCGCCTATAGTCCCAGTTACTCGGGAGGCTGAGGCTGAAGAATTGCTTGAACCCGAGAGGCAGAGGTTGCAGTGAGCAGAGATCACACCACTGCACTCCAGCCTGGGCGACAGAGCAAGACTCCATCTCAAAAAAAATTTTTTTTAATTATTTAATTAAAAAAAATAAAATTAGCTGGGCATGGTGGCATGTATCTATAGCCCCAGCTACTCGGGAGGCTGAGGTGGGAGAAATCGCTTGAACCTCGGAGGTCAAGACTGCAGTGAGTCACTATTGTGCCACTGCACTCCAGCCTGGGCAAGAGAGCAAGAACCTGTCTCAAAAAAACAGAGAAAATCTTATCACGGCACCCTACTACCTAAAACCCTTCTCTACTTCCAACTATTCTTAGTATAAAGACAGAATCTTTAACATAACCTACAAAACTCTGGAGGACCTGTCTTGTCTACCTCTCCAGGTCCTTTTCCTACCATATTCCCTCCATCTCATCCTGTCTCTTACCACTGCATATCACCATCACTGTTTCCTACAACGTGCCAAGCTCCCTGACACCAAGCCTTGTGCTGTGGCCTCTCACTGGAATTATCGTTCCCTAATTAACTCTGCTTTTAAGTCAAACAAGCCATCCCTCACCTCCTAGACTATGTCAGGTCTTGTTTCAAATTCAATTAGTCTGGCATATCTTCCTTTCATAGAACTTACCACAGCTATTGTTATATTCATTTTTACAATGTTATAAGTAATACCTCTCCCCCACCAGAAATTCTAACTGCCATGATAAAGGGCACTTCTGTTCATGCTAGCCATACCTGCAACCAGGATCTAGTACAGTGCCTGCCATGTAATATTTATTGAATGAAGGAATGAACGAAAAATATAGCCCATCAAGAGATTCTGAGTCTTATGGCCTAATACAAGGGAAATTACCACTCAAGGTACATAGACATTTAATACATAATTACACTTAGGATTCTGTTATCAATTTCATTCTACATAGCCTATGAAAATACCAAATCAAGAGCAGTATCTCTGAATTTACTTTCACAGTTGGCTAAGTGTTTTTTTTAATTAAGATCCTTTTAGCAAATAATTTTTTTTAATTTATTGAGCTTGAGATGGGGGTCTCACTGTATTGCCCAGGCTAGTCTTGAACTCCTGGGTTCAAGCAATCCTCCCATCTCAACCTCCTGAATAGCTGGGATTACAAGCCTATGCCATCGTACCCAGCTTGGCTAAGTGTTTTTTATAGTTATTAGCTCTAAATGTTGCTGTATTTTTGTATCTAAGTAGAAGCTATCAAATGTATATATAAAATTATATAACTAACCTTTCAAGGTCTCTTCAAGTGAATTCTTTTTGTTAAAGCAGAAGTAGCTTTAAAAAGTTTAGAAAGGTTCTAACAAAGGGTTCACAGGTTCAACAAAAGCCCACAATACAATCACTAACAGAATTATTTTTTTAAAATTACCTGTCACTTACATATATATTTCCTCGAGGCTATTTGATAAATCCGCGCGTTCTTGCCCTTTAAGCCAAGGAGCACTAAGATTAAATAAAACAATTAAGAAGATTATTCAAGAATTATGTTTATATCTCAAATTACTGATTACATCACAAACAGGGCTTTAAAAAATTATTTTCATAAAACGGTCTTATATTTGTATAAATCTATATAGTCACAAAATGCTTTAATTAGCATTAATTCATTCAGCCTTCCCAAGAAACCATGACAAAACCCACACCAAAATTACTCTGTTTTAATGGTTTAAAAATTGGCCAGGCGCGGTGGCTCATGCTTATAATCCCACCACTTTGGGAGGCCAAGGCAGGCGGATCACGAGGTCAGGAGATCAAGACCATCCTGGCTAACATGGCGAAACTCCGTCTCTACCAAAAATACAAAAATTAGCTAGGCACAGTAGTGGGCACCTCTAGTCCCAGCTACTCAGGAGGCTGAGGCAGGAGAATGGCATGAACCCGGGAGGTGGAGCTTGCATGAGCCAAGCACGCCTCCGCACTCCAGCCTGGGAGACAGACAGAGCAGGACTCCATCTCATAAAAAAAAAAAAAAAAAAATTTCTGAAAAGGATATTTATGTTTACAAGCATTCTATATCTATCATTTGCAATAAATAAAAATAAAAATTTACAGAACCATTATTAACAGTAAGCATTAATGCTATGGTTTTAAAATATGTGCACAAAAAAACTAATAGGTAAAAATTCTAGTAATTGAGTTTTTTTTTTTTTTTAAGGCTAATTAAGTGAAGCAGTGGGAGTGAAGAAACAAAGTAATCTAACCAGTTGTGATCAATTACTGGTTATAAATCAATTACTGGTCTACAATCAGACCAGCCTAGTAATTGAGTTTATGCAATTCTGTTCCCAAGGGTTTATACATATTACTGGGTGACGGGGCCAAGGTAGATGAAATATCACTTGCATCAACAGGTCATGACTCATAAAAGATTAAGCTTGGGCTTCTAAGAAGATGGTTCATCAACATCAATGGGGAAAGGGGCAGGTAGAAACACCAGAAGCATCATAAGTAACTCCTGGAAGGCACGCAGTCTTACATGTACATCAAGGAACTGTGGTTAGGTCAGGAGAACTAGGTTTGGAGAAACTCTAACGGCCAAGGTTTCTAGATTACTAGGCTCAAGAGGAAGGTTTCCTTCCTCATCTCTAAAGACAATTCTGCAGCTACTTCACCTCTACGAACCTTGTGATTCTCTTTCATACAAAGTGGCATATTCCACTGTTTTATAGAATTTAATTTTTATTTAAATGCTCTATACCAAACTCAAAAGGTATTTTTAATTTCTATATACATTTTAATAAGAAAGATATTTCCCGTAAATGCAAAGTACAGTATAAACATCTTTCAAAATATAATCTTTTTATAGCAATATAAATGTAGAAATACAGCTTACTTCAACTGGTAGATAGGTGGAGCTGTACCTGGGTATTCATTTGGCAGCATCACCTACAATGCAGGTTCAAAAACATCTGTTTACACTTCATCAAGGTTCAAAAGTAACCATATTTACAAAGCTAGCAACCGGACAAAAAGGGCAAGGAGGATAGAGGTGAAAGGAAAACGAAAACTGAAATATGGACATTATACCCTGACCCCAAGTGGATGGAGTGGCATTATAATATTTTCTGGGCACTTTTCAGTATTTCAAAAGAAATACTACAAAAATCCTAGGAAACACTATTAACTATATGAAACAGCTAACATACAATAAAGAACCATACACATACTTCTTTTCAAATCAGTATTATAAAAACAAACACTGGCAAAAACTGTTTTGCCTCCTTTATGCTGAAAGTACATACAAGCAGTCATCAAAGATTAAGCACTAAGAAAAGCCATAGCTGACCTTTTCATTTATTTTATCCTAATTACAACTGATAATTGATCATTGATTCTCAATTAATAAAGAAATGAGTGTCTCCTCTACCAGTCATCTACATTATTAACCTCTCCTTCCTTTTAAATGTTAGGCATCTTTCCAGGTTTGGACCCTTTCCTGTTAGATGAAGAGAATAATGAAGGGAAGAAAAACTACAGTCTCTCAAGGGTACATTAACACTTCTAAATGATTAAAAGCACTGGATTAGAAAGATTGAAACCATCAATCAATGTATGATTTGAAAGTGATCTGAGATGTAACTGCCCACGTGTTTCACCATTGACAAAAGCCAACAACAATTTAGAAAACAACACAAATAATCACTAGAATACAGAAGTCAACCATATAGTTAATATTGTAACTGAAAGATGGCTGCAGGGAAGGGGGAAAAAGTACCTGCAAGCAAAGCGTCCATTTGGGGTCATCTATATCGTCGCTAATTCTAATACAAAATATTTTGGCACAGTCGTCAATGACACACCATTCCTCGCCATAAATGGCTGCCATTGCTTCAATTTCCTCATTCTGAAAGAAATTGATGTTTTAAAAAGTCAACAAATGTACATATCTTAAAATCCTATTCTTACTACTTTATAAGGTATTCGCATTCAACATTACCAGCATAGATAAAAGATTCCTAGATGAGCCTTACCAGGGCAAATGTTTCTTAAGAGCAGGTCACCGTGTTCTACTCTCTGGGTGGTTGCTAGGCGCTACTCCAATGACTGGAGCCAGGCTTGCTACTGCGTTACTGTGCTTTTGGCCACTACTGAGCCAAAATGTAATATATATGCACTCCCATACTTTGTAATGACCATTCACACATGAAAAGATAAACCTATCTTCTCTGTTCCACCTTCTCTTTTTTAACAGGTAATCTCCACCCGACTCCTACCTCCAATAGCTCTGCCCCACATTATCTGTGTACTCCTCCTGGGTGTCTCACTGGTTCTTTCGAATGAAATTTTGTGTGGCGTGGAGGGGATACACAAGGACTGGATGGGTGGGTGGGTGGTAATCAAACCCTTAAAACATTTCATAAATTATTCTTTGGGCTTGGGGTTAAAACAGAAAAATAACTGGAGGACCTAAAGGGAAAAGATGGGAAGCAAAGCATCCATTCGACTTCGCAGCATTTCATTTTGTACTCACAGCCCTGTAAGAAAAGACATATGATCGCCCACGTGAACAAGGCACAGGGAAAGCTCGATGCCAAGGACCAGAAGGAGTGAGATTCGGTGGGCTCTCGGGGACGTGCAGGGTCTGGGCTAACGCCCATTTTGCAAAGGGGGAAACCCGAATTCTTAAGTGATTTGTCCAAGATGACCCGGCGGCGACAGGGTGGGGAGCGAAACCCTGGTTTTTGCCTTCGGCCCAGAGCTGCTTAGTCGCGTGTTAATGGTTGACGAGGACACCGTCCGAGACAGGCCCAGCCCGTGACCGCCGAGGAGCTGCCGGCCTAAGAGCGCTCGCCGAGGGGAAGCGCCGGAAAAATGGAACGCGGTGGAGCAAATGGCGTGGCCGGTGCTGGCGGAACCCGGAGCTGCCCCGGGCGGAGTGCCCCTCGGCTGAGGAGGACTGGGGTGGCGAGGCGAGCCCGAGCCGAGCCTGGAGAGTCAGCACCCCGCCGGGGCCTCACCTGCCTCTGGTCGCTCCCTGCGTCCCCCTCAGCCATGTGGCCCAGGGACCGGCCCTGCAGCCGCCGCCTGCCAGGTCCGGAGCGCGGGGGCGGGGCGCTGCGGCTGCGAGCCGAGAGCTGGCTGCGGCGCGGCCGGACCCGGAACCGCAACCCTGCCACGCCGCGCAGCCGGCATCTGCTTCCGGGTTGCGGGCCGAACGATGCAAGGGGCTCCGGGCTCCCGGGTTTGTTGTGGGGTTCTCCGTTGGGGCCTCGCTCCCGCCTTTCCACTCTCCCGTAGGGCAAAGACACAGGGAAAGCCAGCCCTCCGGAGTTGCTGCGGGAGGCTTTCTTGGCTCTGTCTCCTGGGAATGTGCCGGGGCGGGGGGCTTTCGCTTGCCCATTGCGGCCTTGGCGCCATCGGAACGCCCAGGAGACTTTGGGGAGTCATTTACCGCCGCGTCCCGGGAAGGGACTCAAACCTCAGTCCACAGCCCCAGACTCGTCTTTACGTTCCCAGGCAAAGGTTTTGTGTGTTTGTTTTTAACATGTTTCAAGTTTTGTCGGATTTTGGCAAAGTTAGGTGTGATTCACCAAAACTGGAGAACAGAGAAGGCTGGCAGTAATTTTGAAAGCGTGAGGAGAAACCTTATTCTCCCATTCACTGTTGTATTGCGATCGTTTTCTTTAGTCTCCTTGAATATTGTGGGGGCAACTTTTGTGCGAGATAGTAGTTATGCCAGTCAACTAGAGCATTGATTCATTTTCCCAAAAAATGAATCAGTTTGCCATTACTTCCTCGCCGATAACACACGTTCCATGACATTCTAATACTTTGGTTATGAATTATATCAACCACCTTATTCAAGACACCTCAATCGGGCAGTCATTCTCTTGATTGCAAGGCATCCTTGCTTGCTTCACTTTTCTTCACACATAATACACAAAAACTCAAAATACTACATCTTTCTTCCTTAATCATGGGTATTTTTCTGGCCCCCTTTAAAACTGTTCTCTTAAGATAAATCATTGTACAGAAAAATAAAACTCTTCTCAGAGTTAGGAGTTCAACACCTGTAGAGAATTCCACTTACAATGAGTATAAGCCTTGTGGATTTATTAATTCCACAGACATTTATTAGGCTCTTACTGTGCTAAACATGGGAGATGCAAAATCATATGTCATACATTGCCTTTAAGGGGCTAAGATGTGAAGGGAACAAAAGTAAACCTGAACCAGAAGTACAGTAATGAATCTCTTAAAGATTGGATAAGTGCTGAGAAATTTACCCTTAGGCGGTTTCGTCGTGATAGTGTGAACTTCATAGAATAATATACTTACACAGACTTGGATGGTGTAGCCTGCTACTTATCTGGGCTATGTATCACCTGTTGCTCCTAAGCTACAAATCTGTACAGCATGTTACTGTACCGAATAGGCAGTTGTAACACATGGTATTTATGTATCTAAACAAAGAAAAGGTACAGTACAAATATGGTAGTACAAATGCCGTAAGGTATGGTGGTACAAATACCGTATTACAAATACGGTATTGGACATGCAAGTGGTGTTATGAGACCACTGTCATATATTTGGTCCATCAGCATAAGTCACTGTAACCTCCTGGGCTCAAGCAATCTTCCTGCCTCAGTTCCCCTAGTAGCTAAGACTATAGGCATGTGCCACCATACCCAGCTATTTATTTTTATATTTTGTAGAGTTGGGGGTCTCACTGTTGCTCAGACTGGTCCCAAATGCCTAGCCTCAAATGATCCGCCCTCCTCAATCTCCCAAAGCACTAAGTTTACAGGTGTGAGCCACCACACCCATCCCTGAACTCTTTCTTCACTGACTTTTTCATATTTCTTACAGCTTATGCAAACATAGTGGTTTTCACACTTTTTAAAAGGCCGTGGAACCTTTTCTTCAATGAAAGTTTATGTAAAACAAATTTGTTCTGGCTGAAATGAAAATAAGACTGATTGTTCTGGCTGAAGTGGAAATAGGACTGAAGTCCCAAGTACTTAGCGGTACTCCCTCCCTCCCCGCAGCCCCACTAAAACTTTAAAACCCAAGTTTGAAAAACGCCACGTTAAAACTTAACCTTCTAAACAAAGCACAATATATTCAATTAGTTACACATAGTACCTCTATTCTAACCACATATCGTAGCAACCCAGACCATCTTCTACAGATTACACCCATGATTTTCTATTATTAATTCCTATTTCCTCAAAGCTACAACCTTTTAAGTCTTCTTTTGAGCTCAAATTCTAAATGGAAATGGCTCTTTCTGCCAAAGGGAACAGAAAAAACCCTCCCCATTTCTGTGGCCAGCATTAGCATGTAGCCAATACAGAGAACCCTGAATAAGGCCCCAAACTTGGACATGCAAGGAGCCCTTTGAAAAGAGAAGAAGTAATTTAAAGTAACAAGTGTAGTAGTCAACCTACATTTTGAAGAATGTGCTGGAAAAATGCAAGATGGTATAGACAATTCAGTTGCAAAAGACTACTTGGTGTAAACCTTGAGCAGTTTCCTAAGCAGAGACTGAGAATACTCTGCAAATAAAAACACAGTCCTGGATCCAAGACGGGGTCTCTAAGACAGATTCCAATGATGTACACATCCATTTACTCAAATGGTTACTGGCTGTCTCCCTTAAACTCAGTATGTTCACAACTGAACTCAATCACTTTTTCCTAAACTTATTCCTTTTTCTATATTCCTCAGTTCAATAATTGGCAAACCTTGGACCCTTGCATCCATAATTGTCCAAGATGAAAATTGGAAGACATTTTCAATTTTCAATACTATACTCTTCATTCCTTACCTCCATACCCAGGCAGCAAGTTCTGATGACTCTGATTTCTTGATATCCCTTGTATTCCTCATATGCTCCTTCCTAATCTTACTGATTCATCTGGACCTTCTTCAAGTTATCCTCCTCTCTCGCCTCTGCCAAAGTAATCAAACTGTGTAAGTCTGATAATGTCTCCTCCCTTGAAATCCTTTAGTTGCTCCCCCTTGCTTTCGTGATAACACTTAAACGCCTTAACTCACAAGATATGTTCCTGGTCATCTCTAATTTCATCTCTTGTTGTTTCAGCCATAACAGCTTAATCTACTTAAGCATTCTTTGAAGAAAGAAATCCATGGCTTCTGGAAAGTATGAAACTGCTGTTTTATGCAGTAGACACAATATAGGGAATTGAGCCAAGATATGCAAAGGGGTCAGGATGATAACTGCACAAATCTTCAGGCAATCAGGAGGAGATGCACATCCCCAAATCCCTGAGAACTCACACCTAGAAGATAAATTTATGATAACTGGCTGCACCAAACTTTCTATGTAGGGTGGATTTTGGAGGCCAATATTGATAGGAGGGGCTTGAAACGTTTTGCTTAAAATTAAGAAACATACTGTCCATGCCAAATAATTGGAGGGGGAAAAGGAGATGATTGACATCATAGAGGGTCAAAGCCCTCTCTTGGCACCAAAAACGAATGCACATATGCAGGTGATACAGAGATAATCATAAAGGGATTGTACAAGTAGTATGACAAGAAGGGCTTGACAGCTGTGATTTTACACAAGGAGGAATGAGTTATTTGAATGGCAAAAATCTAACCTAGAATTGTGTATATCTGTTTTCCACAGAATTGCCTGGCACATCAGGGGTGAGGCATTAAACCTGCAAAGAGTTCTCCATAACCCATTTAGATAGCCTGAATAAGATGCTTTCAAGTATTCTCTAGGCCCTTGCTACTTAAAGTGAGGTCTGTGGACCAACAGCATGTTATCCGAGGGCTTGTTAGAAATACAGAAACTTAGGCCCCACTTCAGACCTACTGAATCTGCATTTTAATGAGATTCCCAGGTGATCTGTATGCACATTAAATTTTGAGACTCTTGTGTGATGACCGAGAAAAAGCACCTCTTCAATCTTAGCGGGAAGAGTAATTGACTGAGGGCTCCAGCTACTGGGCTCAGAGATCTATTGCTACGCTTGCACTGAAACCACGTTTTTCGTGGGCAGCTCTCAGGCAAGAGTATGGCACAGTTACTCAGTAGGCCTACTTTTGGGAGACAGGATTCCTCTGATGGGGTGCTTGGGCTCCATACCTTGCTGAACTTTCCTTAGAAAAATGCCACACAACCTTCCTCTACTTCTTCTTCTTTTTATTTTTTATTTCTTAGAGACAGGATCTCACTCTGTCACCTGGGCTGGAGTGCAGTGGTGGGAATCATAGCTCACTGAGGCCTCGATTTCCAGGGCTCAATCAATTCTCCCACCTCAGCACCCCCAAGTAGCTGGGACTACAGGCACACACTGCCACACCAGGCTAATTTTTAAATTTGTTTTAGAGTCAAGGTCTCACTGTGTTGCCCAGGCTGGTCTCAATCTCCTGGGCTCAAGGGATCTGCCTGCCTCAGCCTCCTAAAGTGCTGAGATTATAGGTGGGAGCCACTGTGCCTGACCTTGTCAGTCTTATTCTCTCTATTTTAACATTAATGCTGGTCATTGCACCTAACCTCCAAAAGGCATGTGGTATAATGAGGCATGTCTGACCTCCCTTCCCATCGTGGCCAGGAATTCAGTTTTTCAGTTTTTTTTCTAGAGTCCCCTTGGCCAAGAGGGAGTTCATTCAGTCACTAAGAGGGCTCAGGATTTTATTTTAATTTCTAAGACCCTTCCCTTCTTTCTATTCCAGCTGCTCACCTTAGTTCAGGCCGTATCACCTCACCCCATACTACTGCAGGGACCTCTTAGCTCCTTGTCCTGACTCCAGACTTTTCCCTTCCACCCATCCTGCCTTCAGCTAACAGAGCTCTCTCGTTAAAGCATCCACTGTTCAAAAGCCTCTTCATCTGCATTCCCAACCTCAGGAAATGGCTCCTCTACTTGCCAGTTGCATGGACCAGACACATGACAGCCATCCTTTATCTTCCTTGTCCCTCATCCCTCTCATGCAACCATCACCAAGTTCCTTCTGTCCCATCACCTAAGTATCCCCTGAATCTGTCTACTGATACTTTGCACCATCCCCATAGTTCCCACAAAAGTTCAAGCCGCTGTTATCTATTGACGGAGCCCCCTGCAACAGCCTCCTTGCTGGTATTCTTGCTTCCAACATTACCATCTTTGAACCCATTCTCCACATCGCCACAAGCTTTATCCCTATGATGGAAATCCAGTACTGTGACTCTCCTGCTTGAAACTCTTTGGGCTTTTAACTCCACAGCCCTGAGAATGAATCTCAAACTTTATAACACAGTATAGGGTCCTTTGAGATATGGCTCCTGCTTCTCTCTCCAGTCTCATCTTTTCACCCCAGCTGTCTCTAGCACCTTAGGTTCTAACCTCACTGAACTACACTCCTGATAATGAGGCACATTATTGCTTGCCTACTACAGTCCTTCTTGCATGTCACTCCCTGTATGTGGGATGTTCTCTCCTCCCACGTCTCACCTATTTCTATATACATCTTTTTAAACTCAGCTTCCTTAATGCCAGTTACTAAGTCTTCATCCTTTTATCCCCAGCTTGCAGTACAGTGCCTAGCACCTTGTGGCCCTCCATCCAGAGAAGGTAAATACATTGTGGTCTTATAGATAGTTAAGAGACAGAGAACTGGGATTTTATCCAACTTTCTGATTCTAAATTTTGTGTACATTCCATTTCCCTATACTGCCTTCTTATAAAACATCTTAGACATAAAGCCCCAGTTCATTTCATTCATTTAACGATGATTTCTTGATTTCTGAATATGTGCCATGCACTATGTTAGATAAAGGGAATAAACTGGTAAGCAAGGCATTCCTGCTAAAAGGTCAATCTACTTCTAGATTAAAGATGAAAGACAGCTAAATCAAGAGTCATTTGCAGACTGTGTGATGATCATAGGAGTAAGTACAAAGTAATAGGACAGCATGTAGGAAGGGCCCCTAACCCAGCCATATGGAGTCAGGAAGGCCTTTGGAGAGAAGTGATTTTTTTTTTTTTTTTTTTTTTGAGATGGAGTCTTGCTCTGGCACCCAGGCTGGAGTGCAGTGGCACAATCGGCTCACTGCAACCTCTGCCTCCTGCTTTCAAGCCATTCTCCTGCCTCAGCCTCCCCAGTAGCTGGGATTACAGGCATGCATCACCATGCCCAGCTAATTTTTGTATTTTAGTAGAGACGGGGTTTCATCATATTGGCCAGGCTGGTCTCGAACTCCTGAGCTCGTGATCCGCCTGCCTCGGCCTCCCAAAGTCCTGGGATTACAGGCGTGAGCCACCGCACCCGGTGAGAAGTGATTTTTAAGCTCAGACTGCATGAAGCATAAATATCAGGAAGACGAAGAAACTGGGGGAGCATTCAAAGCACCAAAGAACAACATGGACGAAGGCTCTAAGCATCAGAGACCACGTCAACACTGGGAACTGAAAGTTGTTCATAATTGCCGCAGCATGAAATACCATGGTGATAGTGATGAGAGGTGAGTCTGGACATACGCATGGCTTTATGATGCTAAGGGGTTTAGACTATGTCCCAAAAGATGTAGAGCTGAAGCTGGGAGTGGACTGGTGGTGCTCCTGTGGTCCCAGCTACTAGGAGACTAAGACTGGAGGATCCCCTGAGCCAAGGAGTTAGAGGCTGTAGTGCGCACCATGATCGCATGTGTGAATAGCCACTGCACTCCACCCTGGGAGACATAGCAAGATACTGTCTCTACCAAAAAAAAAAAAAAAAAAAAAAACTGAGTTGAATTTTCAGCAAGGGAATTAATAGATCAGATTTAAATTTTGGAAATATCCTCTGACTACAAAGTAAAGAATAGATTGGGGTTGTCGGGGCAGGGAGAAAGCCAGGATGGGGAGGATAGAGAAAGAGAGTGCTTACCTCCAAGAAAAAGAATATAAAAAGGAAACAAGAGGTTGGGGGGAAGAAGAGAAATTGAGCTTTTGGTTGAGATTCATTAATTGATGTGCGAGTCAGAGGCTTGGGAGTGACACTGGGACCCCAGTTAGAGACTTGGGAGACAGGAGTGTATAGAAAGTTATTGTAGCCATGGGAGTATACGTGCTCTCCTAAGAAAAGTGCAAGGGGAAGTAGAGTTTCAGGCAGAATGTTCAACAATTAAGAGATAAAGCCAAGAACTAGGAGCTCAGGAAAACTAACAGAAGAGCATCTCAGAAGGAGGGAGTGATGTCACCCAAGCTGGAATGCAGTAGCATGATCATGGCTCACTGCACCACCTGGGCTAAAATGATCCTCCCATCTCAACTTTCTGGATAGCTGGGATTACAGGTGTGTGCTACCACGCTCGGCTAATTTTTGTTTATTTTTTTGTAGAGATGAGCTCTTACTGTGTTGCCCAGGCTGGTCTTGAACTCCCTGGGCTCAAGTGATCCTCCTGCCTTGGCCTCCCAAATTATTGGGATTACAGGAATGAGCCACTGTGTCTGGCAGCAAGGACAGTTTCAATGGAGTTGTGGGGCAAGAAGTTAGAGTGGAGAGGAAATAGAGAGAGCCAGTGTAGACCACTCTTTCAAGTAGTTAACTCTGAAGGAGGAATGAAAAAAAGGGTACCATCTGGCAGGAGAGTTTTTAAAGATGGTAGACACTAGAGAACATTCATGTAGCAGGTACATTTTGAGAGCACTTGAAGATCTAGGAGAGAGCGAGTTGATGGAGTGAGGTTGCTGGAGAGGTAAAGGGAGGAATTATATGAACATCTGTGGAAGCTCCAATCTTAGGAAGGATCCCTCTTTCATTTTAACAGAAAAAGGAAAGGAAGAAATTATATAGGTGCTGGAAGGTTTGTTGGTTTGGTGGTAAGTTTGGAAGGCCTTCATCTAATGGCTTTTGTTTTCTTGGTAAAGTAGGAGGTGAAGTCACAAGTCACCTATTGAGACTGTGGAAGGGAACTATGGGAAAGGGATTTAATGAGAGTGAAGAAAGTTATCTGAAGGGCAGGAAATAAAGCACAGCTTTAACTCCTTTTCTTCTGACTTGATTCCTCTTTCTCCCTAAACCATCTCCTGCATGATATGAAATGAAGCCATGTCACCTCCACGCAGATGATCACAAATTTATATATGTAGTCCAGAATTTACATCTGAACTACCCACCTGTCATCCACTCTTGGGTATTGCAAAGGCTCCTTCAACTACCTGTCCCTCTAGCTTTGTCTTGGGACTGACTAGGGAAGGATAAAGGATAGAAGATTGTTGGGCCTTCCTGAGAATCCAGCCAGTGTTTTGTTTCATGCATTTTCTGTGTGGTCTATCATGTGCAAGGTCCTCCTCTACCTTTTGTGTCCACGCTTCTCTATCTTGGTCAGTTTTGCTCATACTATTTCATTTGCATAACATGTTCTCTAATCATTTCCATATGTTGAAATCCTATCCATCTTAAGCATTTAACTTTTGTCTTAGTCTGTTCTCTGCTTCTATCACAGAATATCACAAACTGGGTAACATATAGAATAGAAATGTATTTGCCTCTCAGTTCTGGAGGCTGAGAAGTCCAAGAGCATAGCATTGCATCTGGTTAGGGCTGGGTCATCCAATGGTGGAAGGGTACCACATGGAGAGGAGGTGCAAGCATGAGATAGAGGAGGATTGGAGGCTGAACTTGATCCTTTTATCAGGAACCCACTCCCATGATAACTAACTCACTTCCCAAATACAGCAATAATCAATTCATGAGGGTGGAGCTATCATGACCTAATCACCTCTTAAAGGTCCCACCTCTTAATACTGTTACAGTGGAAATTAGGTTTTAAATACATGAACTTTTAGGGGACACATTCAAACCATTGCAACTTTAAAACCCACCTTTTCTGTAAAGCACTCACTGTTCATCCCCTACTGAAAACAAAACAAAGCCAAAAAATTTTCTTCCTCTTATTTCTCCTTTATCTGTACTTTTCTCATGGTTATTATTTTTTAAAATTTATTCATATACCTGCTGATTTACAAGTCTTATTTCATCTCATCTGTGTTACTAGATTAAGTCCTTGAAGAGAAGGACTGTTATTGGATTTATCTTTTATCTCTCACCAAGCCTAAAACAGTGTCTGGCATATATATCCACTCACAAAATCATCTCATTTACTAAGTTAATATGTATATATTTACTGACTTATGAATAAATGAACTAATCAATGATTAATAACAAATTATCTGTTCTGGTAAGTCTTTTTTTTTTTTTTTTTTTTTTTTTTTTTTAAGATGAGGGCTCACTCTGCCTCTCAGGCTGGAGTGCAGTGGCGCAATCACAGCTCACTACAACCTTGTTCTCCTCAGGCTCAGGTGATCCTCCCACTTACATGGCGTTTCTCCATGTTGCCCAGGCTGTCTGTTAAGTCTTTATGTGTCATTATCCCAATCTTCTTTCCGATGGTAATGCTATACAACATCATGGATATTTGTGGATGATTCAAAAATCTGTTTCTAAAACAGCCCTGAGCTCTTGCTTAAAGTATAATGTACTATGTTAAGGGTACTCGTTTCCCATTTCCTGGTGTTTCCTATACAAAGCCAAGGCTAAGTGTAAATACCACGACTTCTTTTTTTTTTTTTTTTAATACTTTAAGTTCTAGGGTACATGTGCACAATGTGCAGGTTTGTTACATATGTATACATGTGCCATGTTGGTGTGCTGCACCGATTAACTCGTCATTTACATTAGGTATATCTCCTAATGCTATCCCTCCCCCCACCCCCTCCCCACAATAGGACCCGGTGTGTGATGTTCCCCTTCCTGTGTCCAAGTGATCTCATTGTTCAATTTCCACCTATGAGTGAGAACATGCGGTATTTGGTTTTCAGTTCTTGTGATAGTTTGCTGAGAATGATGGTTTCCAGCTGCATCCATGTCCCTACAAAGGACACAGACTCATCCTTTTTTATGACTGCATAGTATTCCATGGTGTATATGTGCCACATTTTCTTAATCCAGTCTGTTACTGTGGACATTTGGGTTGATTCCAAGTCTTTGCTACTGTGAATAGTGCTGCAGTAATCATATGTGTGCATGTGTCTTTAGAGCAGCATGACTTATAATCCTTTGGGTATATACCCAGTAATGGGATGGCGGGGTCAAATGGTATTTCTCGTTCTAGATCCTTGAGGAATCACCACACTGTTTTCCACAATGGTTGAACTAGTTTACAGTCCTACCAACAGTGTAACAGTGTTCCTATTTCTCCACATCCTCTCTAGCACCTGTTGTTTCCTGATTTTTTAATAATTGCCATTCTAACTGTTGTGAGATGGTATCTCATTGTGGTTTTGATTTGCATTTCTCTGATGGCAAGTGATGATGAGCATTTTTTCATGTGTCTGTTGGCTGTATGAATGTCTTCTTTTGAGAAGTGTCTGTTCATATACTTTGCCCACTTTTTGATGGGGTGGTTTGTTTTTTCTTGTAAATTTGATTGAGTTCTTTGTAGGTTCTGGATATTAGCCCTTTGTCAGATGAGAAGATTGCAAAAATTTTCTCCCATTCTGTAGGTTGCCTGTTCACTCTGATGGTAGTTTCTTTTGCTGTGCAGAAGCTTTTTAGTTTAATTAGATCCTATTTGTCAATTTTGGCTTTTGTTACCATTGCTTTTGATGTTTCAGACATGAAGTCCTTGCCCATGCCTATGTCCGAATGGTATTACCTAGGTTTTCTTCTAGGGTTTTTATGGTTTTAGGTCTAACATTTAAGTCCCTAATCCATCTTGAGTTAATTTTCGTATAAGGAGTAAGGAAAGGATCCAGTTTCAGCTTTCTACTTATGGC
This sequence comes from Macaca mulatta, assembly GCF_049350105.2. NCBI lineage: Eukaryota > Metazoa > Chordata > Mammalia > Primates > Cercopithecidae > Macaca > Macaca mulatta. Next base: position 67,991,555 of record NC_133423.1, read on the forward strand.
TAGCCAATTTTCCCAGCACCATTTATTATATAGGGAATCCTTTCCCCATTTCTTGTTTTTGTCAGGTTTGTCAAAGATCAGATGGCTGTAGATGTGTGGTATCATTTCTGAGGGCTCCGTTCTGTTCCATTGGTCTGTATCTCTGTTTTGGTACCAGTACCATGCTGTTTTGGTTACTGTAGCCTTGTAGTGTAGTTTGAAGTCAGGTAGCGTGATGCCTCTAGCTTTGTTCTTTTGGCTTAGGATTGTCTTGGCCATGTGGGGTCTTTTTTGGTTCCATATGAACTTTAAAGCAGTTTTTTTCCAATTCTGTGAAGAAAGTCATTGGTAGCTTAATGGGGATGGCATTGAATCTGTAAATTACCTTGAACAATATGGCCATTTTCACAATAATTATTCTTCCTATCCATGAGCATGGTATGTTCTTCCATTTGTTTGTGTCCTCTTCCTCTTTTATTTCACCTAGCAGTGGTTTGTAGTTCTCCTTGAAGAGGTCCTTTACATCCCTTATAAGTTGGATTCCTAGGTATTTTATTCTCTTTGAAGCTATTGTGAATGGGAGTTCATTCATGATTTGGCTCTCTGTCTGTTATTGGTGTATAAGAATGCTTGTGATTTTTGCACATTGATTTTGTATCCTGAGACTTTGCTGAAGTTGCTTATCAGCTTAAGGAGATTTGGGGCTGAGACAATGGGGTTTTCTAAATATACAATCATGTCATCTGCAAACAGGGACAATTTGACTTCTCTTTTCCTAACCGAATACCGTTTATTTCTTTCTCTTGCCTGATTGCCCTGGCCAGAACTTCCAACACTATGTTGAATAGGAGTGGTGAGAGATGGCATCCCTGTCTTGTGCCAGTTTTCAAAGGGAATGCTTCCAGTTTTTGCCCATTCAGTATGATATTGGCTGTGGGTTTGTCATAAATAACTTATTATTTTGAGATATGTTCCGTCAGTACCGAATTTATTGAGAGTTTTTAGCATGAAGGGCTGTTGAATTTTGTCAAAGGCCTTTTCTGCATCTATTGAGATAATCATGTGGTTTTTCTCTTTGGTTCTGTTTATATGCTGGGTTATGTTTATTGATTTATGTGTGTTAAACCAACCTTGCATCCCAGGGATGAAGCCCACTTGATCATGGTGGATAAACTTTTTGATGTGCTGCTGGATTTGGTTTGCCAGTATTTTACTGAGGATTTTTGCATCAATGTTCATCAGGGATATTGGTCTAAATTTCTCTTTTTTTTGTTGCATCTCTGCCAGGCTTTGGTATCAGGATGATGTTGGCCTCGTAAAATGAGTTAGGGAGAATTGCCTCTTTTTCTATTGATTGGAACAGTTTCAGAAGGAATGGTACCAGCTCCTCTTTGTACCTCTGGTAGGATTCGGCTGTGAATCCATCTGGTCCTGGACTTTTTTTGGTTGGTAGGCTATTAATTATTGCCTCAATTTCAGAGCCTGCTATTGGTCTATTCAGGGATTCAGCTTCTTCCTGGTTTAGTCTTGGGAGAGTGTAAGTGTCCAGGAAATTATCCATTTCTTCTAGGGTTTCTAGTTTATTTGCATAGAGGTGTTTATAGTATTCTCTGATGGTAGTTTGTATTTCTGTGGGGTCGGTGGTGATATCCCCTTTATCATTTTTTATTGTATCTATTTGATTCTTCTCTCTTTTCTTCTTTATTAGTCTTGCTAGCAGTCTATCAATTTTGTTGATCTTTTCAAAAAACCAACTCCTGGATTCATTGATTTTTTGGAGGGGTTTTTGTGTCTCTATATCCTTCAGTTCTTCTCTGATCTTAGTTATTTCTTGCCTTCTGCTAGCTTTTAATTGTGTTTGCTCTTGCTTCTCTAGTTCTTTTAATTGTGATATTAGGGTGTCAATTTTAGATCTTTCCTGCTTTCTGTTGAGGGCATTTAATGCTATAAATTTCCCTCTACACACTGCTTTAAATGTGTCCCAGAGATTCTGGTATGTTGTATCTTTGTTCTCATGGATTTCAAAGAACATCTTTATTTCTGCCTTCATTTCATTATGTACCCAGTAGTCATTCAGGAGCAGATTGTTCAGTTTCCATGTAGTTGAGCGGTTTTGATTGAGTTTCTTAGTCCTAATTCTAGTTTGATTGCACTGTGGTCTGAGAGACAGTTTGTTTTAATTTCTGTTCTTTTACATTTGCTAAGGAGTGCTTTACTTCCAACTATGTGGTCAATTTTGGAATAAGTGTGATGTGTTGCTGAGAAGAATGTATATTCTGCTGCTTTGGGGTGGAGAGTTCTGTAGATGTCTATTAGGTCCACTTGGTGCAAAGTTGAGTTCAATTCCTGGATATCCTTGTTGACTTTCTGTCTTGTTGATCTGTCTAATGTTGACAGTGGGGTGTTAAAGTCTCCCATTATTATTGTATGGGAGTCTAAGTCTCTTTGTAAGTCTCTAAGGACATGCTTTATGAATCTGGGTGCTCCTGTATTGAGTGCACATATATTTAGGATAGTTAGCTCTTCTTGTTGAATTGATCCCTTTACCATTATGTAATGGCCTTCTTTGTCTGTTTTGATCTTTGATGGTTTAAAGTCTGTTTTATCAGAGACTAGGTTTGCAACCCCTGCTTTTTTGTTGTTGTTGTTTTCCATTTGCTTGGTAGATCTTCCTCCATCCCTTTATTTTGAGCCTATGTGTGTCTCTGCATGTGAGATGGGTCTCCTGAATACAGCAAACTGATGGGTCTTGACTCTTTATCCAATTTGACAGTCTGTGTCTTAATTGGACCATTTAGTCCATTTACATTTAAGGTTAATATTGTTATGTGTGAATTTGATCCTGTCATTATGATATTAGCTGGTTATTTTGCTTGTTAGTTGATGCACTTTCTTCCTAGCATCGATGGATTTTACATTTTGACATGTTTTTGCAACGGCTGGTACCGGTTGTTCCTTTCCATGTTTAGTGCTTCCTTCAGGATCTCTTGTAGGGCAGGCCTGGTGGTGATAAAATCTCTAAGCATTTGCTTGTCTGTAAAGGATTTTATTTCTCCTTCACTTATGAAACTTAGTTTGTCTGGATATGAAATTCTGGGTTGAAAATTCCTTTCTTTAAGAATGTCAAATATTGGCCCCAACTCTCTTCTGGCTTGTAGAGTTTCTGCCAAGAGATCTGCTGTTAGTCTGATGGGCTTCCCTTTGTGGGTGACCCGATCTTTCTCTCTGGCTGCCCTTAACATTTTTTCCTTCATTTCAACTTTGGTGAATCTGACAATTATGTGTCTTGGAGTTGCTCTTCTTGAGGAGTATCTTTGTGGTGTTCTCTGTATTTCCTGAATATGAATGTTGGCCTACCTTACTAGGTTGCGGAAGTTCTCCTGCATGATATCCTGCAGAGTGTTTTCCAGCTTGGTTCCAGTTTCCCCGTCACTTTCAGGCACAACAATCAGATGTAGATTTGGTCTTTTCACAAAATCCCATATTTCTTGGAGGCTTTGTTCATTTCTTTTTATTCTTTTTTTCTCTACACTTCTCTTCTCACTTCATTTCATTCATTTGATCTTCAATCGCTGATACTGTTTCTTCCAGTTGAATGAGTCAGTTACTGAAGCTTGTGCATTTGTCACGTAGTTCTCGTGTTACGGTTTTCATCTCTATCAATTCTTTTAAGGACTTCTCTACATTGGTTATTCTAGTTAGTCATTTGTCAAATCTTTTTTCAAGGTTTTTTAGTTTCTTTGCGCTGGTTACATAGTTGCTCCTTTAGATCTGAGAAGTTTGATCAACTGAAGCCTTCTTCTCTCAACTCGTCAAAGTCATTCTCCATCCAGCTTTTGTTCCGTTGCTGGTGATGAACTGCGTTCCTTTGCAGGGGGAGTCATGCTCTGATTTTTTGAATTTCCAGGTTTTCTGTACTGCTTTATCCCCATCTTTGTGGTTTTATCTGCCTTTGGTCTTTGACGATGGTGACGTACTGATGGGGTTTTGGTGTGGGTGTCCTTTCTGTTTGTTAGTTTTCCTTCTAACAATCAGGACCCTCAGCTGCAGGTCTGTTGGAGTTTGCTTGAGGTCCACTCCAGACCCTGTTTGCCTGGGTATCAGCCATGGAGGCTGCAGAAGATAGAATATTGCTGAACAGCAATTGTTGCTGTCTGATTCTCACTCTGGAAGCTTTGTCTCAGGGATGTACCCAGCCGTGTGAGGTGTGAGGTGTCGGTCTACACCTAGTGGATGTCTCCCAGTTAGGCTTCTCAGGGGTCAGGGACCCACTTGACAGGCAGTCTGTCCGTTCTCAGATCTCAACCTCCATGCTGGGAGATCCACTGCTCTCTTCAAAGCTGTCAGACAGGGACATTTACCTCTGCCGAGGTTTCTGCTGTTTTTTGTTTAGCTGTGCCCTGTCCCCAGAGGAGTAGTCTACAGAGGCAGACAAGCCTCCTTGAGCTGTGGTGGGCTACACCCAATTCGAGCTTCCCAGCGGCTTTGCTTACCTACTTAAGCCTCAGCAATAGCAGGTGCTCCCCCCCCCAAGCCTCGCTGCCACCTTGCAGTTAGATCTCAGACTGCTGTGCTAGCAATGAGGGAGGCTCTGTGGGTGTCAGACCCTCCAGGCCAGGTGTGGGATATAATCCCCTGGTGTGCCGTTTGCTAAGACTCTTGGTAAAAGCGCAGTATTACGGTGGGAGTTACCCGATTTTCCAGGTGTGTGTGTCTCAATTTCCTTTGGCTAGGAAAAGGAATTCCCTTCCCCATTGCACTTCCCAGGTGAGGCGATGCCTTGCTCTGCTTCACTTCTCACTGGTCGGGCTGCACCTGTGGACCAGCACCAACTGTCCAACATGCCCCAGTGAGGTGAACCCGGTACCTCAGTTGAAAATGCAGAAATCACCCATCTTCTGTGTGGCTCATGCTGGGAGCTGGAGGCTGGAGCTGTTCCTATTCAGCCATCATGGGTGTGCCCCCCCAATACCACTACTTCTAAATGTCTTCTCTATTCTAGTCCTCCTAAATCCTTTAGAATTTATTTTACTTACCATTTTTGGCTGTTATGGCTTAATTTTTTATGAGTTTTAATTGTATACTTTGCCTACCAAATTAGCTTATAAACTTCATGAGGCCAGGAATTTGTATATAAATGTATAACTTCTTTGCTGCACTCCCTGCTTTCTTTCTCCAGTCTAACTCCACCACCTCCTTCTCCCAGGTCTCTATTAAGTGAGAAAAATTAGCTACCACCAGAGAGCAGTGGAGAGGTCAGACACAATATGTATGGAAAAAAGGCCATAAGTTTAGAAAAGTTGATATTATCATAGGACTTACTAAGAGAAGACTTCCCTACCCTCTTTGGCTTCATAGAAACAGTTGTGGTATGTTTAATTCTGTGTTAGTCTAACTGTGTTAGACTACCATGACCAGTTGGAGCATGAAGATGGGTTGAAACATGGAAAAGAAATAACAAGGCTACTCATGACCATCATCTTCAAACCTTTTTGTTTTTTTGAGACTGCCTCTAACTCTGTGACTGGAGTGCAGTGGCACGATCATGGCTCACTGCAGCCTCGACCTTCTGGGCTCCAGCGATCCTCCAGTCTCAGCCTCATGAGTTGTTCAGACTACATTTGTGTGCCGCCACACACAGATTTTTTTTTTTTTATTTTCCTGGTATTTTTTGTAGAGACAAGGTTTTGTCATGTTGCCCAGGCTTGTCTTGAACTCCTGGGCTCAAACGGTCTGCCCGCCTGGACCTCACAAAGTGCTGGAATTATAGGCATGAGCCACCATGCCTGGCCCCACATTCTTAATGTTGGAAAAAAAAGTGGTTGGGCTGCAGTGTGAAGTAGTGACCTGCCAGTCTGGAAAGTTCCCAGCCACAGATGGGTGGGGTGGGGGGCGGGCAACCTCTTCCTAATGTGGTTGAGGACAGTCTGGCTTTAGGCTTCAGATTAAACTAGATGATTTCTGACGACTCTAACAAATCTAACACCCAGGAGTCAGTGATTTGGTTCATACTTCCAATTTAGGCCCAGAGACTGCCGGCCTATGAGGTTCCTACCCTTGATCTTTGTAACTTCAGTGAATGAAGTAAAATCGCCTTCTACTGTAACTCATTGAGAATGGGGCCTTTGACCTGTAGCAGGTGCTGACAGGTGACTGAGATATAGATAGCGGTGGTTAGTAGGGATCTGGAAAAGAGATGCATTTTAGAAGAGTCAGAAGAGCAAAGAACAGCATGAGACCCTGAAGAGATGGCTATTGAAAAGAAAGGAGGTATCCACAAGGTTATTGGTTACAGATTAAAATGGGAGAGATGAGAACAGGAAAGGGGATTGTAATGGTGTATTAGGCTTTTTCTGGGCTCAAGGAATAGAAAAACACTCAGGTTACATCAGATAAAGAGTAAGAATTTACTGCAACAATACAAAGACATAAAAGCAGAGACCTCGCGCTGCTGCAGAAGATTATTGAAGATGTAACTGCAGCCAGCCATTCTGGACCTCTCAGCAGGGGGCGCCATCCTTTGCTCCCTACCCTAGTGTTTCCACATTCTGGGGTCTCAATCATTCTCTCTCTGCTGTTGCTTCTGCGGCTCCTGGTCATCTTTTCTCTATTCTCCTTCAGGCTGTCCCATGGATTCTGCTTTCTCTCTGCTGTCACTTCCCTCTGTGAGCCTTTCTGCATCTACCTTGACTAAGGACTGTCCTTTGCATGTGTCACGGTTAAACCTACCCAAGAGAGAAATCTAGATGGTTCACTGCTACTCAGTATAGAGATTTCCTGTTGGGCAGAGCACGTTTACCAGGCCCTTGGTAAGCCTAATAGAAAGGTGCCATTTAGGAGGCCCTGCTCTTGCTCCCTCAGCTGCGCAAGAATTGTAGGCTGCATAATGAAGTCCTCAAAAAGGGGCAATAGGCAGGGCAGACTTTCCAAGGCTTCCTAGAAGGGGTCATATGACTGTCAGGCACACTGCTTGAGCAGACAATTATGGATAGAAAAGCGGGATATATTTGGATTTTTTTTTTTTTTTTTTGAGGCAGGGTCTCTCTCTGTCTCCCAGGCTGGAGTGCAGTGATGTGATCTCAGTTCACTGCAGCCTCCACCTACCAGGTTCAAGTGATCCTCCCACCTCAGCCTCCTGAGTAGCTGGGACTACAGGTCATGCCACCATGCCTGGCTAATTTTTGTTTTGTAGAGACGGGGTTTCTCCATGTTGACCAGGCTAAGCAGGGTATATTCATGATGAATAAAGAAAGATAGGCCAGGTGAGGTGGTTCATGCCCACAATCCCAGCACTTTGGGAGGCCAAGGTGGGCAGATTGCTCAAACCAGAGTTTGAGACCACCCTGGGCAACATAGTGTGACCCTGTCTCTATAAAAAATAAACAAAACTTAGCTGGGCATGGTGGCTTGCACCAGTAGTCCCAACTAATTGGGAGGCTGAGGTGGGAGAATAGCTTGAGCCTGGGAGGTTGAGGCTGCAGTAAGCCATGATCATGCCACTGTACTCCAGCCTGGGTGACAGAGCAAGACCCCTGTCTCAAAAGAAAAATCAAAGAGAAAACGCAAGCTAAGGGCTAAAGGTTGAGTTGAAAATGTTGCCCAAGGAGCACATACCTTATGGGAAAAGCTATGAAAGACTATCTCTCAACTTTGCTTCTTCTGAAGAAAGACAAAAGGATAGGAAAATGAAAATAATTGGAACATATTCTTTCCCAGTGTTGGCACTGAGGAAAAACTATAGACTGGTTCCTACTACCCACATCCCCAGGGAGTGCCCTAATCCGGCCTTTGCCAAGCCAGATTTCCAGCTGTTTCTTTGATGTCTGTGTGATATATTCTTTATTTGCTTAAGTTAGCCAGCATGAGTGCTTGCTGCTTACAACCAAGAAACTCTACAGAAGACATAAGGGTCTCTTCCAAACTTTTTGTGTGGGGAACCAGCAAAATCAATCACTGTTGGAAGGCAGTTGCTTAGACACCTGTGTGTCTTATCTGCAGGAAAAGAGAGATGGGTACAAAAGTAAGTCTAAATAAAAAGAATTTAATATCTGAATATATACCAATTCATTTTTGTTATTAAATAAACTGAGTGTAATGGCACAAATGACAAATAACAAATTTAGACCACTTTTAAGAGAGAAAAACTCCCAATGACCTCATAGCTTTGATGGTCTGGAGTTAATAGTAACTACAATGTCTTTCATTTCTAGGTATAAGGGAATGATTCATTTCCCTCAACTCAACAGTTTATCCGCATTTGCCTGATGACATATGACCTACTTTTCAGTATTCCAGGCAGTAATTACCCAAAGCCCTCCCCAAAGTCTCAGTCCATAAAATCCTCCTTTTAATGAGACTTAAGCCTTTAGCGTGTTCCTGCAGCACTTCAAAGTTACCTTGGCACCAGGGGAGTGTTTTTAAAACATGCAATGCACTAAGTGCATTCTGGGATGTCTCAGGCTGAAGACAAAACTGCAAGGGCACAGACATTAGGTACTACAATCTAAAGAGGATCACATTCTGAAGGAGGTCATTGGAATATGGGGAGGGAAAGATTTGGGCTTCTAAGTTTCCTGAAACAAAAGGGTCCAAGGTGAAGCCAGTCTGAACTAGGCAATGAGCAATTCTGATGAAGCCCATCCTGGTCTAAAGTTAACCTGTTCACTTTCAGTGTGGGTCAGGCAGGCCCGAGAATGACAGGGCCAAGGGTTCGCTACTCCCAAACCCGTTTCGCAACCAGTCAGAGTTTCCATTGCAATTCCTACTTATATATGTAAGGATCATATTAATAGTTACTTTAATATGCGGCATCTGCAAAGTTAAAATATCTATCCACCTAAAGCTCAGAAAGGAATACGAAGGAAAATATTTATTAACTAGTTCCAGAGGTTCTATTTCTGCCAAATGTTTCTTAAAATAGAGTATGACATGATGGGGACAATCTGGTGATAGTTTTGTTATTCTAGAACTGCACTGCCCAATATGGTAACTGCTATCCACATGTGGCTATTTAAATTAAATACAACTTGAAACCTTCAGTCACACTGGCCACATTTCAAGTGCTCAACAGTCACATGTGGCTAGTGGCTACTGTACTGGACAAGGTAGAATTATAGAACATTCCTATCATCGCAGAAAGTTCCATTAGACACAGTGTTCTAGAATAATGAATTCTGTTATGACATCATGGTGATTTTACCTGTACTAGCAGTCAGTAATATAAATGCCAATGAGATATCTTTTCTGCATATTTTATGGAAATACCAAATAAAGTCCTTTAAAAATACAGTACAAATAGTAATGCTATCAAGATTGGAACTTCTCTTATTGATAACTGTAGTGATTAATACTTCATCCTCCTATTGACTGCAATCTGTTTTTCATTTACAAACTGTAGAAGGGAGTTGCAAAGTGCAATTTGTGAATTTAGGTAATTAAATCATCACAGAGAGAATGAAGACTTTCATGGAATCATGGAAAATTATTTCAGTAGCCAATTATTATTGTCATTATTTTGGTAGCTTTATTTTTGCTATGAAGATGGTTCAAGGCCGGGTGTGGTGGCTCACACCTGTAATCCCGGCACCTTGGGAGGCTGAAGCGGGTGGATCACCTGAGGTCAGGAGTTTGAGACCAGACTGACAAACAGAGTGAAACCCTATCTCTACTAAAAATACAAAAGTTAGCTGGGCATGGTGGCGTGCGCCTGTAGTCCCAGCTACTTAAGAGGCTGAGGTAGGAGAATCCCTTGAACCTGGGAGGCAGAGGTTGCAGTGAGCCAAGATTGCACCACTGCACAAAAGCAAAACTCTGTGTCAAAAAAAAAAAAAAAAAAAAAGATGGCTCAATATCCTTAGATAATAAACCCTGAGGTTTCTTCTTTTCCAGACAAATATGACTGCTTTAGTACCACACATTTTGCAGTTGAAGTATTGTGCCAGTAAAGTGCCTGCTTTGTTAATAAAAGATGATGCCAGTCTGAGATACACCAGCAGCATTGCTTGTGGTATCCAAAAACATCATTTCAAAAGATCTACTGTATGCTGTTTCACAGGTATCACAATGACAAACGGGCCTATGATAGGTTCTCAATACATGATTCTAGACTTGATGGAAAAACTGCAGTCCTTTAAAAAACGATACCTATTTGTTACTTTTTCATTGCAAAAGAACATGTTCATTAAATACATTTGGAAAATTCAGGAAAGCAGAAATCAGTTTTCGGATGCTCGTAATTTCCTGTCTTTTTATGCAGAAATGTTTTTAAAAAGCAGAGCTGTGGCCTGCAGGGGTGGCTCACGCCTGTAATCCCAACACTTTGGAAGGTCGAGGCAAGGAGGACCGCCTGAGCCCAGGAGTTGGAGACCAGCCTGGGCAACACAGGGATAGCCTGTCTCTACTAAAAATACAAAAATTGTCCAGGCGCAGCAGGGCGCGCCTGTAGTCCAGTTGAGGCCAGAGGATCGCTTGAACCCAGAAGACGATGCTGCAGTGAGCCGAGATCGCGCCACTACACTCCAGCTTGGAAGACAGAGTGAGACCCTGCCTCAAAAAAAGAAAAAAACAAAAACGGTGGAATTATGCTAGAGTTTGAACCTTCACGTTATAGACTATTTGCTAACTCCTCTAACTAGACACCTTGTGCATGGAATCTGGAGGGGAGCAGGTGAGGAAATTTTGTAAATCCTTGTCTCACACATATCTATTCTATAATGGTTACACCTGTATGGCATTTTAAGGGCTTCCTTTCACATGTGAAAGTAAAAGGAGGTGTTTTTTGTAAATTGTCTAATTTATATTGCCAATTAAGTTCCCACGGGTCGAGTTGCAGCCAAAGCAAAAAGGAAAAAAATCTGCGCAGCTGGGTGATATATTGCTTAATGACAAACTTCCAGAGTATTAACCCAGGACTTATATTTTGCCTGGGGACGGGGGTCTTCCACTGGCTCACACGGCGGTCCCTTGTAGTCTCGGGGTAGGGCCTGCCGCTTCTTCCCTCGGGGTGTGGTGGGAGGAGCGCGAAGGCCTTGCGCCTCGCTAGTAGTTGGCAAAACCTGGAACCAGCGCCGGCGGCCCAGGCGGGACAGGAGCAGGCCGGGGGCGTGGGCAGGCCAGGCAGGGGCGGGGAGTGGGCGGGAAATGGGCGTGTCCCCGCTGCGGTCACAGGTCGGGCGGGATGCCAGCTCGCCAGGAGGGTGCGCATTCCAGGGGCGGGCTGCAGGGAGGGGCGGCGCCACCTCGCGCTCCGCCCTGGTCCCGGCCCCGGGCCCCGAAGACAGTCGTTACGCGGGCTCCAGCGTCCTCGGGGAGTGCCAGCGAGAGTCGGTGACGACCACTTTCTCGACGTGGGGCGGGCAGACGGGAAGCCTGCGGTCGTGGCCCCCGCCTCGGTTGCTCTAGGAGCCCGGGTGACCGCGTAGGTCAGTTTCTCGCGGCTGTCCCCGCCTGGAGTTCGAGGCTGGTTCCCGCGCTGATGGGTTCCCGCCGGGCTGCGCCGGGCTGCCCTCGGGAGATCTGTCCGCGCCTGGTTGGGGGTGGGCGCTCCAGTCCCGGGCGTCTCAGAGAATGGTCTGGTCGTGGCGCGGCGACGCAGGGCTGCAGCCGAGCTCGTCTTCCCGGCGGCCGCTGGCTGCTCCAGCGCTGCAGGAAGTTAGGCGTTAAAAGTAACAAGATGTTGGCATTTGTTGCACTTCCACTCGGGTGCCACGACCATGCTGGTGCCGCATGCATCCCCCACCATATCTTCAGCTGCGTGCCTTCTCGATACTTTCGTGTGTCCATCGTGACTTTTTAATTTCCTCCTAACAAGAGGAGGATTGATGCACAATGGAAGTCACGCATTGTTCATGTGACTGTTTCCCAATGTACCGCGTGGTCGGTTCTACAAGCAGGAACGAATATCCAAGGGAGATTCCGAAACTGAATGAGAGCGCAGCTGCACAATAGACTTGAACAATTCACTTATCCCGCTGCCCTAATGATTAGCAGGAGGCACTGAAAAGGGTTATCCTGATTTAGTAGTAGTTTTCAGTTCAAGTTGTCGTTTTTAGGCAGACGGTATTGTGAAATGAACTGTGGGCAGTGTGATATTGTTAGCTTAAATAAGATTGCTTGAATGTTGCAAATGTGGCTATTAGGTGTCTGAATAGTTAATATAATTAAATCAGCTTTAAAATCGGTGGTGTGTTTTCCCTGAAAACTTCAGTCTTTGCCCTGTAGTAGGTGCATTCTGGATTTGGAGTTTGGAACCTCCTCACCTCTGTACTCAGCATTTGGGAAATAATTTGCGGATTCGTTCTGAGGGGAGCAGTATTCGCAGTCTAACCCCGGTACAATGAATTTTTTTGCGGCAGTGTGATGGGTGTAAATTCTGAGCCACCCCCCTACCCCCCTCAAGCTGGAATTGTGAAGATTCTTCATTACAGCATAGTAACAAAATCCGCCTTTTAATTCCCTAATTCTAAACCACTAAGTGGGCTTTGTCTACAGTTTATTGGGGGAAAAGAGGAGAAAACTGTCAGTAACAATCCTTTCTGAAAATTTAACTATTGTCTTTTTTATTTCTCCCAGGAAGTGTAACTCTTCTCTAGTGTTGAGCAACAGATAGTCAAAATAGGACTTAACTGCCAAAGATTGAGTAGATTAATCTGAAACATTTGTTATCTCAGTGTAGTATTTTGTGAAGGTTGTTTATCAAAATGACACTTGCTAAATATCTCATTGTGAATCAGAAATTTATGGTGGGTGGCTAATTCTTCTCTCTGGAGGCTGCTCATTTTTGCACGTATTATTCTAGCCGACTAGTGATTCAGAGCAGGCAGGTAGGATTTCTCTGTTTTTGTTGTTGTTGTTGTTGTTAAATTGAGACAGAGTCTGGCTCTGTTGCCCAGGCTGGAGTGCAATGGTACGATCTCGGCTCACTGCAACCTCTGCCTCCCGGGTTGAAGCGATTCTCCTGCTTCAGCCTCCCAAGTAGCTGGGATTACAGGCACATGCCACCACGCCCTGCTAATTTTTTGTATTTTTAGTAAAGGTGAGGTTTTACCATGTTGGTCAGGCTGGTCTCGAACTCCTAACCTTATGATCCGCCCGCCTCGGCCTCCCAAAGTGCTGGGATTACAGGCGTGAACCACAGGTATTATTTCTATAAAAGTATTCCTGGCCAGGCGCGGTGGCTCATGCCTGTAATCCCAGCACTTTGGGAGGCCGAGGCGGGCAGATCACCTGAGGTCAGGAGTTCGAGAGCAGCCTAGCCAAAATGGTGTAACCCTGTCTCTACTAAAAATACAAAAATTAGCCGGGCATTGTGGTGGGCGCCTGTAATCCCAGCCACTCGGGAGGCTGAGGCTGGAGAATCGCTTGAAGTCAGGAGGCAGAGGTTGCAGTGAGTGGAGATTGCACCGTTGCACTCTAGCCTGGGTGACAAGAGCGAAACTCCTTCTCAAAAAAGAAAAAAAAGAAAAATTATCCCCATCATTTCCTCAAAACAAGGGGAAATGATACTGTTTTAGAACCGACAACAATTAGGTTGAAGAATATAGCCAGTCTTTTTGAGTAATAACATGGCGCAATGCCTGTTAAATATTAATACATTACAAATTTTCTCCTTGTGGCTTTATTTTACTTAGAGATACATCTGTATATCTGATCATAATATTTTTAAGTTGTTAACTGTGTCAGTTTCTTACCTCTTGACAGTACTGGAAGCTGAGCTTTTATACATTATATGTATTCATTGAGAAAAGTAGTAGGCAGAAAGCAGAAATCGGCCAAACGAATAACTTAGTGGAGAAGAGAGAATATGATATCCTTCAGAAGCTTGTCAGTTCGTCCAAGCTGAGTCTGAACTTTGGCAATCAGAACTTTTTTGAAGACCTAGCAAGTTCTCTGAATTTCGTAGAAAGAGGACAGGTTTTAGCACTGCAGTCACCAGCTTACGCTAACAATTCATGAAGTTTAAGAAAAGACACTGTTGTGTACTCTGTATAGTATATATATATTTATGATTGTGGTGTCATATAAGTATCTTATGTGATGTTCTTGGTCTCTAGAAATGTTTTTCCTCACCTGGACTCTGCCACTAATGCTGTGTCGGTACTGTCAATATTAAGGGGGCTGTTTGAGGTGGGCTAGTATAAGAAATAGTTTTAATGCTATTACTAGGAAGATAAACTAGGTCACTCACTTTATTTTTATTTATCAGCCTGCAAGGAGGAAATTACTGTATAGTGAAAGCAGTCTTTAACTGTATATTTTCCTATCATGTGACAATGGAAAGTAACCACATGTTTTTACTTTGTGTTTAAAGTTTTTCTTTAAAGAGGTATTTCTATGATGCATAAATGGTCAGTATTATCATACATGAGTTTAATCGAGTTTGAAAGTTAATTTTCAAATGTGAAATAATTGAAATGGGAAAATTTTAATGCATTTTTCTAAAATTTAGGGAATTTTATCATTAAAAGGTAACAATCAGCCTCCTTGCTAGGATTTTTGTTACTAAACTTGATTTGTCAAATTTGTAGGCTTCTCTGCTCTTCATACCTGCCCTGTTTTGAAACAGTAGTTAATAGTTTTCAGAATCTGTCAAGTTGAAATTGAAATCAGGGGTGCATCTAGGGGTTAGTGCTTAATTGTTAAAGCAGCTAAAATTATAGCACCTAAAGTTATTTTAAACAACTTCATTGAGCAAAGCTATGAAGCTTATTTAATTTTTACTAATTTTAACAAACATTAAAATTTCCAACCGAATATGGATAAAATAAATACCCAGTGATAGGGTTGGTTTTTTATTATGTCTGCATGGCATCCAAGTCAGTGTGGGTATGGAATGGATATGAATAAAAGAAGGTAATGTAAATTTATCAAATATAAAGTAAATAATAATTTGGCATAAACATTTTATGATTTCAGTGCTTTACAAACCGTAAGATGACACATTACAATTCTGGCCAATTCTCCATCATTTCTTCTCCGGAAGATGAATGCTTTTTATTAGGGCACAAAAACTTACTGAGGAAGTTAGAGAAAAAGTTTCACTGAATTAAAAATTAAGTGATAAAAATTTTGTCTTCTAACTTAAAACAATACAGGTTAGTGCTTCCCAAAATAGGCTTTATAATTTGCTCCTGTTTTCCTTAAATTGCCATGTTTTAGGTATTCTCAGTTAATGAATAAAGCTTTTTAAAATGAGGCACTCAAGCCATAATTCAGATTCACCTTCCTCGGTGCTTACACAGGCGCACTAATGAGAATCAATTTAAGTTTTGCAGCTGAATTGAATTTTATAAAATACGTAGCATTATTTCACCCCTTCTACATTCTGGCTGTGACTCTACTGTTAACACTTGGCAAGTAACTTCACCTTGGGGCTTTTCAGTTGCTTCAGCTCTGGGATCAGAGTGTTAGATTAAGTATGAATTTGTCTACCAATGTTCAGTTTCTAAAACAAGCAAAAAATGCATTTATGTTATCACAAATGTCAGTTTTCTGTATGCATAATATGTGTATCTGCACATGTGTGCATAATGTGTACACATATACATACATGTAGGCATATGAGTGCATCAGAGAAATTACTGATTACTAGCAACTAATCATAGTTAGAGCAAATATGTATTTTTTTTTTTTTTTGCCATTGCCATGTTTTATGTAGTTACTTTAATCTTTAATACCTTGCTGGTATTAAAAGAATGTAGTGTCAGGAGAAAGCACACCATTAAGCAGCTAACTACAGGCTGGGCGAGGTGGCTTATGCCTGTAATTCCAGCACATTGGAAGGCAAGACAGGATAATTCCTTGAGGCCAGGAGTGCGAGACCAGTCTGGGCAACATTGCCAGACCTCACCTCTATGAAAGATACAAAAATTAGCCGGGTATGGTGGCATGCACCTGTGGTCCCAGCTACTCAGGAGGCCAAGGTGGGAGGATTGCTTGAGTCCAGGAGTTTGAGGCTGCAGTGAAGCATGATCGTGCCACTGCACTCCATCCTGGGCAACTGACTGAGACCCTATTTCAAAAAAAGGCAGCTGACTACTTTGGAGTGTAAGGCGAAGCACAGTACTGGTTTTTATGTTTTTAAGATTTAGTTTATAGGATGTTTTTGTTCATAGATATTTAATTTTTCTCATTCAAATTTCTAGCACACAATGTATTTTAAATATTAATGTAACAGCAATCATAAAATTAGTATCTGAGAATTTAAAAACTAATCACAACATATATTTTTAATAATTTTTGAATAGTCTCCATTTGTCTTTATTAAGATTATAGGGCCGGGTGCGGTGGTTCATGCTGTAATCTCAGCACTGTGGGAGGCCGAGGTGGGCGGATCACCTGAAGTCAGGAGTTTGAGACCAGCCTAACCAACATGGAGAAACTCCATCTCTACTAAAAATATGAAATAGCCGGGCGTGGTGGCACATGTCTGTAATCCCAGCTACTCAGGAGGCTGAGGCAGGAGAAATACTTGAACCCGGGAGGTGTAGGTTGTGGTGAACCGAGATGGTGCCATTGCACTCCAGCCTGGAGAACAAGAGCGAAACTCCATCTCAAAAAATAAAAAGAGTACAAATACTGGCTGGATGCAGTGGCTAATGCCTGTAATCTCAGCACTTTGGGAGGCTGAGGTGGAGAGATCACTTGAACCCAGGAGTTTGAGACCAGCCTCAGCAACACAACGAAACCCTAACTCTACAAAAAATATGAAAATTAGCTGGGCATGGTGGCATGTGCCTGTAGTCCCAGTTACTTGGGAGGCTGAGGTGGGAGGATCACTTGAGCCCAGGAGGTTGCAGTGAGCTGAGATTGTGCCACTGTACTCCAGCCTTGGTGACAGACCCTGTCTCAAAAAAAAAAAAAAAAAAGAAAAGTACAAATGCCATTTGGCAATTGTGCAAGTCATATTTTAGATGCTTCCTGATTTTTTTTGTGTGTGGTAAAATGTACGTAACATCAAATTTGCCCTTTTAGGTTTTTTTTTTTGTTGTTGTTTGTTTGTTTTTAAAAAGAGTTTCATTCTGCTGCCCAGAGCTGGAGTGCAGTGGCATGGTCATAGCTCACTGCAGCCTTGAACTCCTGGGCTCAAGTAGTCTTCCTGCTTCAGCCTCCCAAGTAGCTGGATCTATAGGTGCGCACCATGACACTTGGTAATTATTATTATTTTTTTTTTTGTAGAGACTGGGGTCTTGCTGTGTTGCCCAGACTAGTCTTAAACTCCTGGCCTTAGGCTATCCTCTTGCCTCAGCCTCCCAAAGCAGTGGGATTACAGGCATGAGCCATCACACCTGGCCTGTTTTACCCATTGTTGTGTATTACTCAGTGGCATTGTGTACATTCACATTGTAGTACAGCTATCACCACTGTCCATCCCCAGAACCTTTTCCTGCATCCTAAACTGAAACTCTGTTCCCATTAAACAATACCCCTATTTCTTCCTCCCTTCTCCAGCCACTGGCAACCACCATTCTATGTTTTGTCTGTATGACTTTGACTATTTTAGCTGTCTCATCTAAGTGGAATCATACAATATTGGTCCTTTTGTGAGGGGTTTATTTCACTTAGCATGACGTATTCCAGGTTCGTCCATGTTCTAGCATGTGTCAGAATTTCCTTCCATTGATTGACTGATTGACTGATCGAGACAAAGTGTTGCTTTGTCTCCCAGGCTGGAGTGCAGTGGCACGGTCTCAGCTCACTGCAACCCCTGCTTCCCGGGCTGAAGCCATTCTTGGGCTTTAGCCTCCCCAGTAGCTGGGACTACAGGCATACACTGCCACACTAGGCTAATTTTTGTGTTTTTAGTAGAGACGGGGTTTCACCATGTTGACCAGGCTGGTCTCGAACTCCTGACCTTAGGTGATCCGCCCGCCTCAACTTCCCAAAGTGCTGGGCTTACAGCGGTGAGCCTCTGCACCTGGCCAAAAAGTTACCTGAATCTGCTGAAATTTGGAGAGCAAGAGCATGGGAAATGAGAAACACAATATTCAGGGTCTGAATTTTTTTTATTCAATGGCTTTTTTGTTTTGAGACGGAGTCGCACTCTATTGCCCAGGCTGAAGTACAGTAGCGCAATCTTGGCTCACTGCAACCTCAGGTTGAAGTGATTCTCCTGCTTCAGCCTCCCCAGTAGCTGGGATTACAGGCATGTGCCACCGTGCCCAGCTAATTTTTGTATTTTTAGTAGAGATGGGGTTTCCCTGGTCTGTTGGCCAGGCTGGTCTCGAACTCCTGACCTCAAGTGATCACCTGCCTTGGCCTCACAAAGTCTTGGGATTACAGGCATGAGCCACCACGCCCATCCTTTTAGAGGCTAAATTATATTACCTTGTGTATGTCACATTTTGTTTTTCCATTTATCTGTCAGTGGACATTTAGGTTACTTCTGCTGTGAACATGGGAATACAAATATCTGTTTGATTCCTTGCTTTTAGTTCTTTTGGGTATATACCCAGAAGTAGAATTGCTGGATCATAGGTAATTCTGTGTTTAATTTTTTGAGGCATCCCCATACTTCTCTGATGTTTTAAGATTTACAATTGCATGTTTTTATATGTATGAGTAGGTGAATTGAGCCTGGATGTCTGGGGTTTTAACTTTTCTAATACCTTTAAGAACTCTATTCCTGAAAAAGGGCACTTTATTAAATATTTTCAGTTTCTCGCACCCAGGTGAATTAGCTCTTATTGTTGAATTTTATTATCTTTGATTTCTCCAGGAATTTTCTGTCTTGGTTCTGTTGTTGTTGTTGTTTGAGACAGAGTCTCACTCTGTCACCCAGACTGGACTGCAGTAGTGTGATCTTGGGTCACTGCATCCTCTGCCTCCTGGGTTCACGTGATTCTTATACCTCAGCCTCCCCAGTAGCTGGGATAACAGGCGTGCACCACCACACCCAGCCAAGTTTTGTATTTTTTAGTAAAGATGGGGTTTCACCATGTTGGCCAGGGTGGTCTCGAACTCCTGGCCTCAAGTGATCTGCTCTCCCTGGCCTCCCAGAATGCTGGGATTATAGGTGTGAGCCACTGCACCTGGCTGATTCTGTAGATATTAAGCTGGAATTGTAAAGAAAAGTAGCAAGCTGTTCAAATGATAAAATAATAGACTCCAACCAAATTTAACAAGTCATCGCCCTTTGAGCTGTAAGTTTTAAAATCTTTGTCAATATCTCAGAACTGTTGGGGCCATGGAATTTATCTACTGTATTAAGTGGGGATTTAGTGGCATAGACTATCAAGTATGGTCACCAGTTTAAGTAATTTTACGATATTTATAAAGCAACAAAATATAAATTTACTGTCCTCAAAAGAATTTAAAAATTAGAAGTCTAGCTTTCCCTAGTGGACCTTGGAGGAGAGAAAACGTAAGGCAAAAATGGTCTCTTGTCTCTTGGTTTTTGAAGCTCAAAATGTTTTCCATCTAATTATTTCCTGGAAAACATTCTTACGGCCATGAAAAATCTCATTAATCTAAAAACAGAGCTGGGAATTGCGTGAATGTGAGAAGAGGAGCTAAAAAGTGGTCTTGAAAAATACCATGTTCACTGATAGAAATGGCTGCAATCCATTGTGACCAGCTGCATTTGGGAATGCTTATCTTCTTCTGGCTTAAATATCAGAGGCAAAGTGCTTTTCTGGAATAAGCTCTCATGATTTGGAAGAATGTTTTTAAAAAATCTGTTCAACATATGAATTTGGATGATTCTTTAAAAAATCAATTTTGAATTTTCTTCTAAAGGTAACTTTTAGTCAGAAACTAATAGAAATAGTTTACAAATTAAAAATGCATAAAATTAAGAAAGTAGTTATCAACCTAAATACTTGGGGGGGGTGTGTTTTAAACAATTTCTCTCTTTTTTGATATAATTTTTTTTTTTTTTTTGAAACAGATTCTCACTCTTGTCGCCCAGACTGGAGTGCAGTGGCGTGATCTTGGCTCACTGCAACCTCCACCTCCTAGGTTCAAGTGATTCTCCTGCCTCAGCCTCCTGAGTAGCTGGGATTACAGGTGCCTGTCACCACGCCTGGCTAATTTTTGTACTTTTAGTAGAGACGGGGTTTCGCCATGTTGTCCAAGCTAGTCTTGAACTCCTGACCTCAGGTGATCTGCCTGCCTCGGCTTCCCAAAGTGCTGGGATTACAGACAGGCGTGAGCCACTGTGCCTGGCAGTGTATATTTTTAAAAATGTATTTCCCGTGGTTTATTAGAAAAAAAAAACTGTTAATTTTATGTCACTACCTTTTGTAAGGCATTGCCTGTAGACCTTCCTATAGGGAGACCTGATTGCTTTGTTTTCAAAGGACTAAGTCCTCATCCATCCATCTGGTTAATTAATATTTGGTTGCCAGCCATGTTTTAGGCACCTTGCTAGGGATATAATAGGGGAACAGAACAGACATGAGGCACTTGTTCTAATCGAGTTTACAGTCTAGGGACAGCCGAAGAAATGACCACACTCATTTCCAAGAGGTGGTAAGAGAAGGTGCCAGTCTCTTCCCCACCCCTGCCATTCCTTTCTAAAATTATAAAAGATTATAAGGGAAAAGCAGTGAACATGCCTGTTAGCATTTTGGAATTTATCCTCTAAGTATTGCTTATTTGGTTAAGTCTGAAGTTTCATAGTCAGAAAATCTTTAGAGTGTGGTTGGGCTGCACAGCTAGACTAGTTTTGATACACGTAATGTCAGTTGCTTTGAACATGCAGTGTCAAATTGCTTTGAATATGTAGTATCAATTGCTTTGGACGTGAGAGAACGTCCAGATTGCTTTAAGAATATGTTTTAGTCAAATGCCTGTCTTGAAACTGATACCTGTGGGCTTCAGGCACAAGGGCAACATGAGTTGTTGATTTTTCCTTTTCTTGGTGAAATTTAACTGGCTCTGTTCCTTTCTCTTTCTTAAAAATAATAAAACAATCTGTATGACTGTATTGGCCCCATGACCCATTTTTTTCCTCTCCTACCATCCTGTCTTATAGGAAGAGTCCTCTCTTCTCCTCAGGTACCCACAAATCTGTCCCTTTTCTTATTCTGGAAATTGGCAGTCATCAGATAGGAGCTCTCCCCCGGCTCCCTGCCCCTTAACCATCCTCACCATGATTGGCTGGTACTACAGGTGCTATTTAAATTCTAACCTACAGGCCAGGTGCGGTTGGCTCACACCTGTAATCCCAGCACTTTGGGAGGCCGAGGCGGGCGGATCATGAGGTCAGGAGATCAAGACCATTCTGGCTAACACAGTAAAACCCCATCTTTACTAAAAATACAAAAAAAATTAGCTGGGCCTGGTGGCGGGTACCTGTAGTCCCAGCTACTCTGGAGGCTGAGGCAGGAGAATGGCGTGAACCCTGGAGGCGGAGCTTGCAGTGAGCTGAGATTGCACCACTGCACTCCAGCCTGGGCGACAGAGCGAGACTCTGTCTCAACAACAACAACAAAAAAATTCTACCCTATAACTGCTTTCATGTACTTAAACTGTTATTAATTAGCTACCTTCTCTTTCTTCCTTCCTTCCTTCCTTCCTTTTCTTCCTTCCTTCTTTTTTTTCCTAGACAAAGTTTCACTCTTGTCGCATAGGCTGGGGTGCAATGGTGCAATGGCACATTCTTGGCTCACTGCAAGCTCCGCCTCCCGGGTTCACGCCATTCTCCGGCCTCAGCCTTCGGAGTAGCGGGGACTACAGGCGCCCACCACCACGCCCAGCTAATTTTGTGTATTTTTAGTAGAGACAGGATTTCATCATGTTGGCCAGGCTGGTCTGGAACAACTGACCTCAGGTGATCCGCCCATCTCGGCCTCCCAAAGTGCTGGGATTACAGGCGTGCGTCACCACGCCGGGCCCTTTTGTTTGTTTGTTTATTGGTTTGTTTTTTTCTGAGACAGGGTCTCACTCTGCCACCTAGGCTGGAGTGCAGTGGCACAATGTCAGCTCACTGCAACCTCCACCTCCCAGGTTCAAATGATTCTTGTGCCTCAGCCTCCCAAGTAGCTAGGACTACAGGCATGTGCCACCACCCCTGGCTAATTTTTGTATTTTTAGTGGAGATGGGGTTTCACCATGTTGGCCAGGCTGGCCTCCAACTCCTGACCTCAACTGCTCTGCCCACCTTGGCCTCCCAAAGTGCTGGGATTACAGACGTGAGATACCGTGCCCAGCCTGCTAGTTTCTTATTGAACATCTTCATCTCTGTTTCCCACAGGAATCTCAAACTCACCACAACCAAATAGAGTCACATCTTCACTCACGTTGTTTATTTTCTATCCCATATCTTGGTTAATCTCCCTGTTATGTATCTAGTGTCCAAGGAACTTTGCTCACCCCTGTGATCTTGGTGAACTTCTTATTCAAGTACCAGTTTACATTTTACTTTCTCTGTATCTAATCACTAATGTTGGCAGATAGCTAACCACTCCCCTTGTCCTCTGTGGCCACTGTTCCGTGTACATTGCTGTACTTGACACAGGCTGTGATTGTTGTTTGCATGTTTGCCCTGTTCTGGAGGGCAGGGACCATATTATCCATCATGGTACCCCAGTGCCTATAACAGCCCCTATCATCAGTAGATACTCAAGAAACGTTTGTTGAATCAATTTTAGTTTCAATCCCAGCATTTATGAGTAACTACAGTGGTTTATATATTATAGTGGACTGTTTAAGTAGATAATAGATTTATTTATTCATTTTTTGAGACGGAGTCTTGCTCTGTCACCAGGCTGGAGTGCAGTGGTGTGATCTCGGCTCACTGCAGCCTCCGCCTCCAGGGTTCAAACAATTCTCTTGCCTCAGCCTCCCGAGTAGCTGGGACTACGGCGGGGGTCACCATGCCCAGCTAATTTTTGTATTTTCAGTAGAGACGGAGTTTCACCATGTTGGCCAGGATCGTCTTGACCTCTTGACCTCGTGATCTGCCTGCGTCAGCCTCCCAAAGGGCTGGGATTACAGGCATGAGCCAAGGCGCCTGGCCCAATAGATTTATTTTTATCCTTTTCATTTTTATTGTACAGAGCTTTGAGAATTTTTAAATCTTTTTTTTCTGTAAGCCCAATATAGTAAGAACCTAAGGAAAATGTTACAAAAAACTTCTTGTATGTTTTGAAGATACTTCAAACATTTTTTGATTCATACTTTAAAGGCATGAAAAGAATATTAAACCTTTTTGTGTAATATGCCAGCAAGTCTAGACCATCACTCCTTGTTTAATGTACATGATTGAAAATATATTAAAAAAATCCTCTGTGATAAATGCCTTGTTAATTAGACATGAAGCTTTTTTGGTTTTTATCTTTAATAACTTACATTTTCCAGTTATAAAATGACTTTATATTGTAGGAAATTTGGAAAATACAACTAACCAAAGAAGATATTTAAAACCATTCATAATTTCACCACAAGGAGTAACCACTGTTGACATCCTGGTATCTTTTCCCTCTGTTTCTCTGCCAGTATATAGCAAACATAGAGAGAGCTTAATCTATATAGGTACCATCTGTCCTAACAATATATTGCAATTTCATGGTTTTATAAATTATTTAAACTTTTTTTCTTTTTCTTTGATTTACTTTTTTTTTTTTTTGAAACAGGGTATCACTCTCATCCAGGCTAAAGTGCAGTGGCGTGATCTCAGCTCACTGCAGCCTCAACTTCCTGATCCTCCCACCTCAGCCTCTCAGGTAGCGGAGACTGCAGGCGCACACCACCATGCCTGGCTTAATTTTTGTATTTTTGTAAAGATGGGGTTTTACCATGTTGCCCAGGCTGGTCTTTATCTCCTGGACTCGAGGTCCACCCACCATGGCCTCCCAAAGTGCTGAGCCATTGCCCCCAGCTTCTTCTATAATATATTTTTATCAAAAAAAAATTTTTTTTTCTGAGACAGGGTCTCTGTTACACAGCCTGGAGTGCAGTGGCACGATCTTGGCTCACTGCAGCCTTGACCTCTTGGGCTTAAGTGATCCTCCTACCTCAGCCTCCCCAGTGGCTGGGACTACAGGCTCACGCCACCATGCCCAGCTAATTTTTTTTTTTTTTTGAGACGGAGTCTCGCTCTATTGCCCAGGCTAGAGAGCAGTGGCACGATCTCAGCTCACTGCAAGCTCTGCCTCCTGGGTTCACACGCCATTCTCCTGCCTCAGCCTCCTAAGTAGCTGGGACTACAGGCGCCCGCCACTACGCCTGGCTAAATTTTTTTTTTTTTCAGTAGAGACGGGGTTTCACCATGTTAGCCAGAATGGTCTTGAACTCCTGACCTCGTGATCCACCTGCCTGGACCTCCCAAAGTGCCGGGATTACAGGCGTGAGCCACCATGCCCGGCCTCATGCTTAGCTGATTTTTTGTATTTTTATAGACATAGGGTCTCACCGTGTTGCCAGGCTGGGTCTTCTGTAATATTTTTAATGGTTTCATAGTATTAGGTGAATGAACCTTTATTGATGGATCTTTAATTTTTTGTTCTTTCTTTCTTTCTTTTTTTGAGATGGAGTCTCCCTCTGTTGCCCAGTCTGGAGTGCAGTGGTGTGATCTCTGCTCACTGCAACCTCTGCCTCCCGGGTTCAAGCGATTCTCCTGCCTCAGCCTCCTGAGTAGATGGTTTTACAGGCGCCCACCACCACGCCTGCCTAAGTTTTGTATTTTTAGTAGAGACGGAGTTTTTTTGCCGCATCGGCCAGGCTGGTCTCGAACTCCTGACCTCAAGTGATCTGCCCTCCTCAGCCTCCCAAAGTGCTGGGATTACAAGAGTGAGCACCTGTGCCTGGTCCTGATTTTTTTTCTTTATAAATAATGCTACAGTGAATATAAGTATTGCTAACATTTTTAAAATATTAGATATTTTAACAGGTGAATGAATGCAGAGGGGATTAATATAAAAGCTGATTAGCACACTGAAGAAAGGGCATTACAATCACTGTTAGATGAAGTCCCCCCAGAAATTTACTCTGAAAATAAGATTCTGAGTCATGACAGAGATTCTTTACTTGGCCGAACTTTATCAGACTTCTGAACCTTCTGCTGGGTCCATCTGTGCACTTCCTTGTAAAATCCGGTTTTAGGAAGAACCCTCCATCCTTGATATCTGCTCAGGTTCCTCATCCTCCACCATCCCCCGGGTGGTATCTGACCACCCTGGCTTGTCTTCAGCGGCAACCCTGTTAGTTTGGTTTAGCCAGAATCCCCTCTGC
Source organism: Macaca mulatta (assembly GCF_049350105.2). Taxonomy (NCBI): domain Eukaryota; kingdom Metazoa; phylum Chordata; class Mammalia; order Primates; family Cercopithecidae; genus Macaca; species Macaca mulatta. The sequence goes on from NC_133423.1 coordinate 68,016,707, forward strand.
CCCTGATGTTTCCTCTGAGTACTTTTCCACCCACTGACCCTGACCCTGCTCCTTGGCCATAATCCCACTTGTCCTTGCTGTATTCAGGGTTGAGCTTGAGCTGTCTTCCCCACTGCAAGACCGTCTTGTGGTGGTCCTTGTAACTGCCACAGAGGTCCTGAATAAGTCTTTCTATCATGCTTTAACGAGTATCACTGAATAAGTTTTTCTTTAAACAGCCTGATCCTGGGTTTGGCTTCCTGCAGAGTTTATAAGAGCTTTTTCTTTTTTTTCTTTTTTCTTTTGAGATGGAATTTTGCTCTTTTTGCCCAGGTTGAAATGAAGTGGCATAATCTCAGCTCACTGCAACCTCCGCCACCTGGGTTCAAGTGATTCTCCTGCCTCAGCCTCCCAAGTAGCTGGGATTACAGGAATGTGCCACCATGCCTGGCTAATTTTTTTGCATTTAGTAGACACGGGGTTTCACCATGTTGGTCAGACTGGTCTCAAACTCCTGACCTCAGGTGATCGACCCGCCTTGGCCTCCCAAAGTGTTAGGATTACAGGTGCGAGCCACCGCACCCGGCCTATAAGAGCTCTTTCAAAGGGAAGCCACTGAGCGAGGCCTTGTGCGAGCACTGGAAATAGGCCTTAGCCAGGCTGATGGCTTAGTAGGGCTATAGTAGGGACCAGATGTGGGCTCCTGGATGGCAGGAATTTGTTGGGGGATTAGGCTCTTCACTTTCTGCCTCTGAGCCCACAGGTATTTCTCAGGTGTGGGTGGAAGGAGAACACTCCTGAGGGGGTGGAATTAGGACCCTCAGCTGAACAGGCAGCAGAACATCCTTAGCGTAGGGGCCAGATAAACCAAGTATGGATAAGAGCTAGGCCAGGCCCACAACTAAATATCCGGGGTTTCCCCTCACTCTGGGGATTCCTTTGCTAATTTTCTGTTTCTAATGTCTTTGCTAATGTCTTCCTCTTCCTTGGTTTTTTAATTTTGGTGGGCTACACCCCTAGTGGCTTCCTGAGAAGTGGTGCATGGGAAATAAATTGATATACTGGTATATTTAAAAATGTCCTTATTGTACTCCTACTTTTGATTGGCTAATTATAGAATTGGGGGTTGGAAATAATTTTCCTCTAGAACTTTTGGGCATTGCTTTATTGTCTTTTGGATGCCTATGTTGTGATAGAGAAGTCAAAATCATTCTGATTCCTGCTCTTTTGTTTATTACCTGATATCTTTTGTTACCAAAGTTCTAAAATTTCATGATGATGTGCTTTCATAGGTTCTCTTTTGTCTGCAGATCAGAAATTTTCCAGAATTGTCGGGCTCTCATTAGGCCTTTCAGTGCTGTAAGACTTCCTTAAATTCTTTTTTTTTTTTTTGAGACGGAGTCTTGCTGTGTTGCCCAGGCTGGAGTGCGGTGGCATGATCTCAGCTCACTGCAACCTCTGCCTCCCGGGTTCAAGCGATTCTCCTGCCTCAGCCTCCTGATGTAGCTGGGACTACAGGCCGGCCTCCCCTACCACACCTGGCTAAATTTATTTTTCTATTTTTAGTAGAGATGAGGTTTCACCATATTAGGCTGGTCTTAAACTCCTGCCTCAAGTGATCCTACTGCCTTGGCCTGCCAAAGAAATTCTTTATTTTCTCTATCTCTGTTTTCTTTTTATAGAACTTCTGTTTCAGTGTTCGACCTCCTGGACCAATTATCTTAACAGTCTTTTTTTTTGATACCAAGTTTCACTCTATCACCCAGGCTGGAGTGCAGTGGCATGATCTCAGCTTACTGCAACCTCCATCTCCCAAGTTCAAGTGATTCTGCAGCCTCAGCCTCCCGAGTAACTGGGGTTACAGATGTGCACCACCAGACTCAGTTAATTTTTGTGTTTTTAGTAGAGTTGGAGTTTCACCATGTTGTCCAGGCTGGTTTTGAACCCCTGGGCTCAAATGGTCTGCCTGCCTCGGCCTCCCAAAGTGCTGGAATTACAGGCATGAGCCACTGTGCCTAACCAACATTCATCTTTTATCTCCTATTTTCTTAACGGTTTTATTTTCTAGGAGATAGTCTCAACTTATTTTCTAACTCTTTTATTGAAGTTTAAATTTTTGCTGTTTTTATTTCCAAAGTTCTTTTTCTCAAGCTTTGTTTTTTTTAGATAGCATCTTGTTTTTGTTATAGAACAGAATATCATTTATTATCTAAGGATATTAGTTATTATTTTTTAACCTTTTCTTTGCTGCCTTGTTTTCTCTAGGTTGCTTTTCTTCCCTGTTTGGTTTTGGTCTTTGTCTTTCATGTTTAAGAGTGGGGAGCTAGAAAGTTGGTTGAAAACTGAGACAGTGGGTGGAGCCTGTTGACTGCTAACTTCACTGTAAGGTTTTCCTGGCTTGACCACTTGCTGGGAGCTCCTGATGTCTCTCTTGTACTTTAGGAAATAGAACTAGCTAAGTCTCATAGAGGGTAAAGCCTGGCTTGCCAGCATAAGAAATGCTGATTAGGGGTTGAGGGCTGGGGTCCACCTGTTTACTCTGCTCTGTTTTGAAACCATGCCTTCAAAACCCATCCAGTCACCAGCCTATACAGCCCATCTCTTTTAATCTCACTGGAAGGTGTATTTAACCAGTCCCCTGTTGATGACAAGGAGTGGTTTCTAACTTTTCCACTATTACAAAAACTATAATCTTTATGAACATGCTTTCAAAATAATCTTGTGTAAGATGACAGCAAACATGAGGGGAAAAATAAACATTTAAATAAAAAATCTTGTGTAAATGTTTCTGCAGGATAGATTCCTAGATATAGAGTTGCCCAGACAAAGTAAATGGTATGTATGAATTTTGAAGTTTATTTGATATTGCCAAATTGCTGATCTCCGCCTGTAATGTATGAAAGGTTGTATGCATTTATATTCATTTTAGCACTGTACAGGAGTGCTGTTTCCTATCCATGCCAGCATTGTTTCTTGTCTGTTTTTATTTTTGCTAATTCGATGGGCAAGAAAACTGTCACTTGTGTTTGAATGATTTCTATTTGTTTGATTATTAGTAAGAATGACATACTTCTGGGAATTGCTGTTTGTAACATTTTCTCATTTTGACATAAATGCTTGAAATTTGGTTGTAATTTTCTGTATTTGGTTTGGGGCTTGATAAGAAAATACGATAGAAAAAAAAATTTTTTTTTTTTTTTTTTTTGAGACGGAGTCTCGCTCTGTCGCCCAGACTGGAGTGGAGTGGCCGGATCTCAGCTCACTGCAAGCTCCGCCTCCCGGGTTTACGCCATTCTCCTGCCTCAGCCTCCCCAGTAGCTGGGACTACAGGCGCCCGCCAGCTCACCCAGCTAGTCTTTTGTATTTTTTAGTAGAGATGGTTTCACCATGTTAGCCAGGATGGTCTCGATCTCCTGACCTTGTGATCCGCCTGTCTCGGCCTCCCAAAGTGCTGAGATTACAGACTTGAGCCACTGCGCCCGGCCAATTTATTTGTTTACATATAGCTACTTCAGGATGTTTATCTGTAATGAGTTTCTATTCAGAATGACTTTTTGCACAGTTTTGAATGTGTTAGTTTACATGTTAGTCTTACACTATTCCTATATGAATGGTCATATTTTGACTTTATCTCTAATTTTGTTTTTTCCTTTTATGTCTAATTTTTAATGTAATAACCATTTGCATAATACTATGTATTTGACAGAATGCTTTCACATACATAATCTTATAACGAACAGTTTATGAGGTTGGTTGTATTTTGCAGATGAGGAAACTAAGGCCTTAAGAAGTTAAGAGACTTGCCCAAGTTTCTAGTATGCTGCTTCAATAATAATAGGAAGGGCAAGGGGTCTCAGGCTTAAGTTCTCACCCTGCAATGGATTTATTCAGTTCTTGTGTCTGTCTTATCAGCTGCAAAATGATGATTATTTCCCCTTTCTATATTAGCAGGTAATATCTAAAAGCTCATTATGTTCTCAGATAATAGCAATGTTATTATTTTCTTAATCTAGAAATGAGCACGGAAGCAGAGCAACAGCTTCTCCATCACGCCAGAAATGGCAATGCTAAAGAAGTACGACAGCTCTTAGAGACCATGGCGAGGAATGAAGTGATTGCTGACATTAATTGCAAAGGTAAACTTTGAATGGATTTTGTAGCTTTCTCGTATGAGTCTGCACTACTCTTGGCGTTTATTTAATGCTAACCTTTCTGATCTATCGTGTAATTAATCTCTGTCATGCTAGGAAGAACCCTACAGATTGGAGGAAACGTCTCTCCTAGTCCCCTCTAAGTCAGAGAAAGGGAGGTCCATTCTTAAAATTGTTATGGATCCCAAATATTACAAGCCACAAGGGTGACCCTAGCCCACAGGATATATCCTATGATAATTTTTTTTCTTCTTGAAGACATTGCAGTTGACCTACAGGTTTGAGTGTTTACTGTGTGCCCTGGAGATAATGATGAAGAGGCAGATAGGATCCCTGCCCTCATTGAGCTTACTCTAGTAGATTAATAGATCAGACTAGTGTGCATTACAAAATATGCACCAGGATGTGGAGGTGCAGGTGTCATGGGAGAGGTGTGGAACTGGAACTGGAAGGATTAGCTTCTTGGAGGAAACCATTCTAAGGTGAAATGTGAAAGAGTAGGAGTTAACCAGGTGACAATAGAGAAGCAAAAATGGTTCAAGGAAGAAGAAACAACATAGCAGCCAAGTCATAATGTGCCTTGGGTAGCAAAGGGGCCAGTACATCACAATCTTGCATCAAATGTGCAGAGAAATAAAACGTGTTCTCTAAAATGGCTCTGGTATTGTAATAAACCCCTTCATGTTCTCGGAGGTGTCAGGGGAGTAAATGTTAGTCTTTGGGTACTTCTGTCTTTTTTGTTTGTTTGTTTGAGACAGTTGTTCTGTTGCCCAGGCTGGAGTGCAGGGGCTTGCTCACAGCTCATGGCAGCCTCAGACCTCTGGGCTCAAGTTTTTGTCCCACCTCAGCCTCCAGAGTAGTTGGGACTACAAGCACATGCCACCACGCCTGGCTAATTTTTTTATTTTTTGTAGAGATGGAATCTTGCTGTGTTCCCCAGACTGGTCTTGAACTCCTGGTCTCAAGCGATCCTCCTATCTCGGCCTCTCAAAATGTTGGGATTACAGGTGTGACCCACTGCATCTAGCCATACTTTTTTTAGTAGCCCTTTTGATAAAGTCTTGGTCTCCCTTCCCCTGTATTTCCTCTAACTTGGTGTTCGAGTGTAGAGGCGAGCCTTGCTGTGTGTTTGTGCGGTGGAGAGGGCAGGGTTTCCTCAAATCTATGACTCGGCTTTGGTTCCTCAGCCACCCTTGTCTTCCTGGTGCTCCTTAAGCATTGGAACCTGACGTGAAACTCAGGTAAAAAGTCAAAGAATCAGGTCTCTCAGTGTGTTGTGTGCTATAGTAAGACTCCTTGGCTGTATCAGGAGACTCTCATGTGGCTCGTGTTACCCTCTGTCACATCTTCATCTGGCACCGGGCCTAGGCTTGCTGGTTCAATGCAGACACACTCCTGTTCCCCTCTTGGGAGAGTGGCATGTGGGAGCCAATGCCATGGCGGAAACTAGAATAGCTCTGGTTAGCCAAAATGTAGCCTTCCCTCAGGACACCTTACTGAGTCTACTTTGATGCGGCACCTGGCAGGGGAGTGCTAAGATGGGCGACCTAGAGGGGTCTTTTCCTGCATCCCGGAAGCAGCTTGCCTGTTCTCCGTGTCTCCCCAATGCATCCCACTTTCTGAGTGTAAGATCCAGAGCCACGTGTCTCAGCTTTTGTCTTTTCTTCTTCCACAGTTCCTCAGTCCCAGAAAGGGCTGGCTTCAGATGGATATTTTATTCTTTTTGCTACTTCCTCCTCTTGTACCAGGACAGCAAACCTCATGACCTCACCCTCAGTGGGGAAGAAATAGCATCTTTGCAATAGGGAAGAAACTGTGATCTGAGGATCTGGGTTGTCTAGAAACTGAGTTGGAAAAAGGAATTTTAAAATGTCTTTGTTATGGAGAATGATCTGAGGAAAAAAAATATTTAAAAAATAAAAAATATATAAAATTTGCCCCTATTCTTCAGCAAAGACTGGCTCTTTATCTTTACCTCAGGATTCTATTTTGAATGCCAAAACATTTGATCATCCTCAGTGACCCTTTTCTGTCTCCCTTTCCCACCTCCACCCATGGTTGCCTCAGGCCAATTAGGAGAAAGTCATCTACTTGGAAATGTAAAGCTGAGAAATATGTTAATTTTTTTTTCAATTTTCACCTCATTATACCTGTCAGTCAGACTTTATCTTAAGGGTAGTTTGAAGGGTTGATGCAGAAGGTGACATAGTCAGTTGATGTGCAGTTCTCAAAGGAGTGGGGAGGGGTGGGCAAGACCAGGCGTGAATAGTGTTTCCATGTGGGGGATTCCTTCCTGGCATTTCTTGGTTTTCTTTCCTTTCTTTCTTGTTTTTCCAAATCATGACAAATTGGGAAAATGGTATAAATTACTGTGATTCTCCTGCAAGAATTAAAGGTTAACAGTCAACATAGAGATGTTACTGTTCGGAAGGAATCCACTGATGTCAAGTTGAAAGTGAGGGAAAGAAGGGCTGATGTGAGTGGAAAGTGAAAGTTAGCTTTTTTAGGGTCTGGGAGAGGAGGATAGAATTAGTTTTGCTTGTAGCTGATGTTGTGTTACAAGTATGTGTTCCTGGTCCTGTCTGATGATAGTGTGAGTCATTCTTGCAAATAAAATAAATATTAATATGTATATGTGTCCAAGCACAGTGGCTCATGCCTGTAATCCCAGCACTTTGGGAGGCTGAGGTAGGCAGATCATGAGGTTAGGAGATCGAGACCATCCTGGCCAACATGGTGAAACCCCATCTCTACTAAAAATACAAAAATTAGCTGGGCATGGTGGCAGGCGCCTGTAGTCCCAGCTACTTGGGAGGCTGAGACAGGAGAATAGCTTGAACCCGGGAGGCGGAGCTTGCAGTGAGCCAAGATCGTGCCACTGCACTATAGCCTGGCGACAGAGTGAGAATCTGTCTCAAAAAATAAAATAAAATAAATATGTATATACATAATATACTTTTTGTAAATTCTATGAGTGATGTTCCAAGAAATAATAAATTTTGGAAGCAAACTAAGTACTTATATTGGCAGTCTCAACACACAGTTCTGTGTATTGCCGTCACTTTACTAGGTGGTCCTTTACTAGGTGGTCCAAATGTGAAGTTTTTTTAATATTCCCCAGTAATACCTGCTGGTGTTTTAGTGTTTTAATATTCTATATAGTGTACTATTCTTTGTAAAATACTCCAAAACTTGACATTTCTTATTCATTGAACACACCCTTTTAGATATCGATAAGTTGTGAAAGAGTATAAAACCTGTATGAAGTATTTTAAAAGGAAATGTAGGATCTTGGAAATTTTTTTCTTTTTTTGAGACATAGTCTTGCTGTGTTGCCCAGGTTGGAGTGCAGTGGTGCAATCTTGGCTCACTGCAACCTTCACCTGTTGGGTTCAAGCGATTCTTGTGCCTCAGCCTCCCAAGTAGCTGGGATTACAGGTGCCCACAACCACACCAGGCTAATTTTTGTATTTTTAGTAAAGATGGGGTTTCACCATGTTGGCCAGGCTGGTCTCCAACTCCTGACCTTAAGTGATCTGCCCACTTTGGCCTCCCAAGGTGCTGGGATTACAGGTGTGAGCTGCTGCGCCTGGCTGGATCTTGGAAATTTTCATTTCTTGATCCACAGCCCTATTTGGAGATACTAGATGTGAAGACACCAGCTCAGAAGCTATCGTAGGAAGTGAGAGGAGACAGTGTGGTTTGGCTGGGGGCAGAAGCAGAGGTAATGGAGAAAACTAGATGTAATGAATATTTAGGAGTTGGAGTCAGTCAAGCTAATTGAGTGTGGGGTGAAAAGGAGAAAGCAGGAAGGTGCTGCTGCTGTTGAGTGAGAAGTTAGGGGAATGAGGGGCCATCCATTGTGAACACACATGTGGGAGGGGCCTGGTGGTTCCTGTGAGTATGTGTATGGAGGACGACAGGTGAGTTCAACTTTGTGCTTTGTGGGCCTGAGGAACCCTGCCCAGCCAAATGGAGATGTCTAGTGGACACTTTGGAGATGGAAATATGGATTTTGAAGTCAACAGCACAGAAACAACGGAAGCAGTGGGAGAGGGCCATGAAATACCTCTTTTTTTCTTTTTATCTTTTTCTCTCTCTTTCTCTTTATTTTTTGCGACAGGGTCTTGCTCTGTCTCCCCTGCTGGAGCGCAGTGGTATGATCATGGTTTACTACAGCCTTGAACTCCCAGGCTCAAGTGATCTTCCCACTTCAACCTCTGGAGTAGCTGGGATTACAGGTGTGCGCCACCACGCCTGGCTGATTTTTGTATTTTTTGTAGAAATAGGGTTTCACTACATTGCCCAGGCTCATCTTGAACTCAAGCAATCTATCCGACTTGGCCTCCCAAAATGCTGGGATTACAGGTGTGAGCCACCATGCCCAGCTGAAGTACCACTTTTGAAGTGACCAGTAATGGACTAGTCGGGGAAAATAAATTTTCCAAAGGATATGGAAAAGTAGTGCCAGAGAAATGAGAGGACCCACAGGGTACAGGGCTGTGGCAGCCAGGGAAGAATGTGGCCGTGCTGTCCAGTGATGCAGTGATGGCGGAAACCTGCCCCCGGGACCCATTTCTTGTTAAAAACTGAGGACGGTGTTCATGACCTGGTGGGAGATGAGCTTCATCTGCAGTGGGTGGGGGCTGACAGGAAGGACTGTCGGGTAGAAAGAGCCAGTGAAGAGGAGAATGGGGAGAGTGAGGGGCGCAGTAGCTGCCAGGGAGCATGGAGTAGGGAGGGTTTCATTTGTGTTTCCTCATTAAATGGGAAAGATCGGAGCATTCACTCCTTCCCATGACAGCTAAAGGGGGAGAGGTTGAAGACAGGTGAAAAAGGAGGGCCTGAGAAACAGGAAGGGGTGGGCCCCAGGATCCGGGAAGAACGGTTAGTCTTAGACCTCGGGAGGAAAGTTTAGCAGAGTGCCTGTAGATCCAGGCGGGGTGGTTGATTTGGTGCTGGAAGCGCAGGGAATTCTATGAAAGCTTCTGTTTTCTCTGTGAAGCTGAAATACATCATTTGCTAAGGTAGAGTTGTCTGGGTAAAAGGCTTGAGGAGAATAGTGAAGGACTGAATTACTTTTTGTTGGAACATATGAGAGATGCTTGGACAGGACCTTACAGAAGGGCCTTCAGCTAGCGTGAGGTCCTGAGTTTATGGTGTGTAAATCCACAGGGCTCTGTTGTTTTTCCTCACCGTTGGTTAGCCACCTGGGTGTGATTATGGAGAAACTGGGCTCGTGTACTTAGCAGGCTTTGGAGGCTTTTTAGGCTGCTGTGACAGATATTATAGTGAAGCCAGGATTTTCAGGATATGATAAAGAAATGTTGAAGTGAGGGATTAAAGAATAGACACTGAATGTATTGAAGGAAGTGAAGATGGAGGGTATTTACATATACATGAAAGTGATTAGGCCTGGCACAGTGGCTCAGCCCTGTAATCCCAGCACTGTGGGAGGCTGAGGTTAGAGGATCACTTGAACTCAGGAGTTTGAGACCAGCCTGGGCAACACGGCAAAATTCCATCCCTACAAAAGAATCCAAATATTAGCCAGGTGTGGTGGTGCATGCCTGTGGTCCCAGCTACTCGGGAGGCTGAGGTGGGAGAGTTGCTTGAGCCCAGGAGGTTAAGGCTTCAGTGAGCTGTGATAGTGCCGCTGCACTATAGCCTGGGTGACAGAGGGACACCCTCTTTTGAAAAAAGAAAGTGATTAGAGCTGGGAGCTGGGTAAGTTGAAAAGAAAGTGTGGGGGATGGCTGTGTGGACAGGCTGCGAAGTCGGGAGTGCTTGGGAAAGTGGCTTTCTGTGTTCTGAGTCCAGGGGTGTTGATGGCACCCAGGCTGTGGCTCTGGCAGTGGGTCCCTGACCTTAAGCAGAGGCATGGTTTGTGAGAAATGAGGGAAGCTGAGAAACTGAGAGACCAAGGTGCTGAGTAGGCAGTTGACGCCCTGAGGATGGTGGCAGGATTTGCAGCAGACTGAAAGTCTATAGGGCCCGAAGTTACTTGGTGAGGGTTGGGCCACTAGGAGGGTGGCAGATGGCAGCAGAGAAGGCCAAGAGCTTTGACTTAATGACAGAAGCCTCAAAGGAGGAGCTGTGATGTGAATGGAGAAGTCATCAACCAAAAGCAGTAGTGGGTTTTTTGTTGTTTGAGATAGTGTCTCGCTTTGTTGTCCAGGCTGGAGTGCAGTGGCACAATCATGGATCATTGCAGCCTTGACCTCTCGGGCTCTGGTGATCCTCCACCTTAGCCTCTGGAGTAGCTGAGACTGCAGGTGTGCACCACCATACCTGGCCAAATTTTTTATTCTCTGTAGAGATGGGGTTTCTCTATGTTGTGCAGTCTGGTCTTGAACTCCTGGGCTCCAGCAGTCTGCCTTCCTTGGCCTAAAATGCTGGCATTATAGGCATGAGCCACCATGCTCGGCCAGTAGTGGGAGTTTTGATGTGGAGGTTCACACGACTTCTGTTCAGTGAGGTACAGGGGGGACAGGGGACCCCACCTGAGGAATAAGTGGGGGTTCCTTATCAAGATGAGCTAGGTTTCACTAAGAACAGAAAGCAAAAGATAGGTTCAGTGAGAGACTGAGGCTCTGGGATTTATTGACTGTGTAATTAGGGGTTCCACAGAGCACACACTTGAGAGGAAACAGATGTAGGAGTTTGGGTAAATGGCAAACAATCCCAGGGACACTGTTGGCAGCTGCAGTCCCTTGGAGGGTTGTTAGAGGCCTGTTGTGGGTGTGCTGAGGTTGGTGGCTGAGGTTTCTGTGGGTTCAGATCCTGGAATCCAGGAGCGGAGGGTAGTGTGTCATGTAAGTGAGGTACTGCAGCTCACAGTAACTGTGAAACCTTCGCTCCTTCCCTGCAGTGGCCCCTGGAATAACATGTTCTTGGGCTGTAACAGCCCCATCACGGCAGGTGATTTTCAGATTTAATAGGGCTGTATTCGCTACAGTCTGATTGGGAATTTGGGGAAGGTTTTGGGCTATCTCAGCTCTAAATAGTGCCCTGTGTATGTTTTTTTGCTAACTTGAATTAGTTTTAGTTTTTGCAACATTCAATTGTTTATGCCTTTTCTCAGCTCTGCTGCTAGGATCTGACACTTAATTGCCTTTAACTTTGATCCTCTCTTTCACCTTGGCAACCCAATATCCTCATTAACTGAGACTTTATCTGCAGTCAAAGAATCTACTTTCTAGCACTATCTGTAGAGTTCATAGCTTTCCAGATTGTATTAGCCCACTTTCACACTATTATGAAGAACTACCTGAGACCAGGTAATTTATGAAGAAGAGAGACTTAATTGACTCACAGTTACTCAGGCTTACCAGGAAGCTTGACTGGGAGGCCTCAGGAAACTTACAATCATGGCGGAAAGTGAAGGGGAAGCAGGTACAGCTTACCACGGCACAGCAGGAGAGAGAGTGAAGGAGGACGTGCCACACACTTGCAAACCCTCAGATCTCATGAGAACTCACTGTCACCAGAATAGCAAGGGAGAGATCCGCCCCCATGATCCAGTCACCTTCCACCAGGCCCCTGCTCCAATTCAACATGAGATTTGGGTGGGGACAAATCCAAACCATATCCCAGGTGCTGCAGGAAATATTCTTTACTGACTCCTGTTGTGGTACAGGTGTACAGAGAGTTGCTGTGCACTGCCTTCATCCCCTCCATCCACCCTCCTGATACAGGTTTTCAAAGAGAGTTGCTTGTTGTGAACAATGTCAAGAAAACCCCTCTTGACCTGATGATGGCAAGATGATTAAAGTCTCGGAGCCCTAGAGTCAAGAAGCTGCTAGAGATCATCTAGCTCGAATGTAACCCCCGTCCAGTCTCCATCTACCCCTTTAGAAGTGAGGACATTGAGTCAGAAGGTGACACCAGATCTGCGCCTTGTGAGTTCTCATCCTTTACACCCATTACACTTCTTACAAGGTCACGTACCTTGCCTCTCACTCATCAGTAGTGCTTTGCAAAGGAGAGTATTGAGGTCGCTTGTTATGGAGAAGTTAATTTTGTTGTAAAATTACCTAAATATAATCTAAAAATACCTTATATTTTTCCATTTTTAGGAAGAAGTAAGTCTAACTTGGGCTGGACACCTCTACATCTGGCATGCTATTTTGGACACAGACAAGTGGTCCAGGATCTGTTGAAGGTCTATTTATGACTAATTTTTAATGACTACAATAAATATTATTGTTATGTAAATTTTTAGATGAAAGTCTTAGAAAAGCCGCCTGAGCCACAGTGACTTATTTAAAGCAATAGTTTATCATTCAAGACACTTAAGTGTTCTTTATTGAATACATGAATTAAGTTAGCCTGGTTAATTAAAATTGTATGTTTAATCATTAGATTTTTATATTACTAGCCTTTAAAAGTTATAGAAGTGGGCTCTCTACTAAAAAATACAAAAAACTAGCCAGGCGAGGTGGCGGGTGCCTGTAGTCCCAGCTACTCGGGAGGCTGAGGCAGGAGAATGGCGTGAACCCGGGAGGCAGAGCTTGCAGTGAGCCGAGATCCGGCCACTGCACTTCAGCCTGGGCAACAGAGCGAGACTCCGTCTCAAAAAAAAAAAAAAAAAAAATTATAGAAGTGGGCATATTAATGAAGATTTTATTTTCAGTTTTATGAGTGTGACAGGTGAAAAAATAACCAAAGCACACCCTAAATAATTAAAAAATAATGTCAATACACAAATAAAAATTTAAAAAAACAGAAAAAAAGTCACGATCTCTTAGCACTGCATTTAATGAGAATTGAGAGTTCATATTTCTTAATTCTATGATGAATAACTTCTCACATATTGATTACATCTTACAATTCATCTGTACGTTTAAATAATGGCATCTTTTTTCCTGAAAACTTATTAAAGTGATAATGGAGGAAATGTGGTATTTCATTCAGAGATCATTCTCCTTTTATCAGTATGACTGCTTCTAAAGTAGAGTGAAGGATTTTTTTTTTAATTGAGACAAGGTCTCACTTTGTCACCTAGGCTGGAGTGCAGTGAGCTGAGATTACGCCAAGTGCAGTGGTGTAATCTCGGCTCACTGCAGCCTTGACCACCTGGGTTCAAGTGATCCTCCTGCCTCAGTCCCTCAAGTACTGGAGCTATAGGCACGTACCTTCATGCCTGGCTAATGTTTTTGTATTTTTTGTAGAGATGGACTTTTACCATGTTGCCCAGGCTGGTCTCAGACTCCTGAGCACAAGCAATCCACCCGCCTCAGCCTCCACGTGCTAGGATTACAGGTGTGAGCCACTGCGCCTGGCCAAGGTGTATAGATTTTTAATGAAAAGCACCTTTTTACTTTTTATTCTTCTACCTATCAGGTAGATTTTTACCTTTCAGGAAACCTACTATACACACACACACACACACACACACACACACACAAACACACACATACATATATATGAGATAGAGTCTCGCTATATTGCCAGACTTGCCTTGAACTCCTGGGTTCAGGTGATTCTCCTGCCTCAGCCTCCCGAGTAGCTGGGACTATAGGCTCATACCACCATGCTGGCTTTTTATTTTTACTATAAATTTAATTTATTGTTAGTAGTGACACCTAAACAGTATTAACAATTTTAATTTTTTAAGGCTTTAATGTATTTTGAAGGAATGATTTTCACCATTGTATATTTCTTGATATTTAAAGTGGTCATGTTTACTAGGCTGGTGCAGAAGTGAATGTGTTGAATGACATGGGAGACACGCCGCTTCATCGAGCTGCCTTTACAGGACGAAAGGTGAAAATCATTCTATGTTCAATGTTTGTAAGTGAGGTATTTGGAAGAGTAGTTACCATTGTTTTCTCTATTATAACCATCTGACCAGCAACTGGAGAAAGCCGCACAATCAAATGTATACACCAGAACTTTGGGTCAAAAGGCCACAAGATCTTTGAGTCGGACAGTGAGGTCAAGTACTAAGGTCGTGGAGACCCCCACTCTGTAGCATCCCTGTGAGGAGATCATTCTGTTTCTGCTTGTGTACTCCAGCAATGGGGAACTCCTGATTATTCTTTTTTTAAAAAAATAGCTTAATTGAGGTATAACTTACATTGCATAAAATTCACCTGCGATATTGTGAAATATATATTTGGTCTTTGACCTTTTACACTAAAGATATACAAAAAGATGACTGGCAACCCCTAGCTGGCTTCAGGATAGTGGCTGGTCACCAGAAAGACCAAGGCAGGACTAGGGGATTGGGATTTTCAACCCAACTTTGCAACCTCCAGGGAGGGTAGAGGGGCTGAAGGGGAAATTGCTCACTACTGGCCAGTGGTTTAATCAATCATACTTATTTAATGGAACCTCCATAAAAACCTGAAAGGACAGGGTTCTGGGAGCTCCTGGGTAGCTGAACATGTGGAGGTTCTTGAACGATCGCGCCCCAGCAAGGGCATGGGTGCTCCGTGCCCTTCCCCCATGCCTTGCCCTATGCATCTCTTCATCTGTATCCTTTGTAATGTACTTTATAATAAACCGGTAAACGTGTTTTACTGGGTTCTGTGGGCTGCTCTAGCAAATGAATGGAATTCAAACAGGGAGTCGTGGGGACCCTAACCTAAAGCCCATCAATGAGAAGTTCTGGAGGTCTGGACCTGCAGCTGTGTCTGAGGGGCGGGGAGAAGTACTGGGACTAAGCCCTCAACTGTAGGCTTGATACTATCTCTGGGTAGATAGTGTTGGAATTGAATTAAAGGACATACAGTTGGTGTTTGCTGCAGAACTGATTGCTTGCTTGGTGGTGGGGAGAACTGCCCCCACCCACATTTGACCACAGAAGTCTTCAGTGTTGCTTGCTGTGGTAGGAGAGCAGAGGAAAAGCATGATTTGATCACATACTGTAAGTGTGCATTTTAGTGATTTTTATACATTTACACAGTTGTGCGACATCATCAAAATCCAGTTTTAGAACATTTGTCACCCCAGAAGTTTCCTCATGCCTGTTTAGATTCATCCCCTGCCCCTTTCCCATGCCCCAGGGTACCACTGATTTGTGTCCTGTCTCTAGATATTAGATATTTGCCTTTCCTAAACTTTTTTTTTTTTTTGAGACTGAGTCTCGCTCTGTCACCCAGGTTGGAGTGCAATGGCGCGATCTTGGTTCACCGCCGCCTCCTGGGTTCAAGCGATTCTCCTGCCTCAGCCTCCCAAGTAGCTGTGATTACAGGCCTCTGCCACCATGCCCAGCTAATTTTGCATTTTTAGTAGAGATGGGGTTTCACCATGTTGGCCAGGCTGGTCTCGAACTCCTGACCTCAGATGATTTCCACCCACTTCAGCCTCCCAAAATGCTAGAATTATAAGTGCGAGCCACCGCACTCAGCCTAAACATTTCTTGTAAATAGTATCATACAAACTTTTGTGTCTGGCTTCTTTAATTTAGCATAATGTTGTTGCGGTTCATCCATGCTGTAGCATGTATCAGTAGTTTGGTCTTTTTTATGGCTGAATAGTCCATTGTATGGATACGCCATCTTTTGTTATCTGTTCAAGTTTTATTGAAACGACTATCTTTTTGCATTGTATTGCCCTGATACCTTTGTTGGAAATCAACTGACCATAATTTAAATGTTTCTGTTTTTTTTTCTTTTTTCTTTTTTTTTTTTTTTTTGAGACAGGGTCTTGCTCTGTGACCCAGGCTGCAGGGCAGTGGCACAGTCTCGGCTCACTGCAGCCTCTGCCTCCCAGGCTCAGGTGATCTTCCATCTCAGCCTCCTGAGAAGCTGGGACTACAGGTGTGTGCCACCATACCTGGCTAATTTGTTGTATATTTAGTAGAGACAGGGTTTCTCCATGTTGCCCAGGCTGGTCTCAAACTCCTGGACTCAAGTGATCTGCCCACCTCAGCCTCCCAAAGTGCTGAGATTACAGGTGTGAATAACTAAGTTTTGATATTAAACAGTGTAAGTTCTCTAAATATGATCTTTAAAAAGTTATTTTGGGTATTCTCAGTCCTTTGCATTTCATGTAAGTTTTGGGATCATCTTGTCAGCTTCTATAAAAACATATATTGGAATTTGTATGGAGATTGTGTTGTCTTGAATCTATAGGTTAATTTGTGGAGGCTTGCCATCTTAATATGGATTCTTCTAATCCATGAATATGAAACCTCTTCATTTATTTAGATCTTCTTTAGTTTATCTCAGCAATGTTTTGAAGCTTTTTTTCTTTTTCTTCTTTTTTGAGACAGGATCTCACTCTGTCACCCAGGCTAGAGTGTAGTGAGGCAATCGCGGCTCTCCGCAGCCTCGAGGCTCCAGCTGTCCTCCTACATCAGCCTCCAGAGTGGCTGGGGCTGCAGGTCCACACCACGATGCCCGGCTGATTTTTGTATTTTCTGTAGAGATGGGGTTTTGCCGTGTTGTCCAGGCTGGTCTCGAACTCCTGGGCCACCCACCTCGGCCTCTGAGTGTTGGGATTACAGGCGTGAGCCACCACGCGTGGCCTGAAGTTTTCAACATAGAGGTCTTGCAGTCCTTTTGTTAAGTGTATTCACCAGCCTGGCTTTAATCTGTGGAATGTGGAGTGAGTCTGGCCAGCTAATACCTCTGCTGAGTTAAAAAAAAAAAAAATTTTAAATTTTGTTTGTTTTAGAGACAAGTCTCACTATATTGCCTAGGCTGGACTTGAACTCCTGAGCTCTAGTGATCTTCCTACCTCAGCCTCTCGAGTAGCTGGGACTGTAGGCATGCACAACTGTGCCTGGCTTTCAGCATAGTATTTTAGGATTCATGCCTGCATCTGTGTAGCCTAGTGGTGAGCCCGTATTTGGGCAGCAGTGGGCTCCATTCCTCAATCCCCTTAGGGTTCTGCGCTCTGCCCTGGATCTGTGTGTAGGCTGGAGAGTGCTTTCAGAGTCCAGGCATTTCTCACTTCTTCCTCTGCTCTGACTTTTGCAAGGCCCCCTCTCCTTTCTCCTGCAGATGTGTGGAGTTTCCCAGCAGCCTGGGGTACCTGGGAGGCTTACCTACTCCTACTCCAGTTCTTTCGTTTTCAGGGTAGTCTTCTTAAGTTTTAGGCTATTTTGCCATTTGCCTGTGTGGTAGGCAGAATCATGGCCCTCCAAAGACATCCACGTCCTAATCCCCAAAACTTGTAAGTATGTTAGGTTACACAGCAAGGGGAAGTTAAAGTTGCAGATGGAGTTGAGATGGCTGATCAGCTAACCTTAAAATAGGAAGATTATTTTGGATTATCTCGGTGGGCCCAATGTAATCACAGGTATCCTTGGAAGTGTAAGAGAGGCTGGACATAGTGACTCACGCCTGTAATCTCAGCAGTTTGGGAGGCCAAGATAGAAGGATCACTTGAGCACAGGAGTTTGAGACCAGCCTGGGCAACATAGGGAGAGCCCCATCTCTGAAAAAAGGAAAAAGAAAAAAAAAAAGCCCGGTGTGGTGGTGTGCATCTGTCATCCCAACTGCTCGGGAGGCTGAGGTTGGAGAATCACTTGAGACTGGAAGGTTGAGGCTGAAGTGAGTCATGATTTCACCACTTCACTCTAGCCTGGGTGACAGAGGGAGACCCTGTAAGAAAGAAAGAAAGAGAGAAAGGAAGGAAGGAAGGAAGGGAAAAGAAAAGAAATAGCTGGGTGTGGTGGTGTACTCCTGTAATCTCAGCTACTCGAGAGGCTGAGGCAGGAAATCACTTTAACCCAGGAGGTGGAGGTTGCAGTGAGCCAAGATGGCGCCATTACATTCCAGCCTGGGCAACAGAGCAAGATTAAAAAAAAAGAAAAGAAAAGAAAAAGAAAGAAGTGTAATAAGAGGGAAATGTGACTATGAGAGAATCGTCAGAGAGATACAGTGTTTCTGCCTTAGAAACTGGAGGAAAGGGGGCTGTGAGCCAAGGAATGTGGACAGTCTCTAGCAACTGGAAAAGCAAGGAAATGAATTCTCCCTTAGAGCCCTTACAACACCTTGATTTTTCCCAACGAGACCCATTCTGGACTTCTCAAATACAGAACTATGAGGTAACACGTTTCTTTCTGTTGTTTTAAGCCACCAAGTTTGTGGTCATTTGTTACAGCAGTGGTGGAAAGCTAATACACTCTAATAGAAAAAGCAGCCTCATGCTAGCAAGCATGTAGGTATTCTCATTTGTTTTCTGCTGTATTTGCTACTTTTACTGGGTTTTTGCCTTTTGTTTTAAATCAAGTCATTTCCCTCTGGCAGCAAAACTGCTGGGTTTCACTGCCAGGCCTGCCGTGGTCAGACTTGTTCGGGGAAGTGGGAAGGAGTAACAGCCTGTGACTAGAAAGCTAAAGACTCCCAGTGTTCTTCCTCCAAGTTCCTGCCGTTCCTCTGGAGTAACTGCCTCTCAGTTTGTTTCTTTAATGGATATCCAGCACCACGAAATGGTTAGTTTTGACAATTTTGTCCAGCTTTATGCTAATTTTTTCAGTATAACACTTCTGTTGTCCTTTCATAGCTTAAAGTTTCTTTACCCCATATTAATGTTTTTTTGACTATTTAAATGATATGCAAAATTAACTATGACATAGGGTATATTTCTTGTATATTCTAGTTGTTGACCATAGTCCAACATGATACCTAAAGGTGGTTTCATAATCACATGATTGGAAGCTTTATGTGAATTTATCACGAGTTAAAGAACAAGTTTATTATTATATTGTTTCACACTTTTCATTATTCTAATGACTAAATTTAACTAATGTTTAATACATTACCATGAGTCGATTCTGTATGCTAAGCATATTTGAATTAGTGCATTTTATACCACTCTGGTCTTTTTGTTCATTAGTTGGTATTTGTGAACCAGATATGGAGTCTTAAGCTGAGAAAAAAGAACCTTTTATAATAAACAAAGGTTGTGGTTAATTTCTATGCTTGACTTTGTGGGGTTTCAAATATGAGCTGCAGATGGCTCGATTTGCCTGACTACGTGAACTACTTGTTGTTTCCCTCTGTAGTCTTGTATTGCTCATTCTTTTCTATATACTTAAGAAAATTCTATTGTCATCTATTTCTGCATAGCCCAGATCTACCCATTCAAAGTGCCGCTCAAATGTAATATCCATAAATTCTTTCCTAACATCTTGCAGCTAGAAGGAAACTCTACTCTTCCAGGTTTCCTGGGCACAGTACAGCACTTTTATTCATCCTCTACCTTGTATTAGTGTTATTTTTGTCTACGTCTTTTTTTTTTTTTTTTTTTTTTTTTTGAGATGGAGTCTCCCACTGTTACCCAGGCTGGAGTGCACTGGCACGATCTTGGTTCACTGCAATCTCTGCCTCTCAGGTTCAAGTGATTCTCCTGCTTCAGCCTCCTGAGTAGCTGGAATTATAGGCGTATGCCACCATAGTTTGTAATTTTAGTAGAGACAGGGTTTCACCGTGTTGGCCAGGTTGGTCTCGAACTCCTGACCTCAAGTGCTATCAATCCCAAAGTGCTGGGATTACAGGAGGGAGGCGCTGCACCAGCCTGTTGTCTGTGTCTTAACTCTGCTACTAAGTGGCATTAATCTTGCTAGCAAGGAATTATCATGTTTTGTTTTTTGTGTCCTCCATGAGCACAAGGTAAATTTTACCTCTCATCTCTGTAATTACCTAGATTGATAAGTTCATTTTTCTGTGTTCAGCTCTTTACATATTTGGCCATTTCTGCTATTTTCTTGAACTTTGAACATGAGACCGTGCTAAACTGGGCCTTAGTTTGACATGCACATCAGCATATATACAGTAAGTCCTCACTTAATGTCAATGATAGATTTTTGGAAACTAACTCTTGGATAAATGATGTATAAGGAAACCAACTTTACCATAGGCCAATGCATATAAACAAGAGTTAAGTTCCTACAGCATAGTTCTAGTCACAAAAAAAAAAAAATCACTGCCAGGCATGGTGGCACATGCCCATAATCCCAGCACTTTGGAGTGCCAAGGCAGGTGGACTGCTTGAGCCCAGGAGTTCAAAACCAGCCTGGGCAACATAGGGAGACCTCACCTCTACAAAAAAATTAGCCAGATGTGGTGACATGCACCTATAGTCCCAGCTACTCGGGAGGTTGAGATGGGAGGATCACTTGAGCCCAGGAAGTTGAGGCTGCAGTGAGCCAAGATCATGCCACCACACTCCAGCCTGGGCAGCTGAGTGAGACTCTGTGTCAAAAAAGAAAAGAAAAGAAAATTACCACACTTCTAAATGAAGAGCAAACACTTCTAATATTAAACATTGAAATAAATGTGAGCTATTCATACATTTAGAAAGATTGGTAAAAACAAGTAAGATAATTATTTACCCATTTATCTCAGTTCAGGTACGAAGGTGGCTGGAACCTATCCTGGTAGCTCAGGGAGCACAGGGGGATCCAGGCCTGGACAGAATGCATCTTGTCACAGGGCCACTCACATACGCACCCACATTCACACTGGGACAGTTCAGACACGCTCATCCACCTGATATGCACACTTCAGGATGTGGGAGGAAAACAGTACCTGACATACCCGCACACAGACATGAGGAGAACACGTGAACTCGACACAGAGAGTGGCCCTCTCCAAGAATCGATTTTTTTTCTTGTGAACATTGCAATGAAACGATGTTGAATGAAATGGTGTCGTTTGAAGATCTGTTGTATTTTCTTAACTGCTGTCTTAGAAAATAACACTTAGCGGGGCGGAGCAAGATGGCCGAATAGGAGCAGCTCCAGTCTCCAACTCCCAGCGCCAGCGACACAGAAGACCGGTGATTTCTGCATTTTCAACTGAGGTACTGGGTTCATCTCACTGGGGAGTGCCGGACGATCGGAGCTGGTCAGCTGCTGCAGCCCGACCAGCGAGAGCTGAAGCAGGGCGAGGCATTGCCTCACCTGGGAAGCGCAAGGGGGAAGGGAGTCCCTTTTCCTAGCCAGGGGAACTGAGACACACAACACCTGGAAAATCGGGTAACTCCCACCCCAATACTGCGCTTTAGGAAACAGGCACACCAGGAGATCATATCCCACACCTGGCCGGGAGGGTCCCACACCCACGGAGCCTCCCTCGTTGCTAGCGCAGCAGTCTGTGATCTACCAGCAAGGCAGCAGCGAGGCTGGGGGAGGGGCGCCCGCCATTGCTGAGGCTTAAGTAGGTAAACAAAGCTGCTGGGAAGCTCGAACTGGGTGGAGCTCACAGCAGCTCAAGGAAACCTGCCTGTCTCTGTAGACTCCACCTCTGGGGACAGGGCACAGTAAACTAAGACACACAGACACCTCTGCACAGACGCAAACGACTCTGTCTGACAGCTTTGAAGAGAGCAGTGGATCTCCCAACACGGAGGTTGAGATCTGAGAAGGGACAGACTCCCTGCTCAAGCGGGTCGCTGACCCCTGAGTAGCCTAACTGGGAGACATCCCCCACTAGGGGCAGTCTGACACCCCACACCTCACAGGGAGGAGTACACCCCTGAGAGGAAGCTTCCAAAGCAAGAATCAGACAGGTACACTCGCTGTTCAGAAATATTCTATCTTCTGCAGCCTCTGCTGCTGATACCCAGGCAAACAGGGTCTGGAGTGGACCTCAAGCAATCTCCAACAGACCTACAGCTGAGGGTCCTGACTGTTAGAAGGAAAACTATCAAACAGGAAGGACACCTACACCAAAACCCCATCAGTACATCACCATCATCAAAGACCAGAGGCAGATAAAACCACAAAGATGGGGAAAAAGCAGGGCAGAAAAGCTGGAAATTCAAAAAATAAGAGCGCATCTCCCCCGGCAAAGGAGCGCAGCTCATCGCCAGCAACGGATCAAAGCTGGACGGAGAATGACTTTGACGAGATGAGAGAAGAAGGCTTCAGTCCATCAAATTTCTCAGAGCTAAAGGAGGAGTTACGTACCCAGCGCAAAGAAACTAAAAATCTTGAAAAAAAAGTGGAAGAATTGATGGCTAGAGTAATTAATGCAGAGAAGGTCCTAAACGAAATGAAAGAGATGAAAACCATGACACGAGAAATACGTGACAAATGCACAAGCTTCAGTAACCGACTCGATCAACTGGAAGAAAGAGTATCAGAGATTGAGGATCAAATGAATGAAATGA
The DNA here is from genome assembly GCF_049350105.2 of Macaca mulatta. NCBI lineage: Eukaryota > Metazoa > Chordata > Mammalia > Primates > Cercopithecidae > Macaca > Macaca mulatta. The sequence goes on from NC_133423.1 coordinate 68,038,912, forward strand.
AGCGAGAAGAGAAACCAAAAGAAAAAAGAAGAAAAAGAAATGAACAAAGCCTGCAAGAAGTATGGGATTATGTAAAAAGACCAAATCTACGTCTGATTGGGGTGCCTGAAAGTGAGGGGGAAAATGGAACCAAGTTGGAAAACACTCTTCAGGATATCATCCAGGAGAACTTCCCCAACCTAGTAGGGCAGGCTAACATTCAAATCCAGGAAATACAGAGAACGCCACAAAGATACTCCTCGAGAAGAGCAACTCCAAGACACATAATTGCCAGATTCACCAAAGTTGAAATGAAGGAAAAAATCTTAAGGGCAGCCAGAGAGAAAGGTCGGGTTACCCACAAAGGGAAGCCCATCAGACTAACAGCAGATCTCTCAGCAGAAACTCTACAAGCCAGAAGAGAGTGGGGGCCAATATTCAACATTCTTAAAGAAAAGAATTTTAAACCCAGAATTTCATATCCAGCCAAACTAAGTTTCATAAGTGAAGGAGAAATAAAATCCTTTACAGATAAGCAAATGCTTAGAGATTTTGTCACCACTAGGCCTGCCTTACAAGAGATCCTGAAGGAAGCACTAAACATGGAAAGGAACAACCGGTACCAGCCATTGCAAAAACATGCCAAAATGTAAAGACCATTGAGGCTAGGAAGAAACTGCATCAACTAATGAGCAAAATAACCAGTTAATATCATAACGGCAGGATCAAGTTCACACATAACAATATTAACCTTAAATGTAAATGGACTAAATGCTCCAATTAAAAGACACAGACTGGCAAACTGGATAAAGAGTCAAGACCCATCAGTCTGCTGTATTCAGGAGACCCATCTCACACGCAGAGACATACATAGGCTCAAAATAAAGGGATGGAGGAAGATTTACCAAGCAAATGGAGAACAAAAAAAAGCAGGGGTTGCAATACTAGTCTCTGATAAAACAGACTTTAAACCATCAAAGATCAAAAGAGACAAAGAAGGCCATTACATAATGGTAAAGGGATCAATTCAACAGGAAGAGCTAACTATCCTAAATATATATGCACCCAATACAGGAGCACCCAGATTCATAAAGCAAGTCCTTAGAGACTTACAAAGAGACTTAGACTCCCATACAATAATAATGGGAGACTTCAACACTCCACTGTCAACATTAGACAGATCAACGAGACAGAAAGTTAACAAGGATATCCAGGAATTGAACTCATCTCTGCAGCAAGCAGACCTAATAGACATCTATAGAACTCTCCACCCCAAATCAACAGAATATACATTCTTCTCAGCACCACATCGTACTTACTCCAAAATTGACCACGTAATTGGAAGTAAAGCACTCCTCAGCAAATGTACAAGAACAGAAATTATAACAAACTGTCTCTCAGACCACAGTGCAATCAAACTAGAACTCAGGACTAAGAAACTCAATCAAAACCGCTCAACTACATGGAAACTGAACAACCTGCTCCTGAATGACTACTGGGTACATAACGAAATGAAGGCAGAAATAAAGATGTTCTTTGAAACCAATGAGAACAAAGATACAACATACCAGAATCTCTGGGACACATTTAAAGCAGTGTGTAGAGGGAAATTTATAGCACTAAATGCCCACAAGAGAAAGCAGGAAAGATGTAAAATTGACACTCTAACATCGCAATTAAAAGAACTAGAGAAGCAAGAGCAAACACATTCGAAAGCTAGCAGAAGGCAAGAAATAACTAAGATCAGAGCAGAACTGAAGGAGATAGAAACACAAAAAACCCTCCAAAAAATCAATGAATCCAGGAGTTGGTTTTTTGAAAAGATCAACAAAATTGACAGACCACTAGCCAGACTAATAAAGAAGAAAAGAGAGAAGAATCAAATCGACGCAATTAAAAATGATCAAGGGGATATCACCACCGACCCCACAGAAATACAAACTACCATCAGAGAATACTATAAACACCTCTACGCAAATAAACTGGAAAATCTAGAAGAAATGGATAATTTCCTGGACACTTACACTCTTCCAAGACTAAACCAGGAAGAAGTTGAATCCCTGAATAGACCAATAGCAGGCTCTGAAATTGAGGCAACAATTAATAGCCTACCAACCAAAAAAAGTCCAGGACCAGATGGATTCACAGCTGAATTCTAGCAGAGGTACAAAGAGGAGTTGGTACCATTCCTTCTGAAACTATTCCAATCAATAGAAAAAGAGGGAATCCTCCCTAACTCATTTTATGAGGCCAACATCATCCTGATACCAAAGCCTGGCAGAGACACAACAAAAAAAGAGAATTTTAGACCAATATCCCTGATGAACATCGATGCAAAAATCCTCAATAAAATACTGGCAAACCGGATTCAGCAACACATCATAAAGCTTATCCACCATGATCAAGTGGGCTTCATCCCTGGGATGCAAGGCTGGTTCAACATTCGCAAATCAATAAACATAATCCAGCATATAAACAGAACCAAAGACAAGAACCACATGATTATCTCAATTGATGCAGAAAAGGCTTTTGACAAAATTCAACAGCCCTTCATGCTAAAAACGCTCAATAAATTCGGTATTGATGGAACGTACCTCAAAATAATAAGAGCTATTTATGACAAACCCACAGCCAATATCATACTGAACGGGCAAAAACTGGAAAAATTCCCTTTGAAAACTGGCACAAGACAGGGATGCCCTCTCTCACCACTCCTATTCAACATAGTGTTGGAAGTTCTGGCTAGGGCAATCAGGCAAGAGAAAGAAATCAAGGGTATTCAGTTAGGAAAAGAAGAAGTCAAATTGTCCCTGTTTGCAGATGACATGATTGTATATTTAGAAAACCCCATTGTCTCAGCCCAAAATCTCCTTAAGCTGATAAGCAACTTCAGCAAAGTCTCAGGATACAAAATTAATGTGCAAAAATCACAAGCATTCTTATACACCAGTAACAGACAAACAGAGAGCCAAATCAGGAATGAACTTCCATTCACAATTGCTTCAAAGAGAATCAAATACCTAGGAATCCAACTGACAAGGGATGTAAAGGACCTCTTCAAGGAGAACTACAAACCACTGCTCAGTGAAATCAAAGAGGACACAAACAAATGGAAGAACATACCATGCTCATGGATAGGAAGAATCAATATTGTGAAAATGGCCATACTGCCCAAGGTAATTTATAGATTCAATGCCATCCCCATCAAGCTACCAATGAGTTTCTTCACAGAATTGGAAAAAACTGCTTTAAAGTTCATATGGAACCAAAAAAGAGCCCGCATCTCCAAGACAATCCTAAGCCAAAAGAACAAAGCTGGAGGCATCACGCTACCTGACTTCAAACTATACTACAAGGCTACAGTAACCAAAACAGCATGGTACTGGTACCAAAACAGAGATATAGACCAATGGAACAGAACAGAGTCCTCAGAAATAATACCACACATCTACAGCCATTTGATCTTTGACAAACCTGAGAGAAACAAGAAATGCGGAAAGGATTCCCTATTTAATAAATGGTGCTGGGAAAATTGGCTAGCCATAAGTAGAAAGCTGAAACTGGATCCTTTCCTTACTCCTTATACGAAAATTAATTCAAGATGGATTAGAGACTTAAATGTTAGACCTAATACCATAAAAATCCTAGAGGAAAACCTAGGTAGTACCATTCAGGACATAGGCATGGGCAAAGATTTCATGTCTAAAACACCAAAAGCAACAGCAGCAAAAGCCAAAATTGACAAATGGGATCTCATTAAACTAAAGAGCTTCTGCACAGCAAAAGACACTACCATCAGAGTGAACAGGCAACCTAAAGAATGGGAGAAAATTTTTGCAATCTACTCATCTGACAAAGGGCTAATATCCAGAACCTACAAAGAACTCAAACAAATTTACAAGAAAAAAACAAACAACCCCATCAAAAAGTGGGCAAAGGACATGAACAGACATTTCTCAAAAGAAGACATTCATACAGCCAACAGACACATGAAAAAAAATGCTCATCATCACTGGCCATCAGAGAAATGCAAATCAAAACCACCATGAGATACCATCTCACACCAGTTAGAATGGCAATCATTAAAAAGTCAGGAAACAACAGGTGCTGGAGAGGATGTGGAGAAATAGGAACACTTTTACACTGTTGGTGGGATTGTAAACTAGTTCAACCATTATGGAAAACAGTATGGCGATTCCTCAAGGATCTAGAACTAGATGTACCATATGACCCAGCCATCCCATTACTGGGTATATACCCAAAGGATTACAAATTATGCTGCTATAAAGACACATGCACACGTATGTTTATTGCAGCACTATTCACAATAGCAAAGACTTGGAATCAACCCAAATGTCCATCAGTGACAGATTGGATTAAGAAAATGTGGCACATATACACCATGGAATACTATGCAGCCATAAAAAAGGATGAGTTTGAGTCCTTTGTAGGGACTTGGATGCAGCTGGAATCCATCATTCTTAGCAAACTATCACAAGAACAGAAAACCAAACACCGCATGTTCTCACTCATAGGTGGGAACTGAACAATGAGATCACTCGGACTCAGGAAGGGGAACATCACACACCGGGGCCTATCATGGGGAGGGGGGAGGGGGGAGGGATTGCATTGGGAGTTATACCTGATGTAAATGACGAGTTGATGGGTGCAGCACAGCAACATGGCACAAGTATACATATGTAACAAACCTGCACGTTATGCACATGTACCCTACAACTTAAAGTATAATAATAATAAATAAAAAAAAAAAAAAAAAAAAAGAAAATAACACTTAGCTGAAGTTACATGATTGTGTTACGTAGGAAACATTAAAAAATGTATGTGCTCATTATCTAAGCATGATTGAATTACGCAAAGAGTTTAATTTCTAATTGTTCTCATGAAAAGAATCAATTTATCTAATTTCTATGTGATCATTTACCATGAAGATAATTTTAAAATATCTTATGATCCTGTGATTCAGTAAGTAGAATGTTGAGTTGAAAAGGGATTTGGTTTATTATAAAGTAGTTTAAACTCTTATCCTGTGGAATATTTTAAAAATGCAGCTCCCCAGCCTGGCACGGTGGCTCATGCCTGTAATCCCAGCACTATGGGAGGCCGAGGCAGGTGGATTACCTGAGGTCAGGACTTCAAGACCAGCTTGGCCAACATGGTGAAACCCTGTCTCTACTAAAAATACAAAAAAATTAACTGGGCCTGGTGACGGGCACCTGTAATCACAGCTACTTCAGGAGGCTGAATCAAGAGAATCACTTGAACCTGGGAGGCAGAGGTTGCAGTGAGCTGAGATTGCGCCATTGCACTCCAGCCTGGGTGATGAGAGTGAAACTCTGTCTCAAAAAACCAAACCAAACCAAAACAAAACAAAATGCAGTTCCCCCAATTTTGAGGGACCTTTGGGCTTTTCTTGGTACATTAGTGCCCCCTAGTGTTCTTTGGTAAAAATCAGAATACTATAATTTTAAAATATATTGTTTAGTATTTGTTCCTTACTTTACCTTTCAGATGCAGTTAGAATTGTAAAGTTTTTATGCCTTTTATAATCAATTTAAAATAGGAATATGGTATGTATAATGAATATTTGGATTATTGTACTGACCTTTTAGCAGAATTGAGAATACTTTTTTTCAAATTTTTTTTATTTATTTAGATACAGGATCTCACTCTTTCACCCATGCTGGAGTGCAGTGGGGCCCGCATAGCTCACTGCAGCCTGGAATGCCTGGATGCAAGAGATCCTTCCACCTGGAACTACAGGCGTGCACCACTGTACCTGGCTAATTTTTAAAAATCTTTTATAGATACAGGGTTTCACTGTGTTGCCCAGGCTGGTCTCGAACCTTAAGCGATCTTCCTACCCCAGCCTCCCAAAGTTCTGGGATCACAGGCATGAGCCATCATGCCCAGCTGAGAATGCTTGTAAAACACATGCATGCTTCCAGAGCCAGGTGTAGTGGCTCACACCTACAATCCCAGCTACTCAGGAGGCAAAGGCAGGAGGATCACTTGCAGTCAGGAATTAGAGGCCAACCTGGGCAACATAACAAGAGCCGCCCCCCTCCCCACACACACACCGTATCTCTCTCTTTCTCTCTCTGTCTCTGTTTCTTTCTCTGTAGACAGGGGCTCGCTCTGTCGCCCAGGCTGGAGTACAGTGGTGCAATCTCAGCTCACTGCAACCTCTACCTCCAGAGCTCAAGCGATCCTCCCGCCTTAGCCTCCCCAGGAATTAGGACTACAGGCGTGTGCCACTGTACCCAGCTAATTTTCTGTATTTTTTTATAGGGACAGGGTTTCGCCATGTTGCCCAGGCTGGTCTGAAACTCCTGGGCTCAAGTGATCCACCTGCCTCAGCCTTCCAAAGTGCTGGGGTTATAGGCCAAGGCCAGCACTGTCTTGTGCCCAGACAAGACCCCATCTCTAAAAAACTCAAAGCTGTTACATGACATGTGCTTGTAGTCCCAGCTACTCTGGTGGCTGAGGCAGGAGGATCGCTTGAGCCCCAGGAGTTTGAGGTTGCAGTGAATGAGCTATGATGGCACCACCACACTCCAGCTTGGATGACAGAGCAAGACCCTGTCTCTAAAATAGCAAATAAACAAATACAATAATTGCTTCCTACGTTCTGTGTCTCAGAAATTCTCTCTCTCTCACCTAACATACAGAATATATGTATAATCCTGGGCTTTAGGATTTCCTGGGAGACCATTTCTCATGTTTATGTATTGAAGGCCTACTGTGTGTCAGGCGATGCCCAGACAACTTGACACGTATTGTTTCATTTGATGGAAAATGACTGTCTCGAAATATCCATGTCATTTGTTGTAGATTGGTTCTCAGGGAAGCCAAGACGGAGATGAGTGGGCAGCAGGTTTATGGAGTGCTTGTGGCATCACAACTGTGGAAGGGTGTGGGGAAGGAGTGGACAAGTAGCGCTGCAGACTCGAGCGATGCCTCAGCCTTCCTGCTGTGTGCGAGGCTTTGCAGAAAAGATGATGCTTCAAAGTTGTCCCTGTTGGGGATGAGAGGCCAGGTCTTGATGCCCTGGAACAGTAAGTCATGGATACAGGCTACCCTGGAAACCCTCGTCCCTGGAGGTCTGAGCCCCTGGATGCCATGCCCTTCTTAGGCTGGAGTTGCTGCCCTTGTCCATTTACTGTAAAAATTGGACAAGAGAATACCAGGAGACACCTAAGTTTCTCATCTGTGTGCTAAACCTGTTCTTCCACGTGCATCCCCATTGCATACAGCCCTACTTTTTTCTGCTGATCAAGTTCAATTACTTCTGCTAAGATGGTGACTATTCTTGCCTGCTGGTCCTTGGACGCAAGGACCCCAATGTTCAGGCAGCCTTTGGTGCCTCTTAGCATATGAATCAGAGCATTATCTTTAGGTGCGGAATAAGCTGCCCCAAAACCTGTTGAAGCCAACCAGCACTGTGCTCCCTTCTATTATGGGAAGTGCAAGATGCAGTAATTTATTCTTTACTTCTGAGGAAGTGTCTTGTCATTGCCCAGACCAGTGAACTTAAAAAAATTTACTGACATGGAAAAGTCCCTGAATTCCTCCTGAGTTTTACCTCCCACCCTCTGGATCAGATATGTCTCACCAAGGCTTTGAACATTCTAGCCTCGCAGAAGCCTCTTCTCTGGGTTCTGTTAGCATGATGTTGTGAAAGGAAATTAAATTTTGGGACCCCAAACTTATTTTGCCAAAGGGAAAATCAAGCTGGGAACTGGGTCATGCAAACCTGCCTCCCTCTTGTGGTTCCTAAATTAGATGGCTACAAGATGAAAAGCTACACGCCTCCCCCATATTTTGCTCACAAGAAAATTCCTAGTGAGCAGTGCAAATTGGTAGCTTAGCTTTACAGGTGCAGTCATCCCGGCCCACCACACACACATGCATATCTGATTGTTCCCCACCCCATTTTGTCTGTGTTACACAGAATGCAGATTCCCTACGTTTTTCTTCTGCCCCATTTGTTTATATCATCTTATGTAAAAAAATGCAGATTCACGGAGCCAGACAAAGGTATGACTATTTTCTCCTACCCGCCCCCTTACCTGAAAATTGTGTACTTCTCAATATCCTGCCCTTTCCCCTTTAAATTTGGAGCCCTCAAAAATCATCTTCAGAGAAAGTTGCCTGTCTCCTGGGCGTGTGTCCTTAACTTTGGCAAATAAATCTAAAATGTTCGAGACTTGTGTCTCATCATTTTTCTTGATTGATGTTATTGGTAAGTGGACCAGTGTGATTTGCTGCTGGATTCCCAGATGGCCTGAGGCAAGCTGTACATGTATACTGTTGTGCATGTGAATCCAAACTGTCTTTGATGTTTTTTCCTAATAGGGATAGAAAAGGTACTTTTGCCCTATCAGTTGCTGCAAACCATGCACCTGAGGTGGCAGAGTGGCTATAATTGGGGCACTATTTGATTGAGTTTGTGGAAGTTCACTGTCATCCTCCACGTTCCATCTGGGTTTTATGCGGACAGATGAGTGAATTAAATGGAAATATGATAGAGGCCATGGCCCCTGCGTTCTCTTGGGTTTTTAAGGATTTCTGCCATCCTTCCCATATGGGATATTGGTTTTGATATGTCTTGGCCGTGGCTGGGGGTGGGTAGCCACTTCCATTGGCTCCTATACAACAGAGCAAGGAGGCAATGTGAGGGTTGCGCCAACAACTAAGTGTGTCTATTCCAATTTCATATTCAGGGACTGGGAGAATGACCACTAGGTGTATTTCTGGACCCAACCAGCGCATGCACCGCGAACCAGAGCTCGACCAGGGCAGTATTTATCATCTCACTCCCACGCACGCCCCCTTTCTAACACAGGTGCCTCTGACACTTTGGATCTCTTGGTGTCAGTGCCAACTTGGACCTTAGATCTAACAGCTTGTGAAATGTCTTGGTGCGCCCCTTTCCCCATTGCACAGTTTCTTGAGTAAATGATCATTGGTCTCTTTGGGAATGGTCTGGGGAATTCATGACAGTGCATGTTTGCTTTGGTGTTGCAGTCTTTCCCTGGAGGATCTGGCCTCTCCTATTTACTGATAGCTCTGTGTCCAAAGTTGACTCAGGTCCAGAAACTGGACAAGGCGGCATAACTTTTTTTCTCCTTCATCTTTTGAGAGGGAGTCTTGCCCTGTCACCCAGACTGGAGTGCAGTGACACTGTCTCAGCTTACTGCAACCTCTGCCTCCCAGCTTTGAGCAATTCTCCTGGCTTAGCCTCCCAAGTAGCTGGGATTACAGGTGTGTGCCACCACGCCTGGCTAATATTTCTTTTTCTTTTCTTTCTTTCTTTTTCTTTTTTTTTGAGACAGATTCTAGCTCTGTCGCTCAGGCTGGAATGCAGTGGCGTGATCTCAGCTCACTGCAACCTCTGTGTCCCGGGTTCAAGCAATTCTTCTGCCTCAGTCCCTGAGTAGCTGGGATTACAGGCTCACGCCACCATGCCTAGCTAATATTTGTATTTGTAGTAGAGACAGGGTTTCACCATGTTGGCCAGGCTGGTCTCGAACTCCTGACCTCAGGTGATCCGCCTGCCTCGGCCTTCCAAAGTGCTGGGATTACAAGCGTGCACCACTGCACCCGGCTGGTATCATGACTTTTAATGGGGAGACTCTCTTCTGCTTCTGACCTTTCACCATTGATATCTTTTGATGGTACAGATTGAGTTGTACTGGGATGGGTCCTAGCATCAGGGAAAAAGAAATTGTCCCCAGTAAGAGATGTCAAGAGGCCAGAAGTGCCATGGAAGACAGGTTTTTTTTGTTGTTGTTGTTTTTGTTTTTTGTTTGGAGATGGAGTCTCGCCCTGTTGCCCACGCTGGCTGGAGTGCAATGGTGCGATGTCAACTCACTGCAATCTCTGCCTCCTGGGTTCAAATGATCTCCTGCCTCATCCTCCCAAGTAGCTGGGATTACAGGTGGCTGCCACCACGCCCAGCTATTTTTTGTATTTTTAGTAGACATGGGGTTTCACCATGTTGGCCAGGCTGGTCTCAAATTCCTGACCTTGTGATCCTCCTGCCTTGGCCTCCCAAAGTGCTGGGGTTAGAGGCATGAGCCAGTGCGCCCAGTCTGGAAGGCAGGTTTTAAATAAGTGGGCATGCTAGATTGGATATAGTATGAAGTCCAGAAAACATTCCGGGTGATTAAATTCCATGGAAGGGCCTAGAGCACACATCATTTACCAAAGCAGAAGAAATTGCTGGTGAGAAAGGCACCAGCCTCACGGAGAAGCTCCCTGGCAGTTCCCCTCCATGGTCTAGGGCTGCTGTGAGAATGCCACCGTGGACCTGAGTTCACTGACAGCAAGGGGTGGTGTGGGGAAAGTGACTGGACCCCAAGGCAGTAGAAGCCAGGAGAGGCAGCACTTAACCATCAGGAGCCGGTGGGGGCGGGGGGGCACAGTTACGGTAATGAGTGGCGGGTTCAGAGGGGGAACAGCAGGAGGGCTGACCTGCAGAGTTAAGGAAACAGTTAATAGAGCCCAGCATTCCGAAGGGCGAAGTTAGATGGACAAATGATAGCAGATACTACTTTCATCATCTTTTTCTTTTTTTCTTTTCTTTTTTTTTTTGTTAGATTGAGAAACTGCTGCCTCGTACTACACCGATGTCATTATACAGCTAATGGATGCTCACTTCTGTTTCTTCTTTTTTCTCTCCTTTTTCTCTTAGAGTTTGGCTGATTTCTGCTGACCTGTCTTCAATTTTACTGAACGTTCCTCAGTGGTGCTCTGATGTCTACTGATGAGCCCATTGAAGGCATCCTTTATCTCTGTTGCTATGATTAGTTGTTGCTATGGTTACTTCCAGTGCACCTCAGGCTTCACCTTCCTTCCGTTTCCAAATTCGGTATTGCCTCTGCAGAGGGCACAGGCTGATTCACTAGGAGGTGGTTCCCCCGTGTTTCTGCTTCACCCTCAGCCTTAGGCCTGCCTTGTGTGCCTCAGTGGGTTCTCTCCACGCTTTGGCTGCTGCCCACTAAGAGACTGCTGTTACCTGTTCTCAGTACTTGCTAGTCTTGGGGTAGAAGTAGAGGATGTGGGCTGGGGGTTCTCTGTTGTCTGGGTCCAGCCTCCATCCTAGACCTGTGTCCTTGCTTAAGGGGCAGGAGTCCTTGAGGTGGTTCTTTACCACTTCCAGAAGCACCTACTTTTAATAGTGTTAGCTCTTACTTGAGTTTTTTTTTTTTAACCTCCTGTTTATAGGTAACATATTGATGCCACTAATTGTTATTTTATTTTTCTGTTGGCTTATCTCTGGAAGATAAGCATTTTGTTCTGCTCTTTGTCTCTCCCATTCTTTTTGTTTGTTTGTTTGTTTGTTTGTGAAACACGGTCTCACTCTGTCACCCAGGCTGGAGTGCATTGGCACAATCACGGCTCCCTGCAGCCTCGACCTCCCAGGCTCAAGCAATCCTCTGACCTTAGCCTCATAGCTGGGACTACAGGCTCATGCCACCATGCCCGCCTAATTTATATACTTTTTGTAGAGATGAGGTTTCGCCATGTTGCCTAGGCTGGTCTTGAACTGCTGGGCCCAAGGGATCCCTGCCTGAGCCTCCCAAAGTGCTGGGATTACAGGCATGAGCCACTGTGTCCGGCCTGTTTCTCCCATTCTTAATTCTTGCCAAAGCCACTTCACTTAGCTTTTTCATTCTCTTAGCCTATTACTAGATTTTGGTTAAATAATTGAGTTTATATTATTCTGACTGTGCTAGCTTGAGCCACTTAAGATCCTATGTTTGTTTGTTTGTTTTGTTATAACTCCTTATTTTTTCTGGAGTTAACAATTGCAGGCTGGGCACGGGGACTCGTGACTATAATCCCAGCACTTTGGGAGGCTGAGATGGGCCGATCACCTGAGGTCAGGAGTTCCAGACCAGCCTGGCCTACATGGTGAAACCCCATCTCTACTAAAAATGCAAAAATTAGCTGGGCGTGGTGGCATGCACCTGTGATCCCAGCTACTCGGGAGGCTGGGGCAGGAGAATTGCTTGAGCCCAGGCGGCAGAGGTTGCAGTGAGCTGAGATCGCGCCCTTGCACTCCAGCCTAGGCGACAAGAGCACAACTCCATCTCAAAAACAAAAACAGAAACAGACAAACAACAACAAAAAAACAATTGCATGGGGTTTCTTAGTTTAGTTCTTTTTCTCGTCACATAATTTTGAAGTCTTTGTAAGAGCTCCAGAAATCTTTTTATTGTCTTTTACTATGATCATGTATGTCATGTAATTACCACTTCTGGGAGCAGGTCTCCTGATTTTTTATGTGTTTTTTTTTTTTTTTTTCTTTTTCTTGAGACAGAGTCTTCTCTCTTGCCCAGGCTGGAGTGCGGTGGCGTGATCTTAGCTCACTGCAACCTCCGCCTCCCAGGTTCAAAGGATTCTCCTACCTCAGCCTCCTGAGTAGCTGGGATTATAGGTGTGTGTCACTACACTCAGCTCATTTTTCCATTTTTCAGTAGAGACGGGGTTTCGCCATGTTGGCCAGTCTGGTCTCGACCTCCTGATCTTAAGTGATCTGCCCACCTTCGCCTCCCAAAGTGCTGGGATTATAAGCGTGAGCCACCGTGCCCAGCCTCATTTTTTATGTCTTCTTGCTCTACCTGGACTAGTTGGCCTCCAGAGCTGTACACATGGTGGTCATTCTGGAGCTTATGTCTCCGTCATTGTGGGAATTCTCTTCACCACTTTCTGATGTTGGATTTCCTGTTTCCTGGGTCCCGTGTCTTCCTCCATCTTGATTTGTCTGTCGTTTAGTGGAACACAGCCTTCAGGAACTGCTTGAGAAAGGTTGCATGGGAAATAAGTTTTTTGAGAATTCATATGTCTGGAAATACCTCTGTATTTGAGTGATAGTTTGGCTATGTATAGATTTCTAGGCTGGATATCACTTTCTCTCAGAATTTTGGAGGTATTGTGTCACCGTTTTCTAGCTTTTAGTGTTGTTGTTGAGAAGTCTAGGGCTATTCTGATTCCTGGTCCTGTGTGTGTGACCTGATTATTCTTTAATCACTGGAAGTATATAAATTAAAATTAGAATGACAGGCTGGGCTCGGTGGCTCATGCCTGTAATAGCAGTGCTTTGGGAGGCTGAGGAGGGAGGATCACTTTAAGCCAGGAGTTTGAGGCCAGCCTGGGCAACATAGTGAGACTCCATCTCTACCCACCCCCGCCCCCCAAAAAAGAATGACAGATAACCTAATACAACAGTGACTTACAAAAAAGTTAGTTTATTTCTCTGTAACCTAAAAGTCTAGATAAGTGGTCTTAGGCAAGTGGCAAATACTCAAATACTCAGATTTCTTCTGTCTTAATGTTCTACAATGTGTGACTTTGACCATATCATCCCAATTGGGAGCATCCCAATCCCAGGAAGCAGGCTAGGGGGAGCAAAAAAGGGACAAAGATTATATACAAACTGCCCCTTCTAGAAGATTCCCAGAGGCTGTTATATGAGACTTCTGCTTAATCCCATTGACTGAAATATTCATGGCCACACTAGCTAAAGGGTAGCAAGGAAATGTAGTCTTTATTCTTGGTGGCCATATACCAAGCTAAAAAATGTCGTTAGGGGTCAGATGGGATCTTCCCTTCACCCTTGGTGTCCTAGAATTTTACTGTGTTTACCTTTAGACTTTTAAACCTGTGAATTAGGTTTCCATTGCTGCATAACAAATTGCCATAAACTTAGAGGCTTAAATCAACACCCATTTTTAATTTCATGATTCTGAAGGTCAGAATTCCAAGCACACAGCCTAGCTGGATTCTCTGCTCAGGGACCGAGAAGACTGAAATTAAGGTGTCAGCTGAACTGTGTTCACATCTGTGGTTGGGGGCTTTTTGCAAGTACACGCAGGTTGTTGGCAGAGTTCACTGTTTGTTTTTTGTTTTTTTTTTTTTTTGCAAGGGATCGCTGTCAGCTCTTATAGGCCACCCTCAAATCATGGCCACACAGCTGTGTCTGGACTTCCTCATGCTTCTCATCTCTTTGCCACGAAGGGGCTAGCCCCTTTTGAGGGCTCACTTCAATAGGTCGTGTCTACCTGGGATAATATTTGTTTCTTAAGGTTGACTGTGCCGTATAACAAAACCTAACCAGGGAGATGTCTTCAAGTCTATCTTCTAGTCTTTCTATTGCATATTTTATTTCTGCTGTTATTTTTCCTGGTTAAGAATATTAGCTTTTTGACTGAATGTTCCTTTTTTAATAGCATCCAATCTTGGTTAATGAAGAAATATCTCATTTCTCTGAGGATATTATAGTTCTTTTAAAGGTTCTCTTCCAGATTTTCATGTCTTTCAAACTTTTATTTTCTGGTCTGTCTGGATCTTTCTCCTTTGTGCTGGTCATATGTCAGATCTCAGGTTGTAATTTGCTATTGATTCATATTTAATACTGACACTTTTCAAAGCCTATAGAAGTTATGAGAGCATGAGTAAGACTTTTTTTTTCTTTGAGACAGCATCTTACTCTGTCTCTCAGGCTGGATGGCAGTAGTGTGATTACAGCTAACTGCAGCCTTGACCTCCTGGGCTCAAGTGAACCTCCCACCTCAGCCTCCCAAATAGTCAGGACTGCAAGTATGCACCATCATGCCTGGCTGAGTTTTAAATTTGTTGTAGAGAGAGGGTTTTGCCATGTTGCCTAGGTTGGTCTCGAACTCCTCGGCTCACACAATCCCAGACCTCAATCTCCCCAAGTGCTGGGATTATAGGTGTGAGCCACCGCACCTGACGGTGAGTGAAACTTACTGACTGTTGGGCTTCATCGTGTGGTGAACTTTTTTCAATATATATAGTAGACTGTGGTGTTTCTTTTACCTTTTTGGAGGCTTTTTAATTTCTTTCTCTTTTGAGACAGAGTGTCAGTCTGTCGCCCAGGCTGGAGTGCTGTGGTGCGATCTTGGCTCACTGCAACCTCCGCCTCCCAGGTTGAAACGATTCTTCTGCCTCAACCTCCCCAGTAGCTGGGATTACAGGTGTGTGTCACCATGCCCAGCTAACTTTTTATATTTTTAGTAGAGATGGAGTTTCACCGTGTTGGCCAGGCAGATCTCGAACTCCTGACCTCAAGTGATCCACCTACCTCAGCCTCCCAAAGTGCTGGGATTACAGGCGTGAGCCATCGTGCCTGGCCTGAAGGCGTTTTTATGTATTGTATAAAGCATATTAACCTCTGTGCCTCAGGTTCCATATCTTTAAAAAGAGGTGTAATAACAACACCTACCTTGTATGATTTTTGTGAAGATTAAAACGAGTTTAATAAAAGTGAAACTTTAGAACAGTGTCTGATATAAGTAAATGTTAATTAAATATTGGGTATTATTATATTTACTTAGAAATAATTATTTAAGTCTTTAATCTGGCCTTAAACTTGATTATATCTTTGATTTTTCTCAGGAAAGAACTAATATATTATCTTTTAAGTGGATATATATTTATTGTCGATGTTTTTCAACAGAAATTTGGGTTTTAGGGGATACTTTCTTTATTTGCCAAAGCCTAGGGAGTTGTATTTCCACACATATGGGCACTGGATTAAAACTTACCCTTTCAGGTAACCATCTTTTGGTAGCTGAGTTTTTAAATGTTTTAACACATTGTCCTGCCCTCTCTATAACAGTATATCAACATGATGAAACCTCAAAAAGGTGTTCTGATATGTCTTTGGCATTGTATTAATATGAGTTGTATGACTCATTATTTAAATAGTTTTTTTGAACCTTTCTTTATAGTCTCCAGGAGTTCAATAAGCATAATTCTTTTTTTTCTTTTTTTTTTTTTTTTTTTGATGGAGTGTCGCTCTGTTGGCCAGGATGGAGTGCAGTGGCATGATCTCAGCTCACTGCAACCTCCACCTCCTGGGTTCAAGTGATTCTCCTGCCTCACCCTCCCAAGTAGCTGGGATTACAGACACGCACTACCATGCCCGGCTAATTTTTGTAATTTTAGTAGAGACGGGGTTTCGCTATGTTGGCCAGACTGGTCTTGAACTCCTGACCTCATGATCTGCCTGCGTCAGCCTTCCAAAGTGCTGGGATTACAGGTGAAAGCCACTGCACTCGGCCCAATAAGCATGATTTTTAGAAATTATTTCTCCTTTCTAATCTTGAAACCTGAAGCCTGCATTAAGAAACTGCTTTACGGCCGGGCGCCGTGGCTTATGCCTGTAATTCCAGCACTTTGAGAGACCAAGACGGGTGGCTCACCTGAGGTCAGGAGTTCAAGACCAGCCTGGCTAACATGGTGAAACCCCATCTCTACTAAAAACACAAAAATTAGCTGGGTGCGGTGGCGGGTGCCTGTAATCCCAGCTACCTGGAAGGTGGAAGGCTGAGGCAGGAGAATCGCTTGAACCTGGGAGGCAGAGGTTGCAGTGAGCCAAGATCTCGCCACAGCACTCCAGCCTGGGTGACAGAGCGAGACTCCGTCTCAAAAAAAATAAATAAATAAAAAAGAAATTGCTTTACAAGAAGTAAAACTTTTCATGTGGTATTTCTGTTGAAGGTAGATGATTTTACAGAAACATCATCTTTCAAAATCAATACGGGAGTGCTCATAGCAGCATAATTCCTAACAGTTAAAAAGGAGAGGCTGAGTTTGGTGGCTCATGCCTATAATCTCGACACTTTGGGAGGCCGAGGCGGGAAGATTGCTTGAGGCCAGGAGTCCAAGATCAGCCTGGGAAACATAGCAAGACACTGTCTCTACAAAACATGAAAAAAAAAAAAAAATAGCTGGGCACAGTGGCATGGGCCTGTCGTAGTCCCAGAACTTTGGGAGGCTGAGCTTGGAAGATCTCTTGAGCCAGGAGTTTGAGGCTGCAGTGACTACGATTATGCCACTGCACTCCAGCTTGGGCAACAATGTGAAACCCTGTCTCTACCGAAAATAAATAAAAATAAATAAAAAGTAGAAATAACTCAAATATTCATTAGTTAATTAATAAACATGTGGTATATTCATGCAATGGAGTATTCAGAAATCAAGAGAATGAAGTACTGATACACGCCAAAACATAAAAGAACCTTGAGAACTTGCTGACTGAAAGAAGCCAGACACAAAAAGCCACGTATTGTTTGATTTATTTATAGAAATGTCCAGAGCAGGCAAATCCATAGAGACTGAAAGTAGATTAGTGGTTACTAGGGGATTACGAGGAGGGGAAATAGTCAGTGATTATTAACAGATATGAGGTTTCTTTCTGGAGTGATGAAATGTTCTGAAATTAGATAGTGATGATGTACAACTTTATGAATATACTCAAAGCCACAGAATTGTGTACTTTTAGCAGGGTGAAGTTTATGGTATGTGAATTACATCTCAATAAAGCTGTTATTTTTTAAAAAAATAATCTGGGCATGAGGATTTTTCTCTAAGTATTTCATCTGAGATGACTTGTGTGATGGTGACAGCCATATAATGGCGCAATAAGGAAACGACCGACTGCTGAGCGGAAAGTGGAGCTGGGGTGATTTGGGAGCGTGATTCATGGCTGTGTTCACTTTGTTCTTTGCTCTCACCCTTGTGGCGCTGCTGGTCCAAACATACTCTGTGCAGCCATTAAAAAATAAAAGTATCATGCTTAAAGTGAGTACTTTACTCCTCTGACTTTTTAGTAGTTAGTTGTCAAATTGGCCGAAGTGCTGTCTTAGCCAGGAATATTTTCAGTAAAACATCTTTATTCAGGAAAAAGTATTGAAAAACAAATAGCATTGCTCTAGGTGCAGGGAGTGTAGCAGTGAACAAGAGACCAAATCCCTTTTTTCATCCAAGAGGAGCAAACAATACAGGCATTTAGAAGTGCTATGAAAATTAGTAAGGTAAGGGGATGAGAGATTGGGAGTGGATAATGCTACTTTAGACAGTGAGTGAGGAAGCCTTCTCTGAGGAGGATGCTTGCATTAAAAAATATATATATCTACATCTCCTTTATCAATTTCCTTTTTTTTTTGAGATGGAGTCTCGCTTTGTTGCGCAGGCTGGAGTGCAATGGGACAATCTTAGCTCCTTGCAACCTCCGCCTCCTGGGCTCAAGCAATTCTTCTACCTCAGTCTCCCAAATAGCTGGCACTATAGGTTCACGCCACTACGCCCGGCTGATTTTTGTATTTTTAATAAAGATGAGGTTTCACCATGTTGGCCAGGCTGGTCTTGAACTCCTGATATCAAGTGATTCGCCCACCTCGGCCTCTCAAAGTGCTGGGATTACAGGCGTGAGCCACTGTGCCTGGTCTTTCAACTTCCTTAACACCTAATTAATCTGACCTTTTCTAGTCTGAGTCTTGGCTCTCCCAGTTAACTGAATTTTTTCCCAAAGGTCGGCAGTGGTTTACAAACTTTAAGAGTTTCTGTTTTCTTGCTTTTCCATAGCTACACTTTAACGAGGCTGACTACTTCTCTGGGAGGAGGCATGCTACAGTTTATTTCTCTGGCTGCTTTTATGATTCCTGCCTTTTTTTTCCCTTACCTTTCATTATAGATGTTCTTTCGATTTTTTTTTTTTTTTTTTTTTTTAAACATTCTTCTCAGCTAGGTGTAGTGGCTCATGCCTGTAGTCCCAGCACTTTGGGAGGCCGAGGTGGGCAGATCCCTTGAGCTCAGGGGTTCGAGACCAGCCTGGGCAACATGGCAAAACCCTGTCTCTACAAAAAAGATGCAAAAATTAACCAGGCATGGTGGCACACGCCTGTAGTCCCAGCTACTCGGGAGGCTGAGGTGGGAGGATCACTTGAGCCCAGGAGGTCAAGGCTGCCGCAAGCCGAGGTTGTGCCACTGTATTCTAGCCTGGGTGACAAAGTTAGACCCTGTCTCTCCCCAAGAAAACAAAAACAAAAACAAAAAGACAAAAAATCCCCCACATTCTCTCTTCTCTTGAAACTTTCCCCCTCAACAAACCAATCTACTCTATGGCTTTATTTTCTCCTCCCGGCGTTCACTGGACGTCGGCACTTTGACCTCAGGCTCTGCTCTAGGCATCCAGGTCCTCTGCTCTGCTGCATGCTGGGCATCCCTAGCTGCCCCTCGGGCATCTGAAACTTCATGCACCTAAAATGGGCCTCATCTTCCTCCAGCATCTGCTCCCTACACAATATTTGAGTTGGTCTTTGAATAGTTTTCATTGAAAATCCTCCTTTCTGCTATCTCCACTGGAGAACATACCCATTGTGTTTAACCTAGACTGCTTATTTTATTTTATCTTTTTTTGAGACAGAATCTTGCTCTGTCGCCCAGGCTGGAGTGCAGTGGCACAATCTCCGCTCACTGCAACCTCTGCCTCCTGGGTTCAAGGGATTCTTGTGCCTCAGTCTCCTGAGTAGCTGCTGGGACTACCAGCATATGCCACCATGCCCGGCTAATTTCTGTATTTTTGGTAGAGACCACGTTTCACCATGTTGGCCAGGCTGGTCTCGAACTCCTGGCCTCAAGTGATCCGTCTGCCTTGGCCTCCCAAAGTGCTGGGATTACCTTTGTGGACTTATTGGCCATTTGTACATCTTCTTTGGAGAAATGTCTATTCAAGTCCTTTGCCCATTTTTTAATCTGGTTATTTGTTTTGTTTTTGAGTTTTAGACATTCTCTACATATTCTGTATATAAATCCCTTGTCAGATACATGATTCGCAAGTATTTTTTCCTATTCTCTGGGTTCCCTTTTTCTCTCTTGATAGGGCCCTTTGATGTACAAAGTTTCAAAGTTTGATGAGGTTTTTCATTTTTTGCCTGTGCTTTTGGTGTCGTATCCAAGAAATCATTGCTAAATCAGGTCTTATGAAGCTTTCTGGGTATTTTTTCTTCTAATAATTTTAATAGTTTTAGTTTTGACATATTTGACCTATATCGAGTTAGTTTTTATATATGGTATAAGGTATGTGTTTAACTTCATTCTCCTGCATGTGGATATTCAGTTTTCCCAGTACCATGTTCTGAACAAGACTGTCTTTTCTGCATTGAACTGTCTTGGCACTTATGTCAAAAATCATTTGACCATATATCTGAGAGTTTATTTCTGGGCTCTCTATTCTGTTCTGTTGGTCTGTGTGTCTGTCTTTATGCTAGTACCATGTTGTTTGGATTATGGTAGCTCTGTAGTTAGTTTTGAAGTCAAGATGTATCTCTAACTTTGTTCTTCTTTTAAATATTATTTTGGCTTTTTGGGGTCCTTTGAAATTCCACATGAATTTTATGATGGGATTTTCTGTCTCTGTAAAAATGTCGTTAGTATTTGATAGGGATTGCATTGAATCTGTAGATAGCTTTGGGTATTATTCTCCTCTTAACAATATTAAGTCTTTTCATCCATGATCACAGGATGTTTTCCCATTTATTTATGTCATTTTAAATTTCTTTCAGCAGTGTTTTGTGCTGAGTCTTGTGTATAAGCCTTTTGTCTTCATGGTTAAGTTTATTCCTAAGCATTTTATTATTCTTGATGCTACTATAAATAGAATTGTTTTTCTTAGTTTCCCTTTTTGGATTGTTCATTGTTGTCTTTGCCCATTTGTAATTGGGTTGTCTTTTTATTGTTGAGGTGTAACTGTTCTTTATATATTCTGGATACAAGTCAAGAGACTTGTATTTGTAAATTTTTTTCTCATTCTGTGGGTTGCTCTACTTTCTTTAATTAATATGAACTATTTAGGTAAAGCATGAAAATGTGAATCCCAAAATGTTACCTTTAAGATGATAGAAAATGTTAAGATATTTTATAAGAATTCACTTTATTAAGATATTAGGAGATTTAACAAAACCATTTTTCTATTTTTAAAATGTGATAGTACATTTTATAGAATAATACTCAAATATGAAAAATGTGTTTGTAAATACCATGTACTGTACTGGGAAATGTAGGTATAAAACAATTGTGGCATATAAGTAAAATTATGTTACAAAAACTCAAATTTTGCATAGAGAAATTGATTAAGAAATACACCAAAATGTTTATAGTGGTCATAAAATGATAAGAATAATAAGTATATGTATTTTTTGCCTGTTTATGTTTTTTAGATTTTATTTAAGCATTTTTTGCCATGAAAACATTCTAAAAGAATGTAGGAAATGTATGTTATGGCCCAAAGGAAGGATGAAATTCCTAGGACAACATAACATGTAGCGACGCAGGATATCACTTCATATTTTACAGGCACTGTCAGTCTAGAAGTTAGAATAGCACTGTTTTTCAGCCTCCCTTGGTGCAATACTGAAGAGCAAGCATTGCCATCATCCCCTCCCTAGGTGCTGTGTATCTTAAGATAATCAAACATCAAATTTCTAATACTGTCCACAATATCAGAAATTCTGTTCCTCAATTTCTGCTGTCTTGTTAAGTGGTGTAACTGACCCATTGATACGGGATGTATGTACATTATCAATTAGTTTGAAATTTCTATAAGACCAGCTAGCCACTTAGAGTAAATAAAAATATGTAGTGTATTATCTGTTGTTGAATATTGACTCCAGGAGATCATCATGCTTATCTATTTTTTTTTCTTTTTTTTCTTTTTTTTTTTTGTCATGCTTATCTAATGCTTAATTATAATGCTTCATTGTAAACCATCCCTCCAATAATGGTGTATCCTATCAGTCAATAATGGTGTATCACTTTAGAAAATAATGCTTTATTTTGTTTAAATATCAAGATTAATTTTAAAAAATCTTGGTCTTTTGGGCAGAAATTATATTTCTCAACAGGCCTTAGAGGAATGATCTTCAGTGAATGTACTTCCTTCTCTAATTTAAATAGTGGCTGTGTTTACTAACACATTTAATTTGACCACATGAATTATTTTGTCAGAACAGCCAGATAGTTTACGTAAAAAATCAATCATAGAAGTTGGCTATGTATCAGTTGTGGATTGGCAATTGTTTAGGCAATTGTCAGGTATTATCACAATTGAATCACTTATTGTAGACATAACATGATATAGTCTCACATGGTACTTTTTTCTATTGTGGAGACTCTGTAGTAGTTAGAAATTTGGAAAAGGGTGGTAATGCAATAAAATCTTAGCTTAATAGTTAAAAATCAATTCTCTGATTTTTAGGAGTTGGTAATGCTTCTCTTAGAATACGATGCTGATACTACTGTTGTTAATGGGAGTGGACAGACAGCAAAAGAAGTTACTCATGCTGAAGAGATCAGAAGCATGCTTGAAGGTAAATATCATGGATGTGAACAATAACAGCATTTACTTTCATTATAACCAAGGTTCAGATTATGACTAAAAATGGCTTCTGAGAAAGAGGACAAAACAGAGGATAACCAGCTGATGGCTCTAATGATAATGTCATCGTGGAGTCATTGATTAAACACACAATTGCCTATATGATAGTTTCTTCACTTAAAGCTTTTAAACTCTTAATTTGTACAAAATTATGGCAAGTTTTAAAAATCTGTTTTTCAGGCTGGGTGTGGTGGCTCATGCCTGTAACCCTAGCACTTTAGGAGGCTGAGGCAAGAGGATCACTTGAGGTTAGGAGTTTGAGACTAGTCTGGGCAACATAGTGAAACCCCTGTCTCTACAAAAAATAATAATAAAAAAATTAAAAATTAGGTGGCTACGGTGGTGTGCACCTGTAAGAGGTGTTGCTTTTGGGAGTCGCTTGATGTTGGGAAGATAGCTCTGGCTGCCTCAGTTTTCTTTTCGCCCAGGCTGGAGTGCAGTGCTGTGATCTTGGCTCACTGCAACCTCCGCCTCTTGGGTTCAAGCAATTCTCCTGCCTTAGCCTCCCAAGCAACTGGGATTACAGGCACGCACCACCATGTCCGGCTAATTTTTTGTATTTTTAGTAGAGACAAGATTTTACCATGTTGGTCAGGCTGGTCTTGAACTCCTGACCTCAGGTGATCTGCCCGCCTTGACCTCCCAAAGTGCTGGGATTACAGGCCTGAGTCATCGTACCTGGCTCGCTATTTATTTATTTATTGAAATGAAGTCTCACTATGTTGCCCACGCTGGTCTTGAACTCCTGGTCTCGAGCGATCCTCCCATCTCAGCCTCCCAAAGTACTAGGATTACAGGTGTGAGCCACTGTGCCTGGCCTTCTCAGTCTTCTTGAGGACTTCATTGCAGTATAGCAGGCAGCAGTAATTTCTTGATGGTTGAGCTTCGTTGTTATAAATGTCAAAGACTAATTTGCATTTAAGAAAACATGAGTCTGCAATAACTCAGGACTTTCTCTAAAGCGGCTTAAAACAAGAACATTTCCATGCTTATATTTGGACACCCTCATACAATAGGATCCTTCTTTGACTGGCCAGGGCTTTCCTATAATTATTTTTTAGTAGTATTTCTAATATTGAGAAGAGAAGATCTTTAATTTTCTACTTAATAAGTAAAGATACTGAATTAGAGTTGCAATTTCACACGTACCCTTTCTTTCTTTTGGAATTCAGAGAAAGGCAATATAATTTTGTGCTTAAAGGATGTTGATTTCTTAATTTAAATTTTCAATATTTTTATTTAGGTAAAAACCAAGATCCTGTTGTTTATTACCCCAAAGCTAAAATCTTCTCACTTGTTCTATAGTTTAAAAAACAACACAAAGTCTATTTGTCAGACTTCTTAAGGTCAATGTCTTGTTTCTGCACTCAAAATGAATCCTCTCCTTATCAATGAACAAGCAAATTAGCACATAACATATTCTATCAGACACTGTGTTATATGAATATAGTAACATGTAGAACATATTAGCTGTGGTTCCTGCCCTTTAATAATTTGTGACCAAATAGGGAAGATGAGGTACTGTCTTTAATTATGTCCTGTTATTTTAATTATAACAAGAAGAGAACCCGGAACTGAGGTTTTCCTGACAGACTGGAATGTTAGGTTAGTCTGACAAGTTGACATTTAGTAAGGGCAATTGTAAAGACATGCTCCAAGACATTTCAAAACCAAACTGCACAAGGAAAAGGGCTTAGCTGACTTTACAGGTAATATGATTTGTCAGCTGATGTGGTCTTAGCCTGGGAAATAGAAGTAGAGACTGAATTGAGTGATTCTGCTCTAATGAGAGCACCTTACCCACATATAATATCATTTGTGGATACAGTGTTAAATGGATCATTGGCAGACTACTGGAAGTACCTTGAGGAACCCACCATAAGTAGACCATAAGACCATAAATAGATCAGAAACCATGTCATAGGGGCCGGGCGCTGTGGCTCATGCCTGTAATCCCAGCACTTTGGGAGGCCGAGGTTGGCAGATCACTTGAGGTCAGAAGTTAGAGACCAGCCTGCCCAACATGGTGAAGTCCCATCTCTAATAAAAATACAAAAATTAGCTGGGCATGGTGGTGGACACCTGTAATCCCAGCGGCTTGGGAGTCTGGGGCAGAAGAATCACTTGAACCTGGGAGGCAGAAGTTGCAGTGAGCTGATCGCGCCACTGCACTCCAACCTGGGAGGGCCAGGCACAGTGGCTCACGCCTGTAATCCCAGCATTTTGGGAGGCTGAGGCGGGTGGATCATGAGGTCACGATTCAAGACCACCCTGGCCAAGACAGTGAAACCCTGTCTCTACTAAAAATACAAAAATTAGCCGGGCGCAGTGGCAGGCACCTGTAGTCCCAGCTACTCAGGAGGGTGAGGCAGGAGAATTGCTTGACCCCAGGAGGCGGAGGTTGCAGTGAGCTGAGATTGTGCCATTGTGGTCCAGCCTGGGTGACAGAGTGAGACTCCGTCTCAAAAAAACAAACAAAAAAGAAACCATGTCATAGGATAATGCATGGAGAGACAGGAAATGTTTTACCCTAGAAAGACATAGGCAGGCACAATGAAATCATACTCAAGTACCTGAGAGCTGTTGCTTGGGAGAAGGGATGATCTTATTTGTGGCCAAACCAGGGCTGGTTGATTGCCCAGTTGATGGAGTAGCAGGGAGTTCATCTTTGGGTCCAACATATAGGAATAATGGCTTGGATTGCCTTGAAAGATACATGATTGGAGGTATTCAGCAAAGGAGAGACTTGTTAGGCACTATTACTAATGCCGCCTTCTTCTACATCTTGTCTTTTTATTTTGAAAAATTTCGGCCGGGCGTGGTGGCTCACGCCTGTAATCCCAGCACTTTGGGAGGCTGAGGCGGGCAGATCACAAGGTCAGGAGATTGAGACTATCCTGGCTAACACAGTGAAACCCCATCTCTACTAAAAATACACACACACACACACACACAAAATTAGCCAGGCATGGTGGCACACGCCTGTAGTCCCAGCTACTCGGGAGGCTGAGGCAGGAGAATTGCTTGAACCCGAGAGGCAGAGGTTGCAGTGAGCCAAGATCGCGCGACTGTGGTCCAGCCTGGCCAACAGTGAGACTGTCTCAAAAAACAAAAAAAAAGAAAAGAAAAAGAAAAATGTCTAACCTATGGGAAAGTTTCAAGAATACTACAGTAAACATTTGTATGTCCTTCACTCAAATTCACCAATTATTAACATTTTGCCACATTTGGTTTAGACTGTTAAATATTTTGTTATTTATTTACTTTTAATTTTTTTGTTGAACTATTTGAGAGTAACTTGCAAACATAGTGATACTTCACCCCTAAATACTTCAGTGTCTCTCTTTTTTTTTTTTTTTGAAACAGAGTCTCACTCTGTCGCCCAGACTGGAGTGCAGTGGTGCAATCTTGGCTCACTGCAAGCTCCACCTCCTGGGTTCACACCATTCTCCTGCTTCAGTCTCCCAAGTAGCCGGGACTACAGGCGCCTGCCACCAGGCCCAGCTAATTTTTTTTGTATTTTTTTTTTTAGTAGAGATGGGGTTTCACTGTGTTAGCCAGGATGCTCAAGATCTCCTGACCTCGTGATCCTCCCGTCTCGGCTTCCCAAAGTGCTGGGATTACAGGCATGAGCCACTGCACCCGGCCTTCAGTATCTCCTAAGAACAAGGATTATTTTCTTACATAATCACAATATAGTGCTCAATTTCAGGAAAATTAACATTAACATAATATTGTATAATATATATTTTTATATTCAGATTTAGCCTGTTGTCCAAATAATGTCTTTTGTAGCATTTTCCCCTCCAATCTAGGATCTAATCCAGAATCTCACGTTGCATTTAATTGTGACATCATCTCTTTCATCTCCTTTTATCTGAAACAACTCCTCAGCCCTTATCTTGATACTGACTTTTTTTTTTTTTTTGAGACAGAGTTTTACTCTGTCACCCAGACTGGAGTGCAGTGGTGTGATCACAGCTCACTGAAGCCTTGAATTCATGGGCTCAAGTGATCCTCCTGCCTCAGCCTCCCATTTAGTTAGGACTATAGGCATGCACCACCATGCCTGGCTTATGTTATGTTTTGTTATGTTTTTACTTTATTTTATTTCATTTTATTTATTTTATATTTTATATTTTATTTTATGTTTTATCTTGTCTTGTCTTATTTTATTTTAGTTTAGTTTAGTTTAATTTATTTTATTTTAGTTTAGTTTAGCTTATTTTATTATTTTAATTTTATTTTATTTTATTTTTAAATTTTATTTTATTTTATTTATTTATTTATTTTTTAAATGTATTTTATTTATTTTATTTTTTATTTTATTTTATTTATTTTATTTATTGTATTGTATTGTATTGTATTGTATTTATTTTATTTATTTTATTTTATTTTATTTGAGACAAGGCCTCAATATATTGCCCAGGCTGGTCTGGAGCTCCTGGCCTCAAGTGATTCTCTTAATTTGACCTCCTAGAGTATTGGGGTTAACAGGTGTGAGCCTTGCCACCTGGCCGATATTGACCTTATTGAAGAGGAAAGAGGTTGTGGAATTATTTGTAGACTGGCCCTTGATTTTGGTTTTTCTCTTGTGATTAGATTCAGGATATGTATTTCTGTCAGAAACATTATGTAGGTGAGTTTATATCCCATGCCAGTGCATCCCATTAGGAGGCACATAATGTCACTTTGTTTCATTATCAGTGATGTTAACTCTGATCACTTTGTGGTCCACTGTAAAGACATCTTTTCCCTTTGTATTTAATTTCCCTTTGTATTAATTTCCCTTGGTAATTAATAAATGACCTACAGGGAGAAAAATTGAGACAATGTAAATGCCCTATTTACAAATAAACTTCTACTCAGTGGTTTTAGCATTCATTGATAATATTTGCCCTAATCATTGGTTAGTGGTTGCAGAGTAATGATTTGCTGTCATGAATGAAAGATATTTTCCAGGGGCTCTCCCGCATTTCAAGTGTACTACTATTCAGCCTATTCTCTGCATGTATGTAAGCATCAGTCAGGACAGAGGTAGACTTTGTGACTTATAAGATCCTTACTTACTTGATTCTGATGGAAAAGAAAGACAGTTTAGAGTGATACTAAATTTAAATCTTATAGGACAAATATTTTTTGGATCTGTAGCATTTGCTTTAAGAATATTGAGATATAAAGTATATGCAGAAAAGTTCACATCATGAATGTATAGCTCCTTTAGAACTGTTTCTGTGGAGTACATCTCTGTAAACAGCATCCACATCTACAAGTAGAACATTGTGAGCATTCTAGAAGCCTGACCACCCAGACTAGAATATTTGCTTTTCATTGATATAATCAGTAGTTTTGTTTCAGTGTCCTGAAAGAATACAGGACAGGAACATAATCTAAGAACATATATAGTATTTTCAACTCCAAATTCCTGCCATTTTCCTTCACTTATGAGCCTAGACAACCGAGAAAGAAACAATAGGGTATCTTTTCTTTTCCTTCCCTAAAACCTGGGACAAATATTAAGCATTATTTGAATATTCAACACATATTTATTGACCAACTATGCATTGTGCCAGACTCTGTCATAAATGCTTTGGTTACACAGATAAGAACAAGTACCTGGCCCGGTGCGGTGGCTCATGCCTGTAATCCCAGCACTTTGGGAGGCCGAGGCAGGTGGATCACGAGGTCAGGAGATCGAGACCATCCTGGCTAACATGGTGAAAGCCCCTCTCTACTAAAAATACAAAAAAAAAAAAAATTAGCCGGGTGTGGTGGTGGGTGCCTGTAGTCCCAGCTACTCAGGAGGCTGAGGAAGGAGAATGGTGTGAACCCGGAAGGCAGAGCTTGCAGTGAGCCGAGATCACACCACTGCACTCCAGCCTGGGCAAGAGTGAGACTCCGTCTCAAAAAACAAAAAAACAAAACAAAACTATACACAAAAAGACCAAGTACCTGGCTTCAAGATTACAGAGGGATAAATTACAGGTCAGAGTGATACATGCAGTGGCAGAGGGATGTACGAGAGGTATAGGAGATGTCACTGTTCTCAAAGAGTTCCCAGTTCAGCAGCCATAGAACCAGTGGGAGGAAAGATCGAAGATAGTGCATCCCAGCGGCAGAAGCCATGCACAGTCTACAGAGAGGCTTGGCTCAGCAGAAGCCATGCATGGTCTATGGAGAGGCTTGGTCCAGCGGAAGCCATGGACAGTCTACGGAGAGGCTTGGCTGTCTTCTGAGGTAGAGTCTGGGTGTGGAAATAAAAATGTGGGAAAAGAAGATGATGGTATATAGCAATGTTAGTCATTTCTTAAGACAAAGGTAAACTAGTTTCAGCAATTCCTGGATTCAATATATGTGTTCCCTGTAGTTTAAATGCAATGGTATGTGTAGACTCTTAAACAGCATTTAGCACACAGTGATTACTGTTAACAAATGTTCATCTATTTCCCCAGTCACCTGGCTCCCCGACCTGCTTCTCTATCCATGACTTGACTTTAGCCAGGATGACCTGAAAAACCTTTTATAGTTCCTCCTTTGCAGCCTCTGCACAGGACATTGTAGACGTATATTTAGTGGGATCACCAAGCCTTTCTCTGAAAGCACTTCCTTTCTATAAACCAAAATAGAATTCAGATCTAGCAGAAATTAGATCTTACTTACATATTCCAGACTCTTACACAAGTCAGATTACCAGTTGCTCTTGTGCTGTAAGTATGACTTCAGAGAAAGTGTGTTGATAAGAGCACAGACTCTGGAACTAGCCTGCTTGAGTTCAAATCCCAGCTCCTCCACTTCTGGTTGTACAACCTTGGTTAAATTCCATAACCTCTTGGTGCCTCAGTTCCTTTGTCCGTAAAAATCAATATAATAAGAACACCTACCTCAGAGTAGTTAATGAGGATTTTATGAGTTAGTATTTTTAAGGAGCTTTGAATAGCCCTTGGCATGGAGTAAGTGCTAAAGTAGTTGTTAAAGATATAAAAATAGGCAAGGTGGCTCATGCCTATAATCTCAGTGCTTTGAAAAGTCGATGCAGGAAAATTGCTTGAGGCCAGGAGTTTGAGACCAGTCTGGGCAACATAGTAAGACCCCCGTCTCTACAAAAAATAAAAATATTCGCCAGGTGTGGTGGTGCACACCTGTGGTCCCAGCTACTTGGGAGGCTGAGGCAGGAGAATCGTGTGAGCCCAGGAGTTTGAAGCTGCAATGAGCTATGATTGTGCCACTGCACTCCAGCCTGGGTGACAGGTGACAGGCTTGGTGATCCCACTAAATATACATCTACAGTGTCCTGTGCAGAGGCTGCAAAGGAGGAACTATAAAAGGTTTTTCAGGTCATCCTGGCTAAAGTAAAGTTATGGACAGATGACTTTCTCAACATATATATATATACATATATAAATTTTATATTTTTATGTGGCAATTTATAAATAAATTGATATGTCTGCATATATTTATATGATGTGTACGTCTATCAGTGCTATTTCTTGTTATTTTTCACATTCTAAGGTTCTGGAAGGTATGAACCCCACTTATCTACCTTTCCAAGGCAAATATGTAATAGTATTTCAGTACATAAAAGTAGTTTTGATGGTGATTGTTAGTGAGTAAAATACGTAAAGACTTCTGAATTAAAAACCCAAATTCATCCAAACCTGAAATAAATAGAACTCTGTAATCCAACTTGTAATAACAATACATTTTAACTGCATTTGAATCACAATCCAAAACATTTTGTTTTTTCTCATCATGATCACTTTATTCTTTATAATGAATTTGTAATTTGATCCTGACTAGCAGTGGATAATAAGTACTTTTCTTTTGCAGCTGTAGAAAGGACTCAACAAAGAAAGCTTGAAGAATTACTTTTAGCAGCAGCAAGAGAAGGCAAAACAACAGAACTCACAGCTCTGGTAAAACAAACAAAAAAACCCCAAAAGACAAAAAGCAGTCTTTCTTTATACTTCAGGAAAATTTTTACTTAATGTTAAGCACATAATTTAGTTGAATTGTGGAACCAAGAACTCCAGAGATCATAATAATAGAACCAAAGTTCTTAAATATCTAAAAACACTCAGCATGGTGATAATTGAAGCAGGACACATTTTAAATGGTGATATTTTTCTAGATTTCTGATTTATACCCATCCCAATCCCCCTGAAAACCTGATGGATAAGAATCTGATTTTTCGTGGTAAATAGTTAACGTAAGGACAACTTATATATGTATATATAAAATATATACATTTTGTGATTAAGCCAATTGAAACATAATAAATAGGACCCTATAAAGGAAAAGTCTTTCTAGTTTTGATCAGCAGTAGTTTCTGGGAGGAATGCTACACTTCTGGAAGGTACTATGCAAAGAAGGGACAATATTTTGGAATACTTATACCACATTAGACTGAAACGTTTGCCTGTTCCCCCCTGCCTTAGAAGACTTACTTTTGAGTTTCCATTCCTTCACAGTCTCATTAAACATGAAACTCTAAATTTGTTCTGAATTCATGACTGAAGCACTGCCATTTGCTTTAAAGTTATTTCAGCTCATTTGAAAAGGCCTCTTTGGTTTCTAAGTATAGTGCCTAAAGCAGTTTTTAAATTTTGTGAAATGGAGGCTATATAAAGAAGCTTCTAAAGCAATAAGTTGGGAACAACAAATTCAGTAGAACCTTGACATTTACACATTTAACATTTATGGTTTTCACTCCTCTGAAAGACTGGCTGACTGATTCTGCTGTCACAAGTGTGAATTGCAAGGCTGGTAGGGGCAAGTAAATCATTGTGAAATCTTAGTGTCTGAGGTGTGCGAGATGGCGCTGGCACAGTGCAGAGTGTCTGTTGTCAGAGGGGTGTGAGACCTGGACACAGACCTGAGAGCTATCTCAGGGCATCTCAGAATAAGCATAGGAGTGGCAGGGTTGGCTGGTTTAGTGAGCAAGAAACCACTAACAGCCTAGATGCCAAGGAGCTTGGCTATTCTTCAGGCTCTGCTGCTACACCTTCCTGTGAACTATGAGAGAAAGTCTATCTTTGATATATAATTCTGCATTGCATTTTTTTAATTGTTAGCTCAACAGGCCCAATCCTCCTGATGTTAACTGTTCGGATCAGTTAGGAAATACACCCTTGCATTGTGCAGCTTACCGGGCCCATAAACAATGTGCCTTAAAGCTTCTAAGAAGTGGAGCAGACCCTAATCTGAAGAACAAAAATGGTAAGCATGTTGGTGAAAACCACTGTTTGCCATTTTGAAACTATAAAATGAAGTCAATGCTATATAAAATTGTTTTGTTTCAGTATCCGGCCTTTGTTAAACTGTATGGTTTGTTATTTGCAGTATCTGTATTCTATAAAGTTGCCACCAGCACTGAATTAGGGAACACCGAACTATTGTTCCTAGAGGAAAATACAGGATTAGGTTCCTGCAAGCCTCAGTTCTCAACATTTTCATGAATTGATCATTATGAAACCTTATGTTTTTTGTTTGTTTGTTTTGTTTTTTTGCTGTTTCTATTTAATACATATTGTTGACTCATTCACATTGAACTCACAGCCAACAGCATCATAGCTCACATTTGAGTAAAGTTTTCCTCATAAGGCACATCACAGCCTTTTCCACTGAGGTACATTAGACTGCACTTCAGCACAATGCTTGGGGCCTTTTTTTTTTTTTTTTTTTGAGACAGAGTTTCTCTCTGTCGCCCAGGCTGGAGTGCAGTGGCACCATCTCAGCTCACTGCAACCTCCTCCTCCTGGGTTCAAGTGATTCTCCTGCCTCAGCCACCCGAGTAGCTGGGACTACAGGTATGTACCTGTAGTACACCCGGCTGATTTTTTTGTATTTTTAGTAGAGATGGGGTTTCACCATGTTGGCCACGCTGGTCTCCAACTCCTGACCTCAAATGATCTGCCTGCCTCAGCCTCCCAAAGTGCTGGGATTACAGGTGTGAGCTACTGTGCCTGGCTACTTGGCACCATGCCTGGCCATTTTAAACAGCAAAGTCACCAACAAACCACAAAGGGTGGAAAGTGTGACCCTAAATAGACCATGACGAGGACATTTGTTTATAGTAGGAGAGCTTCTAGAATGAAACAAGAAGGCCAGGCATCACCTTCTTCTACCTTAGCTGGGAAAATGAGCACTGGGCAACCCACATTTTCACCACTCTGGGCATGTTTGTGAGTGACTGAGAAACTACGGTGAATATTGACCTTGGGGTTACAAGTGAATTTTAGCAATAGGCAAGTATGCAAATATGGAATACATAAATAATGAGGATTGACCGTACATGTGTGACAATTTGAAAGACAGAATCAGAAGCCAGAAAAGAAGCTGTAAAAGGTGTCTTGGATACTTAAAAGAGGAACATGCCATCAGGGCCTTTTCACATCACTTTTTAGGATGCATCCTGCTGCTTGCTACCAGCCTGGGTTAGGCCTTGTCAGGGGTCCCACAGGACCCTGTGTTCACCTCCATCAGAGCCTAAATCACACTCCATGGTGTTTGTTGGCTTATGTTGCTGTCTCCCGTGACACTGAACTCCTAAGGGCAGGCCTCATACTTCATTGTCTGGTTCACCCAGCACCTGGAGTAATGCATAACACGTAACACCTGGGAAGGGCTGTATGTTTGTTGAAGGTTTGGAGTCATTAGAAATAGTTTCACAGGTCGGATGCGGTGGCTCAAGTCTGTAATCCCAGCACTTTGGGAGGCCGAGGCTGGTGGATCACGAGGTCAAGAGATCAAGACTATCCTGGTCAACATGGTGAAACCCCGTCTCTACTAAAAATACAAAAATTAGCCAGGCGTGGTGGCACGTGCCTGTAGTCCCAGCTACTGGGGAGGCTGAGGTAGGAGAATTGCTTGAACCCAGGAGGCAGAGGTTGCAGTGAGGCGAGATCGCGCCATTGCATTCCAGCCTGGCAACAGAGCGAGACTCTGTCTCAAAAAACAAAAACAAAAAAAAGAAATAGTTTCATAAAGGAATAGTTACTTGATACAGATCCTGAAGTCCTAGTAGGATTGAAAAAATGTTTTCATTTCTAGGAGCTGGGTGCCATGGCTCACGGTTTCTAGATTTCTAGTGTCTTTACCAGTTTGCCAAAGACTTGAGCAGTTTTTCTGTGTGGCATTTTATAATGATTTTTCCTTCAAAAATGTAGATTCAGAAGAGTCCAAATGAAATAAGAATTAATATAGTTCCATACAAATACCAGTCTAAATGGAAAAAAACTTCCCTTGTAAATATTGAAAAGTTACTATTGGTATTCAAAGGTATATTTACTCTATAGTTTATATTAGTAAGCAAAGTTGAACATTCCTGTTAAAGCTATTAAATTTTTTTTGACAGAAGTCAGAATGGCATCTTCTGAAAGAGAATAATTTTAAAAAATCAGGCCAGGCATAGTAGCTGAAGCCTGTAATCCCAGTACTTTGGGAGGCTGAGGTGGGCAGATCATTTGAGGTCAGGAGTTCGAGACCAGCCTGACCAACATGATGAAACCCTGTCTCTACTAAAATATAAAAATTAGCCAGGTGTGGTGGCAGGTGACTATACTTCCAGCTACTTGGGAGGCTGAGGCAGAAGAATCACTTGAACCCAGGAGACGGA
Organism: Macaca mulatta; assembly: GCF_049350105.2. NCBI lineage: Eukaryota > Metazoa > Chordata > Mammalia > Primates > Cercopithecidae > Macaca > Macaca mulatta. The sequence continues at coordinate 68,072,775 of NC_133423.1, forward strand.
GGTTGCAGTAAGCCGAGATCTTGCCACTGCACTCCAGTCTGAGTGACAGAGTGAGACTCCCTCTTAAAAAAAAATAAAAAAATCAATCAATCAAAGGCTGGGTGCGGTGGCTCACTCCTGTAATCCCAGCACTTTGGCAGGCCATGGCAGGGGGTAGATCACTTGAGGTCAGGAGTTCGAGGCCAACATGGTAAAACCTTGTCTTTACTAAAAATACAAAATTAGTCGGGCATGGTGGAGCACGCCTGTAATCCTAGTTACTTAGGAGTTTGTGGCAGGAGAATTGCTTGAACCTGGGAGGTGGAGGTTGAAGTGAGCCAAGATTGTGCCACTGCACTCCAGCGTGGGTGACAGAGCAAGACTCCGTTTCCAAAACAAAAAAAAACACCATAAGAGCAACATTTGCATTATAGAAATCTTCAAAAATAGAAAAAAAAAAAAAAAAAGCACAAATTACCAAAGCATAGTCACAGTTACTTTGGCATCCTTCTAATCTATTTTCAGGTCTATTTTAGAACATTTTTTAAAAATTGTAGAACTAATGCTTGTTATAGTTGCAATGAGGAAAACAAAAACAGTAGAAAAGTATATAATCACCTCTAACCCAAATATCCAAAGATTTAGTTTTTAGTTGTTAAAGTTTTAGTTTTAGTTGTTAATGTTCCATAGTAACGTATTTCTTTTAAAGTTTTAAATAATAGATACTACCTTAAGAATATAAGCAAAATAAAAGTTATATATTACTCATAGACGAATACACAGGCATTTCATGATATTCCAAAGCGGGAAATGGCATTAGGCATCAGATGGCATGGAACTGGGAACCAGAAATCTGTTAGGAACCAAGATGGCTGCCTTGTGTGTGTCTGTCTCTCACCGTGTGGTCTGACCATGTCTTCTAGCAGACCAGCTGTTTTATTTTCCAGTATACATAATGGAAGATGGCTGCCCCGTGACTCCACTTAGGAGATCACAATCTCTCAACCTCAGTGTTACATTTCAGTGGGAGATAATGTGTTAGTACCTGCTTGTGTCAGGCGTCTGTGCCTAGTGTGGCCACTTGGGACTTTAGGGGCAGGACATGTGGTACAGAGATGGCTGCCAGGGCCTCCTCCTGGGAATGTGGATAGGGACAGAGAGTGGTGAATGGATGAGGACTAGCAAACACCTCACAAAGTGTCTCTTCATTTTAATTGACAGGTTGTAAATAGAGTTGGCCTATTAAAGTTCCCCTTTTATGAAGCTTCAACAGCTTTTCCACATTGTCCCCAGTACTTCATGAGGATATAACATAATTTTTTCACTCAAAAGTCTAGTGATAAGAACAATTCTGTATTTTTTTTTTTTTTTACAGTGAAAATGTCTTAGTCTGTTTTTTTCTTTTCTTTTTTAAAAAACAAGGGGCTGGCTATGGTGGCTCATGCCTGTAATCCCAGCACTTTGGGAGGCCAAGGCAGGAGGATTACTTAAGCCCAGGAGTTTGTGGGCTGGGCAACACAGTAAGACCCATCTCTGAAAAAAAAATAAAATTAAAAAATAAAAGCAAGGATATTTAAAATTTTTAATCAAATTGGTTAATCCATCTCTTTGATTTCTTCTAAGACTTCTGAGCTTAGGTAGAGATTTGGTAAATGTTTAGTTCTCTTTCCTCCCAGTTTAATCACATTCATTCATTCAGCAATGCTGCGCCTCCACTGTGTGCCAAGAACCGTCCTTGGTGCTGGAGGCCCAACAGTGAACAGAGCCCAACAGTCTCCATGTTCCTGAGCTCGTATTCTGGTGGGAGGAGATAGACAACAAATAAATGCATATGTGCTGTCAGGCCGTGAGGTGCAGGAAAATAAAATAGGATGAAGGGGCTAGAGAGTGATGGTAGGGTGGGGGGTGTCTTAGAAGGGATATAAAGGAAGCGCTCTCTAAGCAACTTTGAGCAAACAGCTGAGCTGAGTGCAGGAGTGAGCCCTGAGGATTTCTGGCAGAAGAGCATTCAAGGAAAACAGAAAGCCAGTGTAAAAGCTCTGGAGTAGAAGAACACGTGGCACACTGAGGAAAAGGAAAGCTGCCAGTGTGCCCAGGGCAGGGTGAGCTGGAGAAGAGTGGATAGCATCAGAGCTGCCAGAGGCCCAGGCCTGCAGGGCCTGGTTGGCTGTGAGCAGGAGCTTGGTGGTGTGTGAGTGTGGTTGGAGGGCTTTGAGCAGGAAAGTGAATGTGAGAGTGTGTGTTAGGATGTGGGAGTCTCAACTTGTCAATCCCTTACCTTTATACCCTTTATCAAGTAATCTTTCCTTTTCCATTATTTTGTCATGCCTTTCTCATACATTCTAAGAATTCCTTTTCTTTCTTTCTTTTCTTTTTTTTTTTTTTTTTTTTGCGACAGAGTCTTGCTCTGTTGCCCAGGTTGGAGTGCAATGGCGTGATCTTGGCTCACTGCAGCGTCCACCTCCTGGCTTCAAGCAATTCTCCTGCCTCAGCCTCCCGAATGGCTGGGATTACAGGTGCGCACCACCACGCCCAGCTAATTTTTATATTTTTAGTAGAGATGGGGTTTCACCATGTTGGCCAGGATGGTGTCTCGATCTCTTGACCTCGTGATCCGCCCGCCTCGGCCTCCCAAAGTGCTAGGATTACAGGCATGAGCTACTGCGCGCGGCCTCTTTTTTTTTTTTTTTTTAAATAGACAGACTTGCTCTGTCGGTGATCTTGGCTCACTGCAACCTCTGCCTCCGAGGTTCAAGCAATGCTCCCACCTCAGCCTCCTGAGTAGCTGGGACTACAGGCATGCGCCACCGCACCTGGCTAATTTTTGTAATTTTAGTAGAAATGGGGTTTCGTTATGTTTGCTAGGCAGGTCTCGAACTCCTGGCATCAAACGATCTACCTACCTCAGCCTCCCAAAGTGCTGAGATTACAGGCATGAGCCACGGTGCCTGGCCTCTGTGTATTTTTTATTGTTTTTCATTCACTCATCTGTCTCTTCTTTTGACAGTAGTGCATTAAAAAAAAAAAACAGTTTTTTAGATAGTATTGCACTTTTAATGATTATAATGTTTTAATGTGTGAGATTTCCCCTTACCATTTTTAAGGATTTTCTTTGACATCCTTATCTGTTTATTCTCCCAGATGGCATTTAAAATAATTTTCTTAGGCTCTTCATTGGGATTTAATGGAAATTACATCCTGTGTAAATTAATTTAAGGAGAATTGGCATCTTTATGGAGTTTTCTCATTAAGGGACAAATCTTTGTCATGCAAACTTTTAAATATTACATCATTCCTGTTTTTCACTGTATTTTGTTGTGGTTGGTAAGAGAGGTAGTGTATTTTTTAACTGGTAATGGAACCCATCTAGATTCCATCTAGGAGGCTACTTCATTTCGTTCAAAAGCATTTTATTGAATTCTTACTGGGTGCCAGGCATTTTAGGCATCAAATCCAGAAATGAGGTCTCTAGCCTGGAATTTCATGTAGTTGGCAGGAGCTCAGAATTTATTTTTGGTATTAGGGCAGAATTCTATGGAAGAAATCATAGTGTTGTCTATCTCTCTGCCTAAAGAAATAATTTCTCCAAAGTGCCCTGTACGTATAATGAAAATAACACAGAATTGGCAGTCCTTCGTAAGACATTTTCCCATGTGCTAGGCAGAAAAACTAAACTGAGTATTAATTTTTTTGGGTAATGTTTTAAAAAGTTTTTTCCCCACTGAAGAAGTAATGTATCACCAGCCCTGGGTTCCCCATCAGCAGCTCTATAAATCTTCCTCCAAAATAAATCTTAAAGCCACATACAAGGCCGGGCATGGTGGCTCACGCCTGTAATTCCAGCACTTTGGGAGGCCGAGGCGGGTGAATCACGAGGTCAGGAGATGGAGACCATCCTGGCTAACACAGTGAAACTCCGTCTCTACTAAAAAAAAAAAAAAAAAAATAGCCAGGCGCGGTGACGGGCGCCTGTAGTCCCAGCTACTCGGGAAGCTGAGGCAGGAGAATGGCGTGAACCCGGGAGGCGCAGCTTGCAGTGAGCCGAGATGGTGCCACTCACTCCAGCCTGGGCGACAGAGTGAGACTCCGTCTCCAAAAAAAAAAAAAAAAAAAAAAAGAAAAGCCACATACTTCTCTCTATATTAAAATGATCTCCATTTTACTACTGACCTTCTCATCCAAACCACCAGTATCCTTTACCCGCACTATTGCCATCTCTTTGTAATTAGCCTCTCTGCATTTCTTTTGCCCATGTTTACAAGCCATATTGCACACAGCAGCCAGAGTGACCTTTTAAAAAAAAACATGGAAATTGTCAAAGCTTAAGAAATCAAATAGCATAATTAATTGATGAACCCATTACCCTCCTCCAGAACTTAGCAATAATGGCCACTCCATACCTCTTCCCACTCCCTGAATTATTGTGAAGCAATTCTAGACATCATGCCATCTCTTTTTGTTTTTTAAAAATGTATTTGTTTTTCTTTTTTTTACCCTGTCAACCCAGCTTTTCCCAATTCTGGGAAGAACTGGAAAGAGAAGGCCTGCCATGCCATTTTATTTGTACATACCCAGTGCTCCTCAACTAACTGTGGGGCCACGTCCCCATAGACCCATTGTAAGTTGAAAATACATGTAAGGCCAGGTGCAGTAACTCCCACCTGTAATCCCAGCACTCTGGGAGGCTGAGGCTGGTGGATCGCTTGAGCCTAGGAATTTGAGACCAACCTGGTGAAACCCCATTCCTACAAAAAAATACAAAAATTAGCCAGGTGTGATGACATGTGCCTGTAGTTCCAGCTACCAGGGAGGCTGAGGTGAGAGGATCACTTGAGCCCAAGAGGTCGAGGCTGTGGTGAGCTGTGATAGTTGAAAAACCATTAAGTCAAACTGTTGTAAGTTGGGGAACATCTGTAGTTCAGTATATTAATAAAAAATAAGGGCACCCTTTAAGAAAAACCACAAGCATGTGATAGTTGCAAAACTCTGTGCACCTATAAAAACCATTGAATTTGTGCAGTTTAAAGGAATAAATTGTATGGTATGTTAATTTCTATCTCAATAGGGATATTAAAAAACAGCACAATAGCATCATCTTATTAATAATATTCTAGTAATTTATCAAAATAATGAAACAGCCAAAATTCATATTTTCCCAGTTATTTTTAGTATTATTATTTTTTTTTTATTTTTATTTTTTTTTGAGACAAAGTCTCACTCTTGTCCCCCAGGCTGGAGTGCAATGGCACGATCTTGGCTCACTGCAAGTCCGCCTCTCAGGTTCAAGTGATTCTCCTGCCTCAGTCTCCAGAGTAGCTGGGATTACAGGCACCTGCCACCACGCCCGGCTAATTTTTGTATTTTTAGTAGAGATGGGGTTTCATCATGTTGGCCAGGCTGGTCTTGAGCTCCTGACCTAAGGTGATCCACCCACCTTGGCCTCCCAAAGTGCTAAGATTACAGGCATAAGCCACTGCACCCAGCCAATATTATAATTTTTTAACACTTTAACAGAGTTTTAAACATGAGTCAGATCATGTTACTCTTACTTAAAACCCTTCAGTGGCTCTTCATCCTATTTAGAATAAAACTCAAACTCCTTATGCTGGCTTACAAAAGTCTGGCCTACAAACCCCTTGTGTGATGTGGCTTCTGTGTGCCTCTTTGACTTTCTCTTGCCTGCTGAATTGTTCCTACCTCAAAGCCTTTGCATCAGCCGTTCCCTCTGGTAGAATGTCCTTCCCTGTATTTTCACAAGGCTGGATCCTTCTTTTCAACATAGACATCCCTTCCTCAAAGAGGCCTTCCCTGATCAACCCCTCGTTTTCCAGTCTAAAGTGGTATCCCAGTCACTCTGTCAAATCATTTATTTAAAAAGTCTGGGCGTACCGTGGTTCATTGTCTGCTATATCTTTTTAAATTAATTTATCATCTGTCTTTCCTGGCCTTCTATGCTTTCCTATCCCCCCAGTATTTTTTCTCTTATGTTCACTGCTGAATCCTCAGTGCCTAAAATAGTAATCGGTACATAACAGACCCTCATTAGAAGATATTCATACAAAAAAACTGCCAACACATACCAGGTGTTTGATATTTATAAAAATAGTATTATTTTAAACCACCCCCACCCCCCTTTTTGTTTTTAGAGACAGAGTCTCATTCTGTCACCCAGTCTGGAGTGCAGTGGTAGCTGGGACTGTAGGCACATGCCACCATGCCTGGCTAATTAAATTTTTTTCTTTTTTTGTAGAGATAAGGTCTCACTATGTTACCCAGGCTGGTCTTAAGCTTCTGGCCTCGAGCCATACTTCCACCTTAGACTCTCAGAGTGCTGGGATTACAGGTGTGAGCCACTGCGCCTGGCCTGAAAAGTTATCTGATAGAATATATCACCTTACTGCACAAACAGTTCCAGAGTTCTCATTGATATGTTGTTTTGAAAGGACTGTTCTAATTTTCATAGGTAGCTTTCGTTTCTCTGATAATAAGCTATTTCAGGCTAGGAGATGGTTTGATTTATTTGTGGGTTTTTTTCTTTTTCTTTCTTTTTTTTTTTTTTTTTTTTTTTTACCTTTTGTCCTTCATTTAATGTCCTGCTCACTTCAGTATTCAATAAATAACTTTGATAAGACAAATTCCGTTTTTGTTGTTATTTGGCAAAACGTGGAATGTGCATGTGTAAGATTGGAAAAATTAACATTGATAGCTTGCTGGCTTTATTCTCCATTGTCACCTTTTTCTTTTGTCCTAAATTGTGGACCATCACACCTTCAGCTTGTGAGCCATCTCTGCTACCCGTTATGCAGCATGGCGGCCGAAGTGTAGCTGGGGTCGGCTAGAGTGGACCCCAAATTTGTGATTAGTTATGTATCTTGAGATGAGGGGAAATCCTGAATTATCCAGGTAGACCTATGTAATTACAAGTCTCCTGACAGGAGGGAGGCCTATGTATAGAGAGAGAACAGAATGCTGGAAGCAGAGGTTGGAGTAATGTGCTTTGGAGCTGGAAGAGACCCCATGTCAAGTCATGTAGTTGGCCGATAGAAGTGGAAAAGGCAGGGAAATGTTTCCCTTGGAGCCTCCAGAAGGAATGCAGCTCTGTCCACGTGTTGATTTCTGCCCGGCGAAATGGATTTCAGACTTCTGATCTCTGAAACTGTAAGATAATAAATGTGTATTGTTTAAGCCACAAATTTGTGAGTTCATGATAATTTGTTGCGAAGTTCATCTGATTTCCTGGCTTAATAGCGACCAAAAGGGAGGTCAGCAACCTCTCTCTGGTAGGTAATTTTTGGGGAAAAGAAAAAGATATAGGCAATAGAAAATGAAGGAATATTAGATGCTGCAGTTACAGCATTGATGGTTATAGTACATTTAAGCTGTTGATGGCTTTTTTCTTTGTATTTTACACAGATCAGAAACCTCTTGACCTTGCCCAGGGTGCTGAAATGAAACACATTCTTGTTAATAAGGTACAGAGTAATGAATTAAATGTATCTAATAATGTTTAGAAAAAAAGTTTGAATGTGTGAAATATGTAGATGTATTTTTCATGAAAACATGTTTTTGACAGGTCATCTACAAAGCATTGAAACGATACGAGGGCCCTCTCTGGAAGGTAGGTTGGGGTGGTTTTTTAATTATATAACTGTAAAGAATAATTCTCAGGTGCTGTATTTCTGTTTAAAACTTTTTAAAAATCATTTCTGAAGTATATGTGATTTAATCGCTCTTGGATCCTATAATGTAAACCACTTATTTTTTATTTTTAGTTTTAATTTTTGAAACAGAGTCTTGCTCTGTCGCCCAGGCTAGAGTGCAGTGGTGTACTCACTGCAACCTCCGCTCCCTGGATTCAAGTGGTTCTCCTGCCTCAGCCTCCGAAGTAGCTGGGATTATAGGTGCCCACTACCACGCCCGGCTAATTTTTTTATTTTTAGTAGAGACAAGCGTTCACCATCTTGGCCAGGCAGGTCTTGAACTCCTGACCTCGTGATCCACCCACCTCGGCCTCCCAAAGTGCTGGGATTACAGGTGTGAGCCACCGCACCTGGCAAACCACTTTTATACTATTGGATTTCAAGAGGCTTCCACTGGTTGTAGTAGTTAAACTTTTCTGTGTGTTGATGGTCACTTTTAGGTGTTTTTTTGGTTTTGATGAGTCACTTTTAGGTGACTAAGTTCTTATGAAAAGGAATGGGGGAAAATACATTTTTTTTTCTTACTAGATCAAAGAATTACAGTATTATTTTTGTTATGAACATCAAACCATGGCAGACTTAGAAGAAAATTGATATTTGAATTATCACGTGGTACATATATACAATTCTTCTGGTCCTAATACTTGCTACATTTTAGAGAATCCTGTTTTCTAGAATTAACCATGGAAGAGCACATAATTTCTTTTGCATTTGCACGCAATCCCTTTATCTATTTATGTATCTGTATGCTTATATAAGATAAATTTAGGATAATTTTCTTTTTTAGACATTCATTCATGACTTTGAGGAAATTGTCTTTGAAGCCCACAGCTGGTATATTTTCTGTAAATAATCCCTGAACAGTTTTGCCAGAACCATAAAGTGTAATCATCATTGATCTTATCAGTATGGCATTTCTGCTGTTCCTGTCACCCTGTGGTGGTATGTTTTCATTACTGCACTTAGTACCTGAGTTCATGTTTGATCATTTTTTTTAAATGTTCAGTACTACTGTCTAAAGACTCAAATATGACTATCATCACTTAATTACTTTTTATCAGTCAACTATTTGAATCTAGATGTGTCAGCTTGGGAAATCTTTGTTATTTTTCCCTTAGAGTTCAAGATTTTTTGGCTGGAGATTATTCTGGGTAGTGTTAGAGCATGGAGTCCTTTCGTGGTATAGGAAACAGTAAGTATTATGATCTTTACACTTAACAAATTTCACTGTATAAATTTTGAAATATGAATATTTTTCACTTATCTCTTTTCCTTTTGTCTTCATAATTTCATCTTTATTTTGAAGGCCCGATGCCGTTCATAATATTTACCGCCAGGGATGCAAACACCTGACTCAAGCAGTATGCACGGTAGGATGAAACATGGATCATTTGCTCCTCTGTGAAATCAGTTCTTCAAGTGATTGACCAAAATCATTTATACAGCATTATAAAATCTTGGCGTTCCGTGGAATGCTGTAGAAAGCACTTGTATATATTTTTATTTGAGAACAAGTAACGTCGTGGCATCTCCATTTTGAACAAAATTTTAAAATATAGTCAACTTTTATTTATCTCCATGTATAATGGAATGAGAGATGGATTGTCCAAAAATATTTGTCAGATTTACCCAGACTTATTTGATTATGAAATATCCTAGTACATGCACTTGAAAAGAATGTATATTTTGCTATTATTGTTGATTGTAGGGTCCTATCAATATTAATTCAGTCATGGTGGTTGATAGCATTCAGATCTTTTGTGTCTTGGTTTTGACTAGTAATTGTATCAATTGCTGAAAGAGGGATGTGAAAGTGTCCAGCTATGCTTGTGGAATGTTGCATTTCCTTCTCTGTTATTGATAACATACTTATGATTATTGTCTTCTCGATTAATTGATCCTTTTATTGTTTTGTGGCCCTCTTTATCTCTTGTAATACATTTTGTTTTAAAATTTATTTTGTCCGATATGAACGTAACTACTTTGGCCTTCTTATGTTTACTGTTCACATGGTGTCTTTTTCCTATCAATTTACTTTCAGCCTATATGTATCTTTATATTTATTTTCTGTCTTTTGGAGATAGCATATGTTTTAGTTTCTATTACCCATTCTGGCAATTTTTGCCTTTTAATTGGATTTTTCTTTTGTGAATGTCTTCTACTTTCATGCTTCTTCACGTGTAAGATAATTCTGGGTTTTGTTTTGTTTTGTTCTTGTTTTTGTTTTTTTGAGATGGAGTCTCACTCTCTCACCCAGGCTGGAGGGCAGTGGCATAATCTCAGCTCACTGCAACCTCCACCTCCCAGGTTCAAGCGATTCTCTGCCTCAGCCTCCTGAGTAGCTGGGATTACAGGTGAACGCTACCATACCTGGCTAATTTTTGTATTTTTTGGTAGAGATGGGGTTTTGCCATGTTGGCTAGGCTGGTCTCGAACTCCTGACCTCAAGCAATCCTCTTCCCTCGGCCTCGCAAATTGCTGGGATTATAGGCATGAGACACCACACCCAGCCTGAATGTCAGAGTACCATTTTGGATGGTACTCTTAATATTATGAATGTTGAGTTCTGGAGATTTCGGATTCTGTTGTTTATCTCTGTTAAGTATTGTCCGTTGTAGCAAGTCCTGTTCTTGGCTTGGTTTGGATCATGAACTGTGTGACTTGGGCAGTGGCTCCAGACTCAGTTCAGATAAGTTGTGTTTATATGAGCTGCTTCTATGTGTGTGTGGCTCATGAGTTAGAGATGTGAGTAGTAGACAGAATCTGGGGACCCCCTCTCTGTCTCTTTCCCTTGGGGGATTCCCCTGTTCTCTTTAGTGCTTATGGATTCCCAGGTTTGCTTTACTAATGTCCAGAGACAGGGGTTTCCACATGTGCCCTTGCTGTTGTCCTGTCACCATGTGGACTGTGCTTAGTCCCAGGTGCAAAACCTGAGGCGTGGGAACTTACTTCCACAGCTCCTTGGCCCCTTTCCTCCAGAGAGCGTGACTCCCTGTCAGAGTCTGTCAGCTTTTGTTCAGGTCCAGGTTCCTCCATGTGGTTGCCTTTTCTTTTGTATCCAGGTTTTAGAGTTGTTTTCCACATGATAAAGGTGTTGTTGCTACACCTTTACACCAACTACAGAGGTGGGGGGCCTCTGATAGGGTCTTGAAGAAATCTACCTTTTTCCGTTCTTAACGCATTTATGTCTGGTGTTCCATTATTGGAATGTTAAGCTTGTGGGAGTTATTTATATCCTACTGCTCAAGGTCATCACCAAGGTCTGATTTTTCACAAAACATTTTGCAACCTCTGACATAAATGACTTAAAATCCTTTTCATGCCAAACTTTTATTTTAAAACCCATAATTATTTCTGATTCTTCTTACTCTCTCCCTTTTCTCCTTTATCAACCTTATCTACTGCTGATTATTTTGTATTCAGCTCAAACAAAAAGGTAATAAAAAATGGGAACTGTGGTAGCTAAATGATTTTATAACCCAAGTGCATATTAAGTTATACTTAAGAAAGGATAAAAATGACATACCTGATGAACCAGAGTATTTATGTTGAGTAACTAAGAAGTTGAGAGCCAGACCCGATATAGGTAAACTACAGTGCATTTGATACTCCCACTGTAATCTATTTTTTTCTGATTTTTGTCTATCAATATTTAAGTGTTCAACTGGGTATCCTTAAGTCATGTGAGTACTTTAAATTTTATGTATAGATAATTTTAGGGTCCTCTTTTATGTGAATGAATGTTGTCTTACTGACTTCTTTATATCCAAGGTAAAATCCACCGATAGCTGCCTCTTCTTTATTAAATGCTTTGATGACACCATTCATGGCTTCCGGGTTCCTAAGAATAGCCTTCAACAGTCAAGAGAGGTAATCTTATGGATTCATGTATCTTTCCTAAACGTACAGAACATTTAAAGACACGGAGAATATAACATAGGTTCAATGGTAACATCCAAAATCTTGTTGATTGTACTTTTTATTTTTTAAAAAATTTTTATTTATTTGTTTTTTTGAGACAGAGTCTCACTCTGTAGCCCAAGCTGGAGTGCAGTGGTGCGATCTCAGCTCACTGCAACCCCTGCCTCCCAGGCTCAAGCGATTCTCATGCCTCAGCCTCCCGAGTAGCTGGGACTACAGGCGCGTGCCAACACACCCGGCTAATTTTTTTTGTATTTTAGCAGAGACGGGATTTTACCACATTGCCCAGGGTAGTCTCAAACTCCTGAGCTCAGGCGATCCGCCCACCTTGGCCTCCCAAAGTGCTGGGATTACAGGCGTGAGCCACCGCGCCCGGCCCTGATTGTACTTTTTAAATGAAACTTTTAAAATTTAGTATGTGAATTAGTTATTCATCAAAATGTACCAGCAGATATTTTCTGTTCGTAATTTCTTTTTCAGTTTTAATTCTCTGAATGTAAGGGGCATCCTTTTAATGTAAATGACAGGTCTACGCCTTAACTTATAGGTGAGGAAACTAAGGATTGTAAGATTGAAGTGATTTCCCAAGGCCAGGCAGCTTGTGAGTGACAGAACCTGGACTACAAATCACGTGTTCTGATACTCATTACAGTGCAGACTCAGCCTTCCTATGCGATAAATTAAACAACAGCAGCAAGCTAGAAAATTGGGATTTACTTGACCAATACTTATGGTACACTCACTTAATGGAGTATCCCTATTCTTTTCTCTCTCTTTCTTTCTTTCTTTCCCCTTCCTCCCTTCCTCCCTCCCTCCCTCCCTCCCTTTCTTTCTTTCTTTCTTTCTTTCTTTCTTTCTTTCTTTTCTTTCTTTTCTTTCTTTTCTTTCTTTCTTTCTCTCTTTCTTTCTTTCTCTTTTTCTTTCTCTTTCTTTCTTTCTCTCTTTCTTTCTTTCTCTTTCTTTCTTTCTCTCTCTCTCTTTCTTTCTTTCTCTCTCTCTTTCTTTCTCTCTTTCTTTCTCTCTCTCTTTCTTTCTCTCTTTCTTTCTTTCTCTCTTTCTCTCTTTCTCTCTTTCCTTCTTTCCTTCTTTCCTTCTTTCCTTCTTTCTTTCTTTCTTTCTTTTCTTTCTTTTCTTTCTTTCTTTCTTTCTGAGACAGAGTTGCTCTGTCACCCAGGCTGGAGTGCAGTGGTGGGATCTCGGCTCACTGCAGCCTCTGCCTCCCCAGTTCAAGCGATTCTCCCGCTTCAGCCTCCCGAGTAGCTGGGATTACAGGTGCATGCCACCACACCCCACTAATTTTTGTGTTTTTAGTAGAGACGGGGTTTCACCACGTTCATCAGGCTGGTCTTGACCTCCTCACCTTGTGATCCGCCCACTTCAGCCTCCCAAAGTGTTGGGATTACAGGCATGAGCCACCACCCCCGGCCCTTTTCTTTTTCATTTATTTATTTATTTATTTTTTGAGATAGAGCCTCCCTTGCTCTGTCACCCAAGCTGGAGTGCACTGGTGTGATCCTGGCTCACTGCAACCCCTGCCTTTCTGGTTCAAGCAATTCTCCTGCCTCAGCCTCCTGAGTAGCTGGGATTACAGGCATGTACCACCACGCCTGGCTAACTTTTGTATTTTTAGTAGAGATGGGGTTTCACCATGTTGGCCAGGCTGGTCTCGAACGTTATCTGCCCACCTTGCCCTCCCAAAGTGCTGGGATTACAGGTGTGATCCACTGCGGCAGGCCTATTCTTATTCTTTTAAATCAAAGCAGTGTTCTGTAAACTAGTTCAACCATTGTGGAAAACAGTGTGGTGATTCCTCAAGGATCTAGAACTAGAAATACCATTTGACCCAGCCATCCCATTACTGGGTATATACCCAGAGGATTATAAACCATGCTGCTCTAAAGACACATGCACACATATGTTTATTGCAGCACTATTCACAATAGCAAAGACTTGGAATCAACCCAAATGTCCATCAGTGACAGGCTGGATTAAGAAAATGTGGCACATACACACTATGGAATACTATGCAGCCATAAAAAAGGATGAGTTCATGTCCTTTGTAGGGACATGGATGCAGCTGGAAACCATCCTTCTCAGCAAACTGTCGCAAGAACAGAAAACCAAACACCGTAATGTTCTCACTCATAGGTGGGAATTGAACAATGAGATCACTTGGACACAGGAAGGGGAATATCACACACCAGGGCCTATTGTGGGGAGGGGGTATGGGGGAGGGATAGCATTAGGAGAAATACCTAATGTAAATGACGAGTTAATGGGTGCAGCACACCAACATAGCACATGTATACATATGTAACAAACCTGCACCTTGTGCACCTGTACCCTAGAACTTAAAGTATAATAATAAAAAATAAAAAAATTTAAAAAAATTTAAAAAAATAAATCAAAGCATTGTTCATAGACATATCTTGATTTTTTGGTAAACTATGTAAGAGGTTAAATAATCTATTTTCCAAAGTGGTAAACTTTGGCCCTGCAAAGAACTCTAAACAGTCTAACTCATGACTCTCCCAACATTTCATAAAATGGTAAGATTTGACCCTGAGTGTAGTGTAAGAAAATGAGGAAAAAGTAAGATAGGGTACTTTTAGGCCAAACATTCTTTTTTGTGAAATCACTGTTATTTTAAAAATAGAGTAAAAGTTAAAGCATCAGGGCAAGTACTAGCTGTTTTAATATGACCTTAGTTTCTTGTGCTTCTAATTTGATAGTAAGTTAGTAAAATTGTGTATCTGGATCCATTATGATATAGTGACTTATTCTGTTAAGTTATAAAATTACATGTTCTTAATATTGAAAATGAGAACCTATAATTTTTTTTTTTTTTGAGACAGAGTCTCACTCTGTCGCCCAGGCTGGAGTGCAGTGGCGTAATCTCGGCTCACTGCAAGCTCTGCCTCCTGGGTTCATGCCATTCTCCTGCCTTAGCTTCCCCAGTTGCTGGGACTACAGGCACCCGCCACCACCCTGGCAAATTTTTTGTATTTTTAGTAGAGACGGGGTTTCACCATGTTAGCCAGGATAGTCTCGATCTCCTGATCTCATGATCCGTCCTCCTCGGCCTCCCAAAGTGCTGGGATTACAGGCGTGAGCCACAGTGCCCAGTCACGAGAACCTATAATTTTAAGTGACAAAGTTTTCTCTCGTTATTTAATTTCTGTAATGTGTTTGAATATTAACATTCATGAATATGTAAACTTATAGATGATTTTTTTAAAGTACTAGGAAAAGCTTTTATCCAGACATATCATGAACAAGAGACCCACATTGCTGTTTCATTATTGGTTGCTTCGCTTTCCTTTTTGAGGCCATAATATTTATTTCACTAGGTAGATTTTATGCTTATCATATCATTGTAATATTATCTCTTTGGAATAAAAGTGCTTTTCACTCTCGTTTAAATCCTTGCATGATTTCAGGACTGGCTGGAAGCAATAGAAGAACATTCTGCTTACAGCACTCACTACTGTTCCCAGGACCAGCTGACTGATGAGGAGGAGGAAGATATGGTTTCTGCCGTAGACTTGAAGAAATCCTTAGAGGTAAATAGGAAAATGTAACCTGACCTTTATAGCTATCTATGTCATACAAGTTTTATTAAGAACTTTTTTTTTTTTTAAGATGTAAGGTTTTGAAATTATGATTTCTAACAATAGAAATAGTATTGTTCTTTGCTGACTTACGTTGTGTTGGTAGTTTATGTCTGTCATGGTAATACTGTCAAATGCCTTTGTAGATATGCTCTGATGAGATGGACATGTGCCTTAAAGGCACTGTACTTTTTTAGGTGAAGCTTTTTACATTGCTGTTAACAGACTGTCATTCTGTTTGAAAATTGCTGCCAGGACGGGGAGCATGCATAGCTTGACTTGCTGCCCTTTATGACTTCACTGCAGATTTCAGAGTTTAAATAATGCAACCATAGTGATACCTTTCCTGGTCGGTAGGTTTCCTTTAAAACCACTTGTAATCTGTAGCTTGGTTGCTGAGAGATAAGGTAAGGCATCAATAATGAATGGAGAAGTCATCTGAAGTGACACCAGTGCCTTATCCCCAGAGGATTATCAGCATAGGTAATTGAAATGAAATAGGTGTTTTGAGAGGTCATCAATTTTCTGGCTGTACCTTTTATTTACATCTTGTATCTAAAAGAATGGGAATTGAGTTTGGAAGAATTAGAACTATGGACTGATGATGAGTTTCAGTCTGAATAATTATGTCAGGATGTATGAATTTGCCTACTAAATTTAATTTTTTTTGTCTTTATAAATTAAATGAGTTGGTGGCAAGATTTGAATGTTTCTAGTTCAACATTTTTAATGAAGTTAAATTCCCTAATACCTAAGGAGTTTTATCAACTTAGGGACCTATACATTTAAATATAAAAGGTATTTTGACTCTTTCAATCCCTAATCTTAATTTATGACGGAACATTAAAGAATTTGAACTCTCCCATGTTTGTCGAAGACATTCCCCGGAATTGCTGACAACTCTTTTACCATACTACCTCTGGTTTAAAGCCTAGTGTGTATGCGAGAACCATAAACAAAATTTTCAGATCAGTGGACTTTGCAAAAGTAACATCTACTACAGCATTTAAATAACATTAAAACTGGGAAAATATGGAAGATTTAACATATATGGCCAAAATTACATTAAAGAAGTAAAAAAAAAAGATGCTAAATATTTTAACTTTCAGTTGGTATTCCCTAATTGAAAAGAAATCCTTCCCTATTTACCTATCCTCAATAAGAGGTAAATGATAAAACCTAGAAGGATTTACAAAGCATACTAATAGCTTTCCTAGGATTATGATAATTTTAAAAGTTTTTAAATGGAAGTTACAGGTAAAATAAAGGCATACTAACTTACATACCATTAGAAAGATTTATTCTTTAGCATAATTTTCAAATTTTCAGGTCATCAACCTCGACTATATCTGTCAGTTTATTCCTTATTTTAATGTTTTGTTCACATGTTAACTTTAAAACCATGAAGGTTTTGCCTTTTAGGTTTTATTGCACCTAAAGTCAATGAGAGTTTGAGCACTATAGTATTAAGCACGTTTAGCTTTTGCATGCTCCTCTCCAACAGAGTTTGAATGCTAATTCTGTAAATCTTTTTTTTCTTTTCTTTTCTTTTCTTTCTTTCTTTTTTTTTTTGAGACAGAGTCTTGCTCTGTTGCACAGGCTGAAGTGCAGTGGTGTGATCATGGCTCACTGCAACTTCTACCTCGCGGGTTCAAGTGATCCTCTCGCCTCAGCCTCCCGAGTATCTGGGATTACAGGCCCACAACACCACACCCAGCTAATTTTTGTAATTTTAGTAGAGACGGGGTTTCACCATGTAGGCCAGGCTGGTCTCAAGCTCCTGACCTCAAGTGATCCTCCCGCTTCGGCCTCCCAAAGTGCTCGGATTACAGGCATGAGCCACCACGCCTGGCCAATTCTGTGAATCTTGATTCTGTCTTAACATCTGGAGACTGGTTCAAAATAGGTAGAATCTGAAATGAGCTTTGAAGTGTGTTGAATTATAGCTTGTTAGTAGACTGGCTCCAGGATGCCCTTCATTCTTGAGTTCTTAAGTTCCAGTGAAATTCAGGGGCCAATTTATGGAAAGGTCTATTCTTGGTACCTATGGACATTCTAAGGGGAATTAGGAATTCCAGGACTGATATACTCTAAAATCATCTGAATTAACAACAAAACTGATTTTAGTACACAGACCTATAAGAAATTAGCGAAAGGCTGAGGTGGGAGGATCACTTGTGCCCAAAGGTTTGAGTTCAGCCTGGGCAATATAGTGAGTCCCTGTCTCTTAGAAAGAAAGAGTGAGTCAGTTTTTCAGTACAAACATTTTTCAGTGAACATTGTCTTATACAATATGATTGTATAAGACAAATCCTAGAATTATTGACCTCGTGGTTGTTGCTGTAATAGCAACTTGAAAATATTTCAGAAATAAAAATTGGAAATTAGTCAAGCACAGTATTGGTATAGAACTGCACTGTCCAATATGATAGCTATTAAATATCCTGTGGCTATTTACACATGTGGCTATTTACATTTAAGTTAATTAAAATTTAAAAATTCAGTTATTCAGCTGGGCACAGAGGCTCATGCCTGTAATCCTAGCACTTTGGGAGGCTGAGATGGGTGGATCACTTGAGGTCAGGAGTTTGAGACCAGCCTGGCCAACATGGTGAAACTCCCTCTCTACTAAAAATACAAAAATTAGTCAGGCATGGTGGTGGGCGCCTGTATTCCCAGCTACTCAGGAGGCTGAGGCAAGAAAATCGCTTGAACCCGGTGGGGCGGGGCGCACAGGTTGCAGTGAGCTGAGATTGTGCCGCTGCACTCCAGTCTGGGCAAAAGAGGGAGACGACTAAAAAAAAATTCACGTATTCATTTTAACTATATTTAGCTACATATCAGCCACATTTCAAGTGCTCAGTAGCCACATGTGGCTACCACAGTGGACAGCGAAGATAATGAATATTTCCAGCATCATAGAAAGTTCTACTGGACAGCGCTGGGATAGGCTCTTAGATGCTCTGGGTGGTACTAGCAAAGTGGGGGTTTTATTTGTTGAAGATGTCTTGATTCTGTAGGATCTGAACTGCTTCTGTGTTACAAGAAGTGATGAGCAGGCCAGGCATGGTGTCTCACGTCTGTAATCCCAGTACTTTGGGAGGCTGAAGTGGGTGGATTGCTTGAGCCTAGGAATTCGAGACTATCCTGGGCAACATGGCAAATCCCCATCTTAAAAATAAATTTTTTTTTTTTTTTTTAATTTTGAGGCTGAGGCTGCAGTAAGCTGTGGTCACACCACTGCACTCCAGTCTGGGCAACATGGCAAAACCCCGTCTCTACTAAAAATACAAAAATTAGCTGGACATGGTGGCCCATGCCTGTAGTCCCAGCTACTTGGGAGGCTGAGGTGGGAGGATCACCTGAGCCCAGGAGGTGGAGGTTGCGGTGAGCCAAGATCACACCACTGCACTCCAGCCTGGTTGACAGAGTGAGACCCTGTCTCAAAAAAAAAAAAAAAAAAAAAAAGCAAATGATGCTCGAGTTTAATCAAATGAGAAAATAATATAAGGCTTTTCTGATTTAAGAATAAATGATTCCCAAGGCGGGCAGATCACATGAGGCCAGGAGTTCAAGACAAGCCTAGCCAACATGGCGAAACCCTGCATCTAAAAATACAAAAATTAGCCAGGCATGGTGGTGCACGTCTGTAATCCCAACTACTCAGGGAGCTGAGGCACGAGAATTCGCTTGAACCTGCGAGGCGGAGTTGCGGTGAGCTGAAATCGCACCACTGCACTCCAGCCTGGGCGATAGGACCATAGAGCCGGACTCTCTCAAAAACAACAACAAAAAAAGAATAACTGATTCCCAACTAAAATAAATGTGCAGAAAGTTGCATGTACATCAATGTGGAGCTAATAAAGATTGGTACATCCATGCAAGAATGAGGCAGATGTATATATACTTATATATTTAAGATATACAGTTAAGTGAAAAGGACAAGGCATAAAATGATGTATCAAATATGATACTACTTGGGAGAAAAAACAGGGATGTACACATATATATTTGTGACGATTTAGATCATTCAGGAAAGATGAGAAATTAGCACTTGTTGCTGCAGCTGAGAAAGGTGCAAAATAAGATTGTCAGGTGTGTGAAGGGGAATTACTTTTCTCTATATATCCTTTCATTTTTTTGTTTTTTATTTTTACTTTACGTAAATACATATTGCAAAGTGAAACACTAAGAAAGTTAGACAACAGGGGCATAATAATCGCCAGATGTCAGAAAGAATAAATGTGCTTTTGGGTTGACTTAGGAAAGATAGAGTATGGGTTGTTTTTTTTTTTCTTTTTGAGACAGGGTGTCACTTTGTCATCCAGGCTGGAGTGCAGTGGTGTGATCACAGCTCACTGCAGAATTGACCACCTGGGCTCAAGTGATCCTCCTGCCTCAGCATCGTAAGTAGCTGGGACTATAGGCATGTGCCACCAAGCCTGGGTAATTTTTGTTGCTGTTGTTTCTTTATAGAGATTAGGTCTCGTTATGTTGCAAGGGAGGTCTCGAAATGCTGGGCTCAACTGATTCTTTCGCCTCAGCCTCCCAAAGTGCTGGGATTACATGAGTGAGCCACCATACCTGGCCAGAGTATGAGGCTATCTTTGAAGTGGATTTGGCTGGAGTTAGCAAGACTGAAAGATAAGTGCTAGGACACCACTACTTGTAATAGTGGCCATTTTCTGCAAAGAAGAAAGTGATTAGAGTTCTACAATCTATTATTTTTAAAGTTTGAATTATTACTGAAATATAATGTTTGCAGAAAAAAGGAATTCACTTTATGTCTTCAACTTGATGTATTCTGACAAACGTATATTGTCTGTGTAACCACCACTCCTATCAAGATAGAGAATATTTTCATTATGTCAAAATGTTGTTCCCTTGCTGCTCTTCCCAGATAATACCCTCCACTTCCATCACTGGCAACCACTGACCTAATGACACTGATATATTGACAATGGCCTTACAAGCATGGTCAGTTTTCCTGTTCTAGAATTTCGTGTAAATGGAATCATACAGTATGTGCTCTTAGGTGTCTTTTTTCACTGTAATGTTGTGTGTATTAGTAGTTTCTTCGTTTTAATTGCTGAGTAGGTGGCAATCTGCTTCTGTGCTTAATTAACCAAATGTGTATTTTCTGCAGCAAATAACCTGGAATTAATTACTTCTCTCCTAGCCTATGCATTCCTCTCTAGCTATTCATCCCCTTGATATGCATTTTCGAGCTGCCCTGTAGGTTAGGGATCATAAGGTAATTTAACATTAGCTTAACTCACAAAACCAACAGCTAAAATTTTGGTTTCTCAGCAGGAGACCTGTGTTGTAAATGTGGCACAGGTGCTCACCTGGGGTAACTTCTGATCCCCTAGGCCCCTGTACCAATGGGTTTAATCCTTGTTCTTGTGTGCTTTCTCCATATAACTTAGGCAAAGTTAAAATACTGTTAAACTTTAGGTATTATAACATCGCTCATAGTGAGATTCCATTTATGTAGAATAAATAAATAGAAATTAAAACTTAAAAAGAGTCCCTGTATTAGTTCGTTCTCATGCTACAAATAAAGACATACCTGAGACTGGGTAATTTATAAAGGAAAGAGGTTTAATTGATTCACAGTTCCACATGACTGGAGAGACCTCACAATCTTGGTGGAAGGCGAAGAGGGAGCAAAGGCATGTCTTACATGGCAGCAGGCAAGAGAGCTTTTACAGGGGAACTCCCCTTTATAAAACCATCAGATCCTATGAGATTTATTCACTATCATGAGAACAGCACAGGAAAAGCCCACCCCTATGATTCAATTACCTCTCACCAGGTTCCTCCCACAAAACGTGGGGATTATTGGAGCTACAATTCAAGGTGAGATTTGGGTGCAAACACAGCTAAATCATATCAGTTCCTGACATAATGTCAATGGCATAGAAGTCAAGAATGAGAAACCATGTTGGACTCTGCAAAATATTAATAAGAATTAACTTTCATAAATTGATTTTTAGTTTTTCAAAATATAACTAGTAGCAACTAAGCAAATGGGAGACCATATTATGTTTTATTATATTAATAACCTCTGTTCTTTTTAGTATCAGTTAAAAAGCACTAAATTGTTTAGAACAAAAGACATAGTTTGTACCCAACTTAAAACAGTATGTGTAGATTGAATCTTCTCCAGCTGACCTGTTATGTACCCTTTAAAACAAGTGAATCATCGATCAAGGAAATTTTTTAGTAACTGTTAGATGAAAATATGATTCAAGGGAAGATAAATGTGATTCATGTATTTGAAGATGATGCTACAGAAGGTGTTTCCTGCCTTTAATTATAACTTCAGGACAGATTCATAGTCTGCAATTGAAGCCATTGCTTACTTTTATGCCTCCAGCTTACTTTCATCATAGAAAGGAGAGGATAAAACAGTATCATTGACTTGCACATAAGCATATTATTAAATATGTATAGAGCAAGAATGATGATTTTCTATTAATAAATCATGAGTGATGCATTTGGTTGCAGTGCGTGTTTCGGTGCTTCTAGATAAACTTTTTCCCTGCCCCTCAACCTGTAATCACAGGCTGTGTCTGGAAAACTTATCAGGCATATATGGTGTTTTAGGTGTAGGTATTCTCCCCGCTCTCCCCACCAAGTGAATTATACATAGGTGTTGTTAGAGCCCTAAAAACAAAGGAGAGTAATGCAAATTTTGAAGAGAACATTGCCTGTCACTAATGTGATAACATGAATAATTCTACTGTGGTTGAGTTGAGCTTTGTAAGCACTAAAAAATTTATAAGGTGAAATAGGAGAAAAGAGTATTTACTATTTACCTATGCCACCCTGACATACTGATGTATAGTAACTTTGATTTTGGGGGTGCAAAATGTTTTGTGATGGGTTAGCTGAGATTAGGAGTGTAAAGTAGGGAAGTTTCATAAGGCTAAAGATACTACCTCTACCTAAAAGAATGTGATTTTACTGTTTGTAAGGTCAAGATTCTCAGAATAAATATTTTCTATTTTGATAACCAAGCAAATTTACAATGATAATTTCCTTGCTTGTTCTTCCCACCTCTTTAAAGGGAAATGGTATATAAAACTACCTTCAAAATGACATTTTTAATATAATACATGGATTTGACTCATCTTTCATTTTGGATTTCTAAATCTGCACTAAGATGGGATGCAACTTTCATCATGAAATTCTGTATTTATGGTTTTTTTTTTTTTTTTGCCTTTAGGGATCTAAAAATGTAGAACTTTCAAATTACAAGGAAGAATGCTTTCTATAATTGACTTTACCTTATTTTCAGAAGCTTTGACACACTAAGAAAATGTCCTTTTTGGTTTGATGATGTGGGGGCTGTATGCACTTAGATTGCTGAACAAGAATCAGTTTGTGGTTTCCAAATGTTAGGACCATCTGGATTTTTTGTTTTTTTGAACAAAACAGTTTTTAAAATACATTTTTAAGAAATGCATTTTATAACTTCTTGATGAATTTCATCAGGCCTATTAAAAGTGTTAATAAATCAGAGAATTTTAATTCCTCAGATATACATGGCGTAATGAGATAGTAATAGTAACTGATGCAATTGTATGGTATCTACACAACAGATGTTGAATGTATTTAAAACTTAAAAATATTTATTTTTACTTTATACTTGATTAACTAAATGTTATATTCAGTTTACAAGGAAATTTTCTCTCACCTTTTTTTTCTCTGTAAGACATATGTCTCTTTTATGGTGTATCAATCTATGTACTGAAAGTTTTGGTAGAAACATTAAAAGCATAAGTAATGTAAAAATCTTTTATTAGTTTGTTTTAATTTTGTCTTTTCTTTTTTTGCAGAAAGCACAGTCATGCCAACAGCGACTAGATAGGGAAATTTCCAACTTTCTCAAAATGATTAAGGAGTGTGACGTGGCTGAAGGTAAACAAACAAGCACTATCCCTAAAATCACTCTTTAACACATAGGTATTGACCCGTTGTAGTTTTGTTTGACTTCATTTTTAAATAGTTTTTGGTTTTGAATTCAGAGTTATATTTGATAAAACTATTTTGAAATTCTAAAAGGGCATTTTAAAGTTTCTACTCATAGGATGCCTGCTTTAGAGATTAATGTTTTTATTCTTTTTTAAAAAAATAAATTTAAAGTTAATGTTTTTGGCCTGTAAATTAATTTTGGCTACAGAATGAGAATTCAGCTTATGAATCCCAGAAGACTTGGGTTTTGGAGTCAGAATGTCTAAAGCTTGAGGCCAGGCATGGTGGCTCATGCCTGTAATCCCAGCACTTTGTGAGGCCCAGGCACGTGGATCACATGAGGTCAGGAGTTCAAGACCAGCCTGGCCAACATTGTGAAACCCTGTCTCTACTAAAAATATAAAAATTAGCCACATGTGGTGGCATGTGCTTGTAACCCCAGCTACTTGGGAGGCTGAGGCAGGAGAATCGCTTGAACCCAGGAGACGGAGGTGGCAGTGAGCCGAGATTGTGCCGGCGCACCCTAGCCTGGGTGACAGAGCAAGACTCTGTCTCTCTCTCTCTCTCTCTCTCTCTCTCTCTCTCTCTCTCACACACACACACACACACACACACACACACACACACACACACACACACACAGAATGTCTTAGGCTTGAATCCTTACTCTTCCACTTACTGACTGTTACTTTGAACAATACTTTTAACTCTTGCGAGTTTCACTGCCCTCATCCCTAAAATAAATAAGTTGATTGTTTTCAGGCCTTGGCCTTTTATGATTCTACAAATGTATATATGATCTTGTCTAGCTGATTATTAATCTTCCTTTCAATAATAACTTTTTATGTCTTCATTCTCTATTATGAGTTATCAGGAGTTGACTATAAATAGCCTACAAGGCCAGGCACAGTGGCTCACACCTGTAATCTTAGCACTTTGGGAGGCCAAGGTGGGTGGATCACCTGAGGTCAGGAGTTCAAGACAAGCATGGTCAACATGGTGAAACCCTGTTTCTACTAAAGATACAAAAATTAGCTGGGCATGGTGGCACATGCCTGTAACCATCTACTCGAGAGGCTGAGGCAGGAGAATTGCTTGAACCCAGAAGGCTGATATTGCAGTGACCTGAGTGCCACTGCACTCCAGCCTGGGCGACAGAGGGAGACTGTGTCTCAAAAAAAAAACAAACAAAAGCCTACAAATCAAGCAAGCATTGAGAAAACGGTGCCTATTCTTGTGTAAATTAAAAAATTATGTTTTCTTAAACTCTTAACAGATGCTTAGATTTCAGCCATGATGCATATATAAATGACTTCACTAAAGTATAAATGATGTAGTTATTTGTGAGTTTATGATTAACTTTTTTTTTTTTTTCAAGATGGAGTCTTGCTCTGCCTCCCAGGCTGGAGTGCAGTGGTGTGATCTCGCTCACTGCAAGCCCCGCCTCCTGGGTTCATGCCATTCTCTCGCCTCAGCCTCCCGAGTAGCTGGGACTACAGGCACCTGCCACCACACCCGGCTAATTTTTTTAGTATTTTTAGTAGAGACGGGGTTTCACTGTGTTAGCCAGCATGGTCTCCATCTCCTGACCTCATGATCTGCCGGCCTCGGCCTCCCAAAAAGCTGGGATTACAGGCGTGAGCCACCACGCCCGGCCATGATTAGCTATTTTAATGACATGTTAGTTTCCTTTAGTCGATTCCAAGATTCAGTTTCTATATTTCCAGGGAACGTGAGGAAATGTTAATATTAGAGTAAATGGACCATAAGTATTCTGTATCTGTCCAAGTGTACCTATGGCATCCCTTTACTTCAGTTGAACCAACATATATTTTTATCAGCAGTGATAGCTTTGGGAAGGACAGTGGTTAGGTTATTTTGATTATTAGTTGCAGGCTGGAATATTATATTACTTAGCACTGTTCATTCTCAATGGCCTATGCCCCTATGCCTGCCTGGGGCTTTTCATGAGCCGCTCCCTCTTCTGGAAGGCTTTTCTCCTGAGTGGCGTAGTCACTCTCTTCCTTCCTTCCCTAGTCCTTTCTTCAAAAGGTGCCTGCACACGGAGACTTTTCCTGGCCTCCTGCGCTGGTTTGCTTCTCCTGGTTCGCTCTGTCCTGCTCGTGTACTGCAGCCTCAGCCCTGGGGCTTCTTGGCCGTCGGACTTGTGATTGGATTCAGCAAATTGGAGGCTCTGTCCAGATCGTTTCAGGGCTTTATCTTCATTCCCTCCAGCCGGACTGTGGTTCCGCAGTGCTGCCGGGTTCCTCTACCTGGCCACTGTCCTGCCTGTTCTAGACTGTAGCTCTTGCTGGGCTTAGCAATACCGTCCTCTCCCCCTGTGCCAGGGTGTTAACTGTGTCCTGCACGGCAGTCTCTATTACTTCAACCCTCCTCACCTTTGCGAGCAATCTCTTTTTCAAATTCTTCTCAGTTAACGTTTTTTCTTTCTTTCTTCTTCTTCTTCTTCTTCTTGTTTTTTTTTGAGACAGGTGTCTCTCTCTGTTGCCTAGGCTGAAGGCAGTGGTGAATCTCGGCTCACTGCCATCTCCACCCCCCAGATTCAAGCGATTCTCCTGCCTCAGCCTACTGAGTAGGTGGGATCACAGGTGCCCGCCACCATGCCCGGCTAACTTTTATATTTTTAGTAGAGATGGAGTTTCACCATGTTGGGCAGGCTAGCCTCGAACTCCTGACCTCAAGTGATCCACCCGCTTCAGCCTTCCAAAGTACTAGGATTACAAGCATGAGCCACTGTGCCTGGACCTCAGTTACCTTTGAGCAGGCCAGCTCTTGCCTGCTGAGACCCTGAGCTGATACCTCATCCTCTGAAGTTCACCTCCCCTCAGCACTTGTTACCCCTCTACCTTGCCGTAGTTTCTCTTTGTTACTTATCAGACTTCCTGTGAGCGTGTGTAGTTGATTGCCTGCCTTTCCCACCAGGATATAAACTTTAGGGCAGGGATTTTTACCTGTTTGCTGATTATCTGTGGTACCTCAACAAAACTTGGCATGTGATGGGGGTCTCTCTCTCCTCTCTCTCTCTGGCTGTCTCTCTTTCTCTCTCTCTCTCTGTGTGATGAATGAGTGAATGAAATGAATGTCCTACTTGTCTAGCTTACATTTATACCTTAGATCTCTCAAACTCAGGGAGAAACAAATAATAAATTTCTGTCAAGTTAGTAAATTTGAAGATTGTACAAGTCAAAGAGACCTTTCAGAGACATGAAATAGGGAACAAACCATCAAAACTGTGGCATATTTTGCATTCTTTTGCCAAGAGGGATTCCACAGTTAATGCCACTGATTTTTATATCCTACTCCTCTCCCCCGAATTCTGCCTTTTTTTTTTTTCCTGAGGCAAATCTTTGAGTAGTTCTTTCAATGGGGGTCTGTGAGTAGAAGAATTTCTACCTTATCTAAATCTTTATTTCACCCTCACTGGGTTATAGTTATCTTCCACTAGCAGTTTGAAGATGCGATTGCAACTTCTTCTGACTTCTGATATTTTCTTTTTTCTTTTTGAGACAGAGTTTCGCTGTTGCCCAGGCTGGAGTGCAGTGGCGCGATCTCGGTTCACTGCAACCTCTGCCTCCTGGGTCCAAGTGATTCTCCTGCCTCAGCCTCCTGAGTAGCTGGGATTACAGGTGCGCCCGCCACTACGCCCGGCTAATTTTTAAATTTTTGGTCTTTTTACGTAGAGACGGGGTTTCACCATGTTGGCCAGGCTGGTCTCGAACTCCTGACCTCAGATGATCCGCCTCAGTCTCCCACAGTGCTGGGATTACAAGTAATCTCTCTGGGTTTTTTTGTTTTGTTTTGTTTTGTTTCTCTCCCCTCTTGTTACTGCAAAGATTTTCACTTTGTTTTTGGTATTCTGCAGTTTTATTCTGTCTCTGGTTTTGGATTTTGTTGTTCTATAGCTTGCTTGAAACTCTGTTGTTTAATTCAAGGACTCATTTGTTATCTTTAAGTTAGAAAAGTTTTTAGCTATTATGTCTTCCAATTTTACTTCATCATTCTTTATATTCTCTCCTGCCAGAACTCTTAATAGACATATGTTGGGCCTTCTCGTTCTATCCTCCTACCTCATTTCTCATTCCATTTCTTTCTGTTGCATTCTGAGTACTTTTCTCAGATCTATTTTCTAGCTTTAGTTTCTTTCTCAATTTAGTCCGTTTTTCTGTTTAATCTTTTGACTTTCTACTTTCTAATCTTAGTGACTGTATTTTATAATTCTAGAAATTTTAGGCGGTGGTTTAAAAAAGTTGTTATTTTTCCCCATAGCGACATGTTCTTTTACATTACATGCATTTCTAATTTTATTTCTAATAACTTCAGACATATTAATTGAAAGCCTTTTTTTCAGAACGTTTTTATACGTGAAGTTGTTGCACAGCTAAGTCTTTTGTTTCTTCTGCTGAATGTCCATCACAGTGGGTCATCACAAGATGGGCTTTATGGAGAGCTCATCTTCAGTGGAGCTTGTGGTTTGTTTGTTTGATTTTGTTTTGTTTTTGTTTTTCCTGCTTCTTGGGTTTGGAGGTTTCCATATAGAGTAGTTTTGTGTGTGTTGCTGTTGAGGCTGTAAAGGTTTCTCTGCTTCTGGGCTACTAGTTTTAAATTTGGATTTCATATCTAGGCATGCTACAAGCTAAGGGCTTCAGTTTCTCAGGTTTCTCACCCAGAGCTTAGGCAAGAAAGTGTTCTTCCCTGCATCCCTGAGCACAAGGGCAGTGTTCTACTCCCACTGTCACTAGGGGTCTGCCCCCTTACCAGGCCTTACCCACTTGATTTGGGAGGCCAAAGCCACATACCTTCCATTCATGTAGCTGTAAAGCCTCATCTATTTTTGTTGTTGTTGTTGTGGTTTTTTGTTTGTTTGTTTTTTGGAGACAGAGTCTCGCTCTGTCGCCCAGGCTGGACTGCAGTGGCATGATCTCGGCTCCCTGCAAGCTCCACCTCCCGGGTTCAAGCGATTCCCCGGTCTCAGCCTCCCAAGTAGCTGGGACTACAAGCACACACCACCACACCTGGGTAATACTTTTGTATTTTTAGTAAAGACGGGGTTTTATCATGTCACCCAGGCTGGATTCGAACTCCTAAGCTCAGGCAATCCATCTGCCTCGGCCTCCCAAAGTGCTGGGATTAACAGGCGTGAGCCACTGTGTTCGACCGGGCTCATCTGTTAATCCTCTGGGTGTATGTTCTGTCTGACACCCACCTCTATGCTTGACCTTACTACCAGGCATCACTGGTTAGGCCTGTTGCATCAGCCTTGCCTTGTGTTTGTTTCTTTCTTTCTAGCATATCTGGGGATTTTATTCTTTCAAACTCTGCACTATGTTATTTTACCGATTTATTCGGTGTTTTTATGGATTGTGATTGAAGAGATGGTCCCATCAGCCTAGTCTGCCAGGTACCACCAGTGTCCCATGCTCTTTCTAATATAAAACATGTCAATACTCTACAATTTATATTATCTAGTATAAAGCAAACACATATATCCTTTTTTTGTACATCGTCCTGTGTAGTTGACGTGTAGACAGTCCCTAACTTACAATAGTTCAACTTTACAATAGCGTGAAAGTGACATTTTCAGTTTATGGTGGATTTATTGGGATATAACAATATTGTAAGTTGGGGAGCATCTGTATTAACTTATTTGTGCCCAATAACAGCCCTATGCAGTATATACAACTATTCTTTCCATTTAACAGATAAGTTAACTGAGGCACAGGGAGCTTATATAACTTACTTAAGGTCACAGAGCTTGTAAAAATCAGAGTTAACATTTGGCTCTGGGCACCCTGGCTCCAGAGTGTGTTCTTAACCAATAAACAGGTTGGCATGGTGGCTCATGCCTGTAATCCCAGCACTTTTGGGAGGCTGAGGTGGCGGATCACCTGCGGTCAGGAGTTCGAGACCAGCCTGCCCAACATGGCGAAAGCCCATCTCTACTAAAAAATATAAAAATTAGCCGAATGTTGTGGCATGTGCCTGTAATCCCAGCTACTCGATCCTGAGGCAGGAGAATCGCTTAAACCCAGGAGGCAGGGGTGTTACAGTGAGCCAAGATCATGCCATTGCATTGCAGCCTGGGTGACAGAGCCAAACTCCATCTCAAAAAAAAAAAAAAAAAGAAAAAGAAAAAAAACAGGAAAAAACAATAAACAGTCTAGAATGAATATCAAGAATTCAGTGTTGACCCCTGAACATTTGATCTAGGAACAAGAGAAGATTTGCAGATTTATAACCAGATCTACAATGTAAGGTAGAATTTGTTGAGGACGATTACATTAGCTTGGCTGTTATAGTTCAGGCGGTGTTTAAATCTTCATTGTCTTCTATTCAGAAGTTCAAGGGTAGAGTGGGATTGATGTAGAGCAGGAGTTTCCATTCCACAACAAAGAAATCTCCGTTTTTTGCTGTTGTTTTTTTCCTTCTCTTTTCTTGTCCTCGTTCTTTCAGTTCTTCATTACCAAAAATACATCATCAATTCACTCAATTTCCCAAGACCAAATTTTGGAGTCATTGTACTTCCTCTTTCTCCAAATATATTTTGTTGATTAGTTCTCCCATTCAAGTACTAACCAGGCTTGACCCTGCTTAGCTTCCAAGATTAGCTGAAATTGGGTGTGTTCAGGCTATAGATAGTCAGTCCTGCCTCTTCATATCACTCTACTTTGTTTCTCTTCCTATGGCCCCCTACCATTATGCTAAAATAGGCCATAGCCATCTTTCCCATTGATTACCACAACTTCTTGGCTGACCACACTGCCTCCACTCTTTTTTTTTTTTTTTTTTTTTTTTTTGAGGCAGAGTCTTGCTCTGTCACCCAGGCTGGAGTGCAACGGCCAATCTCAGCTCACGGCAACCTCTGCCTCCTGGGTTCATGGGATTCTCCTGCCCCAACCTCCCAAGAAGCTGGGATTATAGGTACATGCCACCATGCCCAGCTAATTTTTGTATTTTTAGTAGAGACAGTGTTTCACCATGTTGACCAGGCTGGTCTCGAACTTCTGACCTCAGGATCCGCCTGCCTTGGCCTCCGAAAGTGCTGGGATTACAGGTGTGAGCCACGGCACCCAGTCCTGCCTCCACTCTTATGTTCCTTCTTTTACCTCCATGGAATATTCCACAGAGTAGTTAGATGCTTCTGAAACACAAATTGGAATTGTCACATCCTTAACAGAAGCATTCAGTGCCTTAGGGTATAATCTAAACTCTAAGTTGACTGACTTTATGACCTGTGCGTCTACTCACTTCAGCTGCTTCCTCTGTTAGCTATTCCTTCCTTCCTTCCTTCTACACTCTGTGCAGCAACAGTGACCTTTTCTCATGCTTGTGGGTCTTAGCATATGTTGTTTCCAAGGTAGGAAATCACTTTTTCTAGTCTTTTACATGTAGTTTTCAGAAACTTCTCCTTAACTTCTCTAAGACTAGGCTAAATGTTCTTACGTGTTTTCGGATCACCTTGCACTTTCTCTACCATAGCACTAGCCACTCTTTAATGTAATGCTTCCTGTTTCCGTTTCTCTCTCTGGGCAGGCCCAGCCTCCTTAGGTGTTAGAAGGGACAGGAAGAGCAAGCAAAGGTACAGGCCACAACAGTTGCCCCTATTCAGGTGTGTTTTACAGGGCACTGGAGAGCGAGCTTCTGTCTTTGGTCCAAGCTTTCTTCCAGGCAGCAAGATTGAAGAGTCCAATAGGTGAGACAGTGTGGCTATGAGACTAAGTGATTTATTGCTCACTTTCACTTCCGCCAAAGTCTATTTTATTTTATTTTATTTTAATTTTTGAGACAGAGTCTCTCTGCGTTGCCCGGGCTGGAGTGCAGTGGCATGATCTCGGCTCATTGCAACCTCTGCCTCCCAGTTCAAGCAATTCTCCTGCCTCAGCCTCCCGACTAGCTGGGATTACAGGCAAGTACCACCTCATCCAGCTAATTTTTGTGTTTTTAGTAGAGACAGGGTTTCGCCATGTTGGCCAGGTTGGTCTGGAACTCCTGACCTCAGGTGATCTGCCTGCTTTGGCCTCCCAAAGTGCTGGGATGACAGGCGTGAGCCACCATGCCCAGCCCACTTCTGCCAAAGTCTAGAAGACAGGCAAGCATCATACCCTGAAGCTCTCTCAAGCACTCAGAGTGGATTAACTCTAATGTGTCATCCAGTTCTGCGCCTTATTCTTTGTGGCACAGACCTTCCCAAGACTCCTCCCTTGACCTTGGCCACAGGTGGCCCTTTCTAGATCATATGTGGCTCAACCCTATTGCAAATCCAATTATACCCTCTGATGAAGATTTTACTCGGTTTGATTAAAATTAATCTTCCTCATTGCCTCACTTCATTCTCATTTGCAGGAGAGTGCAAAACACATTCTATAGTTCTGCTGGCTTCTTTCCTGTTTTGTTTGACTCTAGGTCTTTGTGACTTGTACTCTTTTCTAAATTTTTAAATGTAATTATTTTATTTTTTCCAAATAAATATCCCTCTCCTCTTACTCTTCTGAAGTCTCCCTTTGATCAGTGTTATTCTTTCAATAGGAATTGTTTTATTTTCCATTTTCCTTGCTAGACAGCAAGCTCTGTAAAAACAAAGACTGTCTGTCCTACTTACCCCTTTTTCTTCAGCACCTAGCTGGTGCCTGCCACGCGATTGCCACTCCATAACTGGCAGATGAAAACTTCTCACCTTACTAGAGTTCTCACTGATCATAATTCTGAAACTATCTTCCCTCAGGACTAGTATTTTTGGCACTCTATGTTAGAAGTGTTTGTTTTATTGGGTTTATATTTAGCAATAAAAAAAGGTTCCTTGTTCTTTAAGATCCAACTCAAGTGCAACATCTTTTCATTCAACTATAGATTACTCTAGTCCATAATAACAATGCTCTTCTCTGAAATTTTAATTTTTTTTTTTTTTTTTTTTTTTTTGAGACGGAGTCTTACTCTGTATCCCAGGCTGGAGTGCAGTGGCGCGATCTCTGCCCACTGCAACCTCTGCCTTGTGGGTCCCGGTTCAAGCAATTCCCCTGCCTCGGTCTCCTGAGTAGCTGGATTACAGGCATGCGCCACCATGCCCAGCTATTTTTTTTTTTTTTTGTATTCTTAGTAGAGACAGGGTTTCACCATGTTGGCCAGGATGATCTTGAACTCCTGACCTCGTGATCCGCCCGCCTCGGCCTCCCAAAGTGCTGGGATTACAGACATGAGCCACCGTGCCTGGCCTCTGAAATTTTAATGTTTTTTAAAAGCATGCACAATTTGCTAGTTATGTCTCACAACATCCCTGATATTATCTCTTTTATTAGTCATTTAATACATGGCACTTTGAGCTATATATTTTATATCCTCCAGTATAATGAATGTAAATTATATAGATGTAGATATATAGACAAAATGATCAGAGGTACTTCTTCAGTGGATGATTGTATTCAAGGTAGTCATTTTAATTTCAACAAAAAATAGATTTATATTTTTATGTCTTTCAGCATGACCTCTTTTGATATTTTTCAAGTTATAGTTTTATGGAGTAGAAGTTTTTAGAAGATTAGTTGATTTTTATGTGCAAACATTGTTTCCCTGTTTTGAAAAGAGTACTGATTTTCATTGAAGCATTTATATAATTCCAATCTGATATGAAAGTCCATTTTATGTATTTTTTGAGACGGAGTCTTGCTCTGTGACCCAGGCTGGAGTGCAGTGGCGCGACCTTGGCTCACTGCAGCCTCTACCTCCTGGGTTCAAGTGATTCTCCTGCCTCAGCCTCCTGGGTAGCTGGGAGTACAGGCGCACACTACAATGCCCGGCTAATTTTTGTATTTGTAGTGGACACAAGGTTTCACTATGTTAGCCAGGCTGGTCTCGAATTCCTGACCTCAGGTGATCCGCACACCTTGGCCTCCCAAAGTGCTAGGATTACAGGTGTGAGCCACCTTGCCCCGCCTTGAAAGTCCATTTTAAAATGGACTTTGCTCATTCGGGTTAGATCAGGTCTTTCATGTATAAAGTCATTATGTATTGCATTTTTTTACACCACAGAAGAGAAATCATCCCATTTTGTTGTTATTTTCTGTATTTTCTCTGATCTTTAGCTTTGTCACTAGATTTTGTAGTTTTTGGACTATTTAGTCTCTCTCCTCTTTGTGTTTAATTATTTAAAAAAGCCACATACATATTCAAGGCAGCACCATTACCAGAAGGGCAAGGATGGGGAAATAAAATGACTTCATCCAGTTTTTTTCTTTTAAATACTTGTCCCAAATGATGGAAATACTTCAGTTAAATGTTCAAAAAACAGGCAAATATATATATATATGTATATATATATATATTTTTTTTCTTTTTGAGACAAAGTCTCGCTCTGTCACCCAGGCTGGAGTGCAGTGGCGCTATCTCAGCTCACTTCAAGCTCCGCCTTCTGGGTTCACGCCATTCTCCTGCCTCAGCCTCCCAAGTAGCTGGGACTACAGGCGCCCACCACCACGCTTGGCTAATTGTTTTGTATTTTTAGTACAGACAAGGTTTCACCGTGTTAGCCAGGATGGTCTGTATCTCCTGACCTCGTGATCTGCCCACCTCGGCCTCCCAAAGTCCTGGGATTACAGGCGTGAGCCACCGCGCCCGGCTGCAAAATATATTTTCTTGTGCCACAAGTAAAAAACAAAATGTAGTTAAAAATTACTTATTTCTCAATCTGCCCTAATTAACCAACCCATAGTAATATAAATGAAAAAGTTTTCATTTCACATTTTTAAACTAAAGAACCATAATTATTTTAAGGTAAAATATAATAACTTGAAGCTATTTGGATTCAGATTATATTTTACATTAAAAGAATTATGGTAGCAACGTGTGGAATGAGATATTTTATTAGTTTTCTTATTCATTTAATAAATATTTGAGAGGTTTTATTTGGGCAAAGCTTGGTGTTTGGATGGAGATAAGGAGGTTGAGAGTTTATAGAGGGTGGCAGAGAGACAACATACGTACAATGCCTCATGCCCCTATGACAAGTGGGTGTGGCCGCTGTTGGAGTCCAGGAGCAGCTACTGTCATGTCCCATGGTGATATTTTGTTGTTGTTTTTAGAGACAGGGTCTTGCTCTGTCGCACAGGCTGAAGTGCAGTGGTGTGGTCATAGCTCATTGCAACCTTGAACTCCTGGGCTCAAGTGATCCTCCTGCCTTGACCTCTCAAAGTGTTGGCATTACAGGCATGAGCCACTGCACCCAGTCTCCGCAGTGATATTTAAGGAAGGCTTCCTGGGGGAGAACGGCATTTGAACTAGGCCTTGAAAGAAAATAATTTTTTTTTTTTTGTCAAGTAGGGAAACTTCTGAATATGGATAATTATTTCCAATGTTCAAGTAAGATTTCAGTAGTCAGCATTCAACATCCAGTATTCAACAGTATTTTGAAGACTGTTTTTAGGTAAACAAACATTTCCAGGAGAACAGTCTGGATGAAACAAATTTAGTTTATTGAGCATCTTAAATGTTAGGCTAAGGAAATGTGGACTTTTTTTTTACAC
The DNA here is from genome assembly GCF_049350105.2 of Macaca mulatta. Classification (NCBI taxonomy): domain Eukaryota; kingdom Metazoa; phylum Chordata; class Mammalia; order Primates; family Cercopithecidae; genus Macaca; species Macaca mulatta. The sequence continues at coordinate 68,107,500 of NC_133423.1, forward strand.
TAGGATAACAGTGGAGGTTGTCTGTACAAGGGGTTAATTTGTTCACATAAAGAAACAAGTGTCTTCCCACTGTTTTAAAAATGTACCCAATTAAAAATTGTTCAGTGTAATCATGAAAAACGACAGATTGTGAGCTTTTTATGTCTCTAAAGTTAAGCTTTTCCAATACGATCTTCTCACAGCTTTCATGACTTTAAAAACATTTTTAGTACAAAAAATAACATTTTTCCTGAAAATCAACAGCATCAAATTCTTATAGCAGGCCAAATAAGGCAACATACTGGCCTTTTTGCATTTATTCATGACAGTTTAGTCTCTAAATATTAACCAGCTAAAACATATTTGCAGTGATTCCCAGTTGGTCACTTTTCTAGAAGCTTAGCAATTTTAATTTTTTAAAATTAACCTTATGTAAACATCATTCTATAAGAAGCGTGCCAGTGCGAGTTGAATGGACCCTGATGTGCTGCACTGCAGTGTGGCATACGGCAAGGTTCAGCAATTCTTAAACTGTTCCACTGTGGAAGTTCACTTCAAAAATCTTGTTTTAACACTAGATTGTCAGAGAAATGAGGTAACATTTAACTCTTTTGGACAAAAGAATTTGACACTCTCTTAATGGTGGATTCTTATGAAAACCTCTTTATATATATATATATGTACGCATACATATATTTGGAATATTTTTTGAAACCTTGCAGAACCAGTATTGTCAAACATTTGTAAGTATTCCTAAGCATGTATTTGGACAATTAATGTTTCTTCACGTTAACAAGTATCTAAAGTTTATGAACTATCTAAAACAGACAAAAACAGGATGATTAAGCTTATGATGGTGTTTAATAAAAGAACTATATCTATGAATGGTTATGCTTCTATTTTCCTGTCATTTATGCCCTGAAAGTGGAAAATTACTAGATTACCCAGAAAATTTATGGAAGGCATAGGCTGTGTCTGTTTCTTCTGGTACATCTCCTCAGTACTTGGTCCACAGTTCGTGTTGCGACATCTGTTCAGGCACTATTTAAGTCATATGGCACCTAGCATATGGTACTCTCTTTTGCTATTTAGCAACTAAGTAGAGAATAAATCTTCACAATGTGTATCAGAGGTTCAAAATGGAAAATAAAGTCTGTAAAGTCAAATTTGTTTTAGAATATGGTAGTTTTCAATTAGTTGGGCTTTATTAAAGAAGCTAACAAGAGAAAACTATTCTGTAAGATGTATTTGTAAGACGTAAACTGTGGTAAAATATCATTTGGCCTTCATATCCGTGTGTGTGTGTGTGTGTGTGTGTATATAAATATTATATATATATTTTTTGAGACGGAGTCTCACTCTGTCTCCCAGGCTGGAGTGCAGTGGCACCATCTCTGCTCACTGCAACCTCCGCCTCCCGGGTTGAAGCGATTCTCCTGCCTCAGTCTCCCAAGTGGCTGGGATTACAGGTGCCCACCACCATGCCCAGCTAATTTTTGTATTTTTAGTAGAGATGGGGTTTCACCATGTTGGCCATACTGGTCTTGAACAGTAGTATAGAAAACTTGAACTCCTGGGCTCAAGTGCTTCTCCTGCCTCAGCCTCCCAAGTAGCTGAGACTATAGGTGCACACTACCATGCCCAGCTAATTTTTAAATTTTTTGTAGAGATGAAGCCTTACTTCTTTGCTCAGGCTAGTCTTGAAATCCTGGCCTCAAGTGATCCTTTTACCTTGGCCTCTCAAAGTGCTGGGGTTACACACATAAGCCACCGTGCCTCACCCTAGCTGTAATCTTGTGTCTTTTAACAAATCTTGTTCTGTCCTCACCTTTTAGTTATTTTTTGATGAAAAGACTTCTTACATGTTAAGATTTTTATCTGACGGCAGGGACAGATTTAAAGTATCTTAATGTATAATTAACAAAATATCAGAAACCATTTCAACTAAGTACATTTATTTTGCATTAATCTGGACATAATACTTTACTTGTTTTTAAGTGATATATATACACTTTGGACCTTCCTCTTGTCAATATTTTGTTTTTGTTTTTTATTTTTAATGAGTAAATGGGTTAAGGTTTTCTTTAGAGGACCAGGGCATATACTGATACTACCATTTCTTTATTCCCAACTTAAACATATACTCAATGGTACTGGACCTTCATAGGAACACATTTTTGAGAGTGAAAAGACCTACTTATGCCAAACAGTGATTCAAATAGGAAGTAGAGTTAATGCTGTTTTCAGATATGTTAACCACCATGATAACTACAGAATTATTTTTGTTTCTTTTTAGTACTTGCTTTTGAATAAAATTACTTATCTACAAAGGAAATTTTAATGTTTTATAAGGAGTGCTGTCCTTCTTGTCAGTTGTTTTTCTTAAACATTACGTTGTTATTTAATTCCTATAAACTTTTTTTTTTGTCTTGGTGCCTCTTGTAGGGCAGTGCTCCCCAACTCTTTTGGCACCAGGGACTGGTTTTGTGGAATACAGTGTTTCCATGGACTCGGGGGTAAGGGTGGGAGTGGGGCTGGGGAGATGGTTTTGGGCTCAAACTGTTCTACCTCAGATCATCAGGCATTAGATTCTCATAAGGAGCCCGCGACCTAAATCCCTCATATACACAGTTCACAATAGGGTTCGTGCTCTGGTGAGAATCTAATGCCGCCACTGATCTGACACGAGGCAGAGCTCAGGTGGTGATGCTCACTCACCCTCCGCTCACCTCTTGCTGTGTTGCCGGGTTCCTAGCAGGACCACAGACCAGTACTGGTCTGCAGCCCGGGTTTGGGGACTCCTGTTTTAGGGTACAGACCTTTCTAGGATAAGGCTTCATTCTTTCTTTTTCTGTACCAATTTATGTGCCCTAAATAAAGTGTGTGCTTAATAATGATGCCCAAGAAATACATGAGGCTCGGCTCAGTGGCTCACGCCTGTAATCCCAGCACTTTGGGAGGCCGAGGTGGGAGGATCATCTGAGGTCAGGAGTTCGAGACCAGCCTGGCCAATGTTGTGAAACCCCATCTCTACTGAAAATACAAAAAAAAAAGTTAGCCAGGCATGATAGCGTGTGCCTGTAGTCCCATCTACTCTGAAGGCTGAGGCAAGAAAATCTGTTGAACCCAGGAGGTGGAGTTACGATAAGCCGAGATTACTCCACTGTACTCCAGCCTGGACCACAGAGTGAGACTCTGCCTCAAAAAAAAAAAAAAAAAAAAAAAAAAAAAAAAGTCGGGCGCAGTGGCTCACACCTGTAATCCCAGCACTTGGGGAGACTGAGGTGGGCAGATCACGAGGTCAGGAGTTCGAGGTCAGCCTGGCCAATATGGTGAAACCCCGTCTCTACTAAAAATACAAAAATTAGCTGGGTGTGGTGGCATGCGCCTGTAGTCCCAACTACTCGGGAGGCTGAGGCAGAAGAATTGCTTGAAGCCAGGAGGCAGAGGTTGTAGTGAGCCAAGATTGTACCACTGTACTCCAGCCTGGGCAACAGAGCTGACTCCATCTCAAGGAAAAAAAAAAGAAAGAAAGAAAATAAACATATATATTTTGCTTAAGACAGCTAGATGGAAAGATGAGGTTAATAGATATAAGAGTATTTTTGTGCTCTTAGTTAACCTTAAGATTCCTTAAAATCCCACTCACTGTATTTATTCTTTTATTTATAGAAATGTTTCCATCATTTCTTCAGAAAGTTGAAGTTGTCTCAGAAGCTTCTAGAGAAACTTGTGCAGCTTTGAGTGATTGCCTTAATCTCTTCACTAAACAAGAAAGGGTAGGTAGCTCAGAATTGAATTTATAAAATGATTGTTTGGATGTTGCATGCATGGTTGTCCATGAAGTCATTGCTTTCAAATTGTTCAAAGGTGGGAAAATATTAGTATTGACAAAGGAAAGCTTCATTTGTCACCAAAATTTAGAACTTATTTATTATTGATTAAGCAGGATGAAATAACTTGTGTTCATATCTTTTGAATTTGTTGATGTAGCCATATTTAATAAGTATACTTAAAGTTGATCAACTCAGGATTGTTGTAACACTTCAATAACAGAGATGTGAAAATATTCTAGAAACGGAAGGTCTTTACATTAAAAAAATACTTTTATTTAGGAAATAGAGTACTATCATACTTATCTAAGTAAACTAAGCTCAATGAATTAAGTATTTTTTGTGTTCTTTCCCCTCACTCTCTTACCCTTCAACAGTTTGCCATTTGCTTTTCTAAGTATGAGTAAGGGCTGAGCATGGTGGATCATGCCTGTAATTCCAGCATTTTGGGAGGCTGAGGTGGGCAGATCACCTGAAGTCAGGAGTTCAAGACCAGCCTGTCCAACATGATGAAACCCCGTCTCTACCAAAAAATACAAAAATTAGGCCAGGTGCGGTGGCTCACGCCTGTAATCTTAACACTTTGGGAGGCTGAGGCAAGCAATCACTTGAGGTCAGGAGTCGAGACCAGTCTGGCCAACATGATGAAACCCCATCTCTACTAAAAATACAAAAATTAGCCAGGCATGGTGGCGCACACCTGTAATCCAGCTACTTGGGAGGCTGAGGCACGAGAATCAGTTGAGCCTGGGAGGCGGAGGTTGCAGTAAGCTGAGATTGCACCACTGCACTCCAGCCTGGGTGATGGAGTAGACTCTGTCTCAAAAAAAAAAAATTAGCCAGAGAATCGCTTGAACCCGGGAGGTGGAGGCTGCAGTGAGCCGAGATCGCGCTACTGTACTCCAGCCTGGGTGACAGAGTGAGACCCTGTTTCAAAAAAAAAAAAAAAAAGAAAACCAAATATGAGTAAGAGTGGTATGTTGTATGCTGAGCTATTAGTGATTCTTTTTCAAAGGATTGAAAAGTTACAAAGATGTGTTTTAGTTGCCAGAATTAGGATTTTTCTTGTTTTGCTGTTTTTCCCCTCATTTTTATGATTTCAATGTAAGTCAAGTGTCAATAGGCTTTCTTTTCTATTTTGTTAATTTTTATATATATGTCTAATCTTCAGTATTTTAGATTAAGATATGAAATTTCTTATTGTTTTAGTTTACTTGTACCTTTTGGTTAGAGATTAGGTTTCAGTAAAAAGAGAGATGAAATTGCTTTTATATATTTTCCTCTAATAAGTAAAGATCTAAAATTTTATTTCCTCATGATTAGAAAGGGATCCTTATGAATTCATATACAATTTCACAGGGTCTCACTGGGTTGCCCAGGCTGGAGTGCAGTGGCATAGTCATGGCTCACTGCAGCCTCTGCCTCCAGGGCTTAAGTGATCCTCCCACCTCAGCCTCACAAGTAGCTGGGACTACTGGCCTGCACCATGACGCCCAGCTAATTTTTGCTTTTTTTTTTTTTTTTTTTTTTTTAAAGACATGGGCCTTTCTATGTTGCCCAGGTTGGTCTTGAACTGCTGGATGCAAGCCATTTGCCCACTCGGCCTCTCAAAGTGCTAGGATTACAGGCATGAGCCACCATGGCGAGCATATACAAATTTTTAAATGCTGTGTTTGCTGTATGTAGCACCAATTCCACATATTAGTTTATTTGGAAAATAAGACAAATATGGAAATAATAATCATTTAAAACAAACTTACCAAAAGTCTTTTAATAGAATTATATTAACTATCACAGGAAAACATAATTGTTCATTAAACATTTCAAATGGTTGATTTTTTAATACTGTTTGAAAATATCCCTCCTCAGCACTTCTATTTTTGGTGGTTTGCAAATTTCATGTGCAAGTTTATTTAAATAACAGATGATTTAGTGTTCTAAATAAATCTGACCAGGATGGTTGCATTCAGAATATCTTTGAAATTAAAAAAATATGATATCATAGGATTCATGACATATTTAGTACATTGTAAAACCGCATTTCACTCACGTCTCTTATGTGGTACCTAATGGATGTATCGATAGCTTTTTTGTTCTAGAGATGTATGGTTTTAAGGCTGAACATTAGACTGGAAGTAACATGTTATGTTGGTGCATGTTTAATTTCTGAAGCAATCAACCTATTCTATTTTTTAAACTATCTGCTTAAAAAATAGCCTAATTCTTTCTCTTTGTAAAAATCTAGATGTGCAAGAGTGTTAACCTAAAGTTTAGGCTAACTGACCTCTTTTAGCCTCTTAAATTTATCATGAGGATTAAATAAGATAATGTAAGCAAAATACTTAGCATAGTACCAGACACAAAGTAAGCCCTGAATAAAAAGTTAACAGTTATCTCAAGATCTTAACTAATTAACATTTGTAGCCTCTCTTTTCTGATAGTACCTTGGAGCTTTTATGTGTGTAACATTGGATTTACCTTGTTTTGGGAGGAAGTAGCATTGTCTAAAGAACTTTTGTTTGACCACTATCATTGGAATGATCCTGTTGTGTTTCCATCCTTGTTATTTAAATGACACGGCTACTTCACTTCTCTGAACCTTGTGTTCATCTTTTAAATAAGGGAAACCATGTAGCAAGCTTTTAGAAGCACTGGTCTGAAAGTCTGATGGACCCGTCTTAAATCTCAGTCTTTCTCTAACTTTTCTCCAACTGTGGGACAAGCTTCTGTAAAATGAAAATAAACACCTCAGAGTTGGGTGTGGGCATCAACTCTATGTAGATGAATGATACCTATATAGAGTATGTTAGCATAGTGCGTGGAACACAGTATTCTGTTTAGTAACTAGCATTTAATGTTTCAAACTTTTGGAATATATTTAAGATATCTTCTGAGTAATTATATGAAATGTCAACTCCATGAAACACTTAGAATCCATGGATTTCCTTCTCAACAATAAGATAAACAGTGAGAAGGCACTGCAAAATATTTGAAAGGTAAGTGGCATTTCTAAAGTTAGTCTTTCAAATGCATAAGGATTACAACATAGGAATTTAATAGCGTAATCGAGGTCAGAGTGGTGTAATTATGTGCTGTAATACCTTATTTATCTGGCATTATAAATTACATTTCTCTTATCTGGAAATTTTGCTAAAAGAGCAGACATAAGCTTTGAAGACCTACAGACCTGGCTCTAATTCCTGGCTCTGCTATTGACTCTCTTTGACTCGGTTTTAAAATACAATCTCCTATTTAAGATGGTGACTAACCAAAGGGATTGTTTTGAAGAGTAAATGCAATCATATTGGTAAAACACCTCTGTGGGGACTGGCACAAAACAGGGATCCGGTAGATGTAAGTGACCCCAGCCCCCACAGCAGCAACGCTGTTTTTATTCTAGTCTTTTTTGATGGCTGTTATTCTAAATGTTCCACATTTACTTCTTAATCTAAAATTTTACAACTTAATTTTATGTTTCTTTCATTTTTTCTTTTTTTTACAAGCCCTTGTCAGGCCATAATTTTACATTTTCTCGGTGTCTCAAGATTGGCCTTTTGTATGTCAATAATTACTCTGTGCCTTAATACAGAGATGCCCTCAGGGGATAATGTTTATATGAGTCTGTGTTTTTCTACTAAATGGCCTGGTCCTGCCAATGCTTTTTGAGCTCTTGTTTGCTCTTTATAGGTTTTTAAAAATTACCTCTCTTGATTTTTCAAATTAACTGTGTACCTGCCTCTAGCAGTGGAATACTGATGCCTTCTGATTTACTCTTTCTAATCTCCTATTTATTAAAAAGAAAATCAGATAACCAAACTCCATCAAATTATGTCCAGTCAGAGTAAACTGGCTCTCTATGAGAATCTTGGGGGGTTTCAGTGTGTGCAGGCCTTCGTGCCTTCTATTTCTGTGGTACGTGGGGTTTTTTTTTTTTGCTTATTTGAGGATGTACTGATATGACCTACATAATCGAGGTTTTCATAGGAGCTGTAAATAAATGAGGCATTATTGTAGGAAGATTTTATTTGTAAGTAAAACTGCTACGGCCTAGTGGCTGATGCCTGTAATCCCAGCACTTTGGGAGGCTGAAGGGGGGGGTGGATCACCTGAGGTCAGGAGTTCGAGACCAGCCTGGCTAACATGGTGAAACCCCGTTTCTACTAAAAATACAAAAAATTAGCCGGGTGTGGTGGTATGCGCCTGTAATCCCAGCTACTCGGGAGGCTGAGGCAGGAGAATCTGTTGAACCCGGGAGGCGGAGGTTGCAGTGAGCCGAGATTGGGCCATTGCACTCCAACTTGGGCAACAAGAGCGAAACTCTGTCTCAACAAAACAGAAAACAAACAAAAAAACTGCTTATGCTGTTGAGAAAATGGCAATATATAAAATACTTTGTAAAGTTTGTGGTTGATCTACTGAAGAAAAATCTAGATACTGTTTTTAGGGTGGTTTTCTTGGAAACGGTATAACAGAATGTGAGTGCTGGGTGTTTCTTAGCCTGGTCTGAGAGTTCCATTCAAAATGCCAGAAACTGGTTTCTGGAATTATATTTGTTTCGTAGTTTTCCTTGCCAGAGGATGCCCTCCTCATTTTGTGTACTATCGAGCTTCCTTGATGTTAGTCATACCAATTTTTCCAAGGTAAGAACTGCCCATTTAAAGTTAGTATAAGCTCACTTATCAAGTGTTTTATACATATTTCATGTTAAATCTCCTGACTGCTGAAGAGCTGTGACCCAACTGTATGCCTGGAATAAGAGTGGTGCCGGCCAGGCACGGTGGCTCATGCCTGTAATCCCAGCACTTTGGGAGGCTGAGGCAGGTGGATCACCCGAGGTTAGGAGTTCGAGACCAATCTGACCAACATGGTGAAACCTTGTCTCTACTGAAAATGCAAAAAATTAGCCGGGCATGGTGGCAGGCCCCTTGTAATCCCAGCTACTTGGGAGGCTGAGGCAGGAGAATCACTTGAACCCAGGAGGCAGAGATTGCAGTGAGCCGAGATTGCACCGTTGCCCTCCAGCCTGGGCAACAGAGCGAGACTACGTCTCAAGAGGAAAAAAAAAAGAGAGTGGGATTAATTTTGTGGTATAATGGAAAGATTCAGACCCTACATTGGAACTGTCTGAAGGGTTGGAATTCTGTACTGCTTCTTTGGACCGGACACTGCTATCTTTGAAGAGAAATCATGCGTTCATATGGACTTACAGCTCTACAAAGTCATGATCTCTTCCATTCATTTCATTTCCTGTGCTGTCGGGCAGTCCTGTAGTCATTTTGTGACCCTGATATCTTTTGTTTCCTAATGTTCTTAACAGCTCTTTTGGGCCTGCACCCCTCTCTGGCCCTCTGTCTCTGTAGTCCTCTCAGATCTATTTCCACTCTGAGCAGAATTCCTTTGTTAAACATGAGGAAGTCACTGTATATGGCTCCACTCCCTACCACCCTTCACTCCGGTTTTTATCTGCATCTGCTCTTATCCTTTCTTCTTGCCTTTTGCTGGAGGCATCTGTCTCCTTACATTCTGCTTCTCTGGGGACCTTGCTTCAAAAAATAGCTCCTCTCTTTGGAATTCTCTACCCCCTTATTTATAGCTTTTGTCTATCTCCCTGCATCCTTTTCCAATTCCAATTTTGAAAATGTGATACTTTCTGTTTCTACTTCTTAATTTTCAGAAAGTCCACCGAAACTGTTCTTGCCAGTATTTCCTTACTGTTAAACCAGAGGATATTTAAAAATTGTCTTGCTTGTCCTCTGAAGGGCCTGGCATGTGACTACTTCCTGTTTTTTGGAATTCCGCTGTGGCTTCCACAGTGCCACCTCTTTTGGCTTCTCCTTCCTCAGTAGCAGCTCCCTCTCAGTCACCCTTTTTTTTTGTCTTTTGAGATGGAGTCTTACTCTGTTGCCCAGGCTGGAGTGCAGTGGTGCCATCTTGGTTCACTGCAACTTCAGCCTCCCGGGTTCAAGCGATTCTCCTGCCTCAGCCTCCTGAGTAGCTGGGATTACAGGTGCATGCCACCACACCCAGCTAATTTTTTGTATTTTAGTAGAGATGGGGTTTCACCATGTTAACCACGCTGGTCTCAAACTCCTGACCCGAAGTGATACACCCGCCTTGGCCTCCCAAAGTGCTATGATTACAGGCATGAGCCACCACACCTGGCCTCAGTCACCTTCCAAAGCATTTTTCATCTGCCTATGTATTAAATGTTAGTATTCCCTAGGTTTCTGTGAGTGACCTTCTTACTCTTCACATTCTCCCTGGATGATCTCACCCACTCCTTTAACTAGAATTTCCTGAGGACTCAGATGTCTCCATTTCAGACTTCTCCTGAGTTGTGATCTAGTATATCCAGCTGCCTTTTGAACATTTACATATGCTTACATCAGAAGCATTTCAAAACCAATGTGTCTTAAACTGAGTTATCCATTCAACTCATAGACTTGCACCACCCATTCAGTAATTCAGGCCAGGATCATGGGAAATGGCTTCGGTTCATCCTCCTCCTTCCTCCCTATCTTGATTCAAGTCCTGTCAATTTTTTTTTTTTTTTTTAAGAAGGAGTCTTGCTCTGTTGCCCAGGCTAGAGTGCAGTGGCACAATCTTGGCTCACTGCAACCTCTGCCTCCTGGGTTTCAGCAATTCTCCTGCCTCAGCCCCCCGAGTAGCTGGGATTACAGGCACACACCACCACACCCAGCTAATTTTTGTATTTTAGTAGAGACAAGGTTTCACCATGTTGGCCAGGCTGGTCTAGAACTCCTGACCTCAAGCAATCTGCCTGTCTCAGCCTCTCAATGTGCTGGGATTATGGGTGTGAGCCACTGCACCCAGCCCAGTGTGATTTTTTTATGTCTTGGTTGCCTATCTCCCTTTGCTCAGCCTTCCCCGACTCCAGCATACTGTTCCCCATTGCTGTTCTGTGAGATAAATTCTCAAGGTTGCTCTGTTGGATGACTGTAACCATTTCCTCATTGAGGCTCCACCCTTTAAAACTAGGTGAGGTGTCCCTGCTGCTCCATGAGTTTCTGGCTGTCATAGCATTTATCACATTGTATCATTATATATTCACAAACTGGAGCTCCCTAAGGAAGCAACTGTATCTTAGTTATTTTTGTAGCATGGTACTTGGCATGTGGTAGATGGTGAATAAATATTCGAATGAATGAATAACGAATGTACAAAGGAAAAGATTCAGGCTTTGGGATCAGACCAATTTGGATCTAAACTCTGCTACCTCAACCTTGAATAAATGAATATATGTTTAGGAATTCTGTTTCCACATCTGAAATTGAGCGCATATATGTGTTATTTTATGTGAGGTGCTTCAGTACAGTACCTGACACATTTAGGGCCCATGCAGATTGCCTTTTAAAACAAGAAGGTAATTAGTTGTTCATTGTTTTGCTACCTAGCACTACTTTTATAAACTGAGTTTATTCTCTAATTTTCAGGGCGTAGGGAGAGATTCTGTAGCAGGAACTCCTCTTTCCGTATGTGATTTTTCCAAATACAGTAACTGTTATTATTTCGAGTGAGAAAAGAAAAAGAAATAAACTGACTTTTTAAAGCTGCCATGAGGCTGGGCGTGGTGGCTCACACCTGTTATCCCAGCACTTTGGGAGGCCGGGGCAGGTGGATCACTTGATGCCAGGAGTTGGAGACCAGCATGACCAGCATAGCAAACCCCCCGTCTCTACTAAAAATACAAAAAGTTAGCTGGGCGTGGTGGCGCGGGCCTGTAATCTCAACTACTCAGGAAGCTGAGGCATGAGAATCACTTGAACCCAGGAGGTGGAGGTTGCAGTGAGCTGAGATTGTGCCACTGCACTCCAGCCTGGGCGACAGAGCAAGACTCTGTCGCCAAAATAAATAAATAAATAAATAATAAATGAAAACAAAGGTGCCATGAAACCTCACTGACATTCATTCCCAATTTTCCCAGCATGACCTGGAATGGTCTTTAACACATTCTAGGTCTGTAGTGCAATTACAGCTACCACCGATTACAATGGGACTTAAAGTACCTAGGATCTTGTGCAAGAAATATTTAATTTTGTTCATTTTTACTCTGAACTCACTAAAGTATGAGGACAGATTTATATACTTTAGTAAGGTGAAAGGTTTGAAACATGTTGAAACAAAAATGTTTTTTTCCCTCCATCAGAGTGTTACAGTTAACCATAAATTTCATTAACCTGAACATCCCACTTAAGTGTGGTATTTGGGTGGTGGGTTTTCCTGTCCTCTGAACCTTTGCCCTTCAAGCCTGGCTGGAATAATTTTACCTAAGTAGATTTCACGGTAGTAGGATTAATACCGTTGTTTTCCTTGTTGCTCAGTGTCCCAACTAGGGTATAAACAATAAATATGTGAAGACTGCCTTTCAGTCTTTGGTTTTGGAACCGTAAACGTGAACGCATCAGCATAAGCCTGAGTAAGTGACAGGCAGGACTGGAGAGAAGATTCCTTTGCTTTCCAGAGTCTCCCGAGGGGCGGGCTGGCAAACAAAAAAAAAAAAAAAGAAAAAGAAAAAGAAAAAAAAAGTTGCCAGGGCCGGTGTCTCCAGGAGAGGGCCGAGCGCACAGCCGCTCTAGGACCTCGCAGGCGCCTCGGCGCGGCGCTCACGCAGAGCCCAAGGAGCAGTTCCCGACCTCTCCTCGGAGGGCCGTGCAGGCTTCCCCGGCGGTCCCTACCTGCGCCTCCGCCCGCCAGCCGCACTGGGGAAGGGGAGGAGCGGCCCGGACCCGGCCGCAGCGCGCAGAGAGCCGACCGCCGCAGGCCTTGCCGCCACCCGCCCGCGCACTCCCTGCGAGCCTCGGAGGGCGGGTCTGCGGCCGAGCCAGTGGCGGCTGGGGGGTAGCGCGGACCTCCGCAGCCCGGGCGGGCGCGGCGCGGCGCGGGAGTCCTGTGCCGCTGGCGGGCAACGCCTCTGCCCGACCTCGCTGGGGAAGGCGGGCGCTGCTGCCCGGCCGGAGCCAGGGGCGGGCTGCGCGAAGGTGACTTAGGGAGACCTTGCGGGCCGCCCTGGGTCGCGCCTCCCGGATCGGCTCGGCTCGGCTCGACTGGAGGGGAGGAGGAGGAGCAGGCCGGGCGCATTCACGCTGGAGCTTGCGAGGAGCGCAGGGTGGAGCGCGCCAGCCGGGGTCCTCGGATCTGGCCCAGGTAGGTGGGTGTATTTGCAGCTCGGTGGCTTTGCGGGGCAGCCTGGGGCCACGGAGGACGCCGGGGGAGGGAGCGGGGAGGGCGGCCAGACTTGATCCAGGGATGTGAGTAGATCCAAGAATAGTTGGACGTGTGTGTGCAGAGTGGGGTGCAGCCGCGGGCGCGTGGGGAGGGGCGCACCAGCCGGGAGACCCTATTCTTCCCAGTGCGGGATCCTGCAGGAAGAGCCCCTGGGGAAAAAGCCCGTGGACTGATGTGTTTTTCAGCTGAATATCGGTATTAGGTCAAGAAGGGCTGGAGTGGGAGGAGTAAGACAGTGAAAGACATTATTGTCCTAAATAACCTTCCAAGTTAGTGATTTTTCGCGTGGCTCTGCTCGGGCTGACATTGAGATGAACTTACCATCCGCTGCTCAGAGGCCGCTGAAATTCCAAGAATACGAGAAGTGCATGAGCGGATTAAGGAGAGAAAGGGAAATTCTATTTGTGTTGGGGAATGGGGAGGTGGCTTTTAACTTTAATGTTTTGATGAAGGATTTTTGATTACTCATCGGCTTTCTTTGTAGCCTAAACCAGTGGGGAATCACGTTTCCTAGCATTCAGAGCATGTGGCTAGTTGTTTTGTGCTTTCTGTTGTGCTGGATTTTTCTGGGTTTGGAGAGGGGGTAAGGAGAGGAAGATGCCAGGGAAGAGCTTAGTACAGCTTTTCTGAGTTATTAAGGCTATTAAAAGTTTCTTAATTTTAATTAGGTTCAAAGACTGAATTAAGGCATTGCTTAGCAGAAATCTTTTTTGAGGGAGAAAAATGCTTGAAATGTGTGTTGGTGGAATAATGTGTAGGCTGGAATACGGGGCGAGGTGGGGGGTGTCTAAATGTAAACTTTCCATTTTGAGGACACACCGAAGTTAATCTCCCCTCCAAGTCAAATTTGATTTTTAGCCCCTAAGCTGATGTCTTTGGCAAGGTAACTCAATTTCTGTTTAGTGGATATTTAATCTGAACATAAGACCAGGGAGCTATTTCAGCCTCTGTCCCAGGGCTACTTTTGCCAGACTGGGGTTTTAAAGGAACTTGGATCAGCCTGAATATAGTTTCTGGACTCTAGTCTCCCCTCTTTAGAAACGCTTTAAAGGTTAAATTTAGGAGATTGTATTGATAGTGAAAGTGACTCATACAATTTCTTTGCCCCCAGTTGTGAGCCCTGCATAATGCGGGGGAAGTAAAAAAGCCGGTTAGGTGTTCCATATTAAAGCAAAGGTCTTACTAATATTCAAGGTAGTTTATAAATAGTATGAGCATGTTTAAATATTGTGCATAACTGAGAAAATATTTATACAACATCATAATCTAAGCTCCATGTACAGTTTTTGGCATTTATCATTTACATTCTTTATAAAAAGGTTGGCTAAACTTACTACTTCTGGCACTCAAATATATGACTGTTTATCAGCTTTCTGAGGATTATAAGAAATATTTTAATTCCTCTAAAAAATAGAAATTTAGAATTGTTATTCAGTCCACATTATTCAACATATATTCCTAAAATTTTCAGTTTATTTTAATATATAGTCCAGAGATACAGCTGTAAATTAATTTTGGAAGCAGCTAGGACATAAGTTATAAATAAAATGAAGTTTATGTAAACTGAAGCTGGATTTCATTGTGATAACTTTTGGGGACTTTCTGAACAAAATGCATAAGGTTTTAATTAGCATGGGGTGTGTGTGTGTGTGTGTGTGTTAGGCTTATTATGCTTGATGTGACTCAGGATCTAGCCTGATAAGTTTTTGTATCTCACAATGGTACCAAGACTGTAATCTGCATGTGACTGTATTTGTCTTATTCCATACCATATTCCTAATATAGAATGCAGTGCCTGGCTTGTACGCTGATGAATTTTGCATGAGTTATATAGGCAGACATAATTTTCCTTTCATTTTAACTTCAGAGTCTTAAGGGTGTAACCCCTATACGTTTTTATAATGGTCCATTGAGGATTTGATGTCTGTTACTTTCTGTGACCTTTTATTGAGTCATTTGATAAATATTTATAGATTGTTTACCTTATAAGAGACTGCTAGACCAGTCTGTCTTCATAAAACTAGATGACTAAAATCTGTTTAGTCATCTGACTTATACGGGCATCAGGTGATGAAATAAATTCTTACAGAAGGTGCAACATACCCAGAAACAATAGAAGAGGGTAAATTTTAGCAAATCTTTCATTAAGACTGGAATGAGGGGAAAGAATAAAGTCCAGTCTAAAAGATAGAAGCAGGGTCCTTTTGAAGGACTTTGTAACGTATGCTTATAGAGTTCGAAACTTATCTTGGGCAGTTAGTCACTGAAAGATTTTAATCAGATTTAATGAGATTTGCTCCTTATGAGAAGGATTAGAGAGGAACACAGGCCTGCAAACAGGACGACCAGGTGCAGGAACTCAGGAGAGGTAATCAGGGACTGAACCAAGTTAGTGACTGTGGAGAAGGAAAGGGGGATGCAGAGCAGAAATGCTTCAGAAACAAACAACATGAGTTGGAGCTGGTACTGCAGGGAATGTGGGGAATGAAGGTGGAACTTTAAGTGACACCCAGGTTTATGGCACAAGTCACACTGTATAGAAGGTGATTAAGGTAGGGAATTGAGGGAATGTGGAAAGATGAGTTGCCTTTTGGACATGCTAATATTCAAGTAAGGTTGTCCTTAGGTGTCTGATAAAAATTTGGGAATCATTAACATTGGGAGTCACCTAAGTAAACATGGTCATTGAGGTCAAAGGAATGAATAATATCACCTAGGAGAAGGCGCTTGAACAAGTTTGAAATAGAAAGATTGAATACTGATACTTAAAAGACAAGTGAAAGAAAGGGAGCCAGTGGAGATGACTGAGAAAAGGTGGCCAGAGAGGCAGGAGGAACTCTAGAACAGGGGAGATCAAGGAAGGCAAGCCACCCAGAGAACAGGTAAGAAATGAAGTATGTCCATTGTATTTGGTAGCCAGGTGGTCGTTGAAATCTTTTTTTTTTTTTTTATTCTTAAAAAACCAAGACCAAAAAAAAGGGATACACGTGCAGAACATGCAGATTTGTTATATAGGTGTATGTGTGCCTTGGTGGCTGGTCATTGAAATCTTTGATGACAGAAGTTTTAGAAGCTTCATATAGGGCCAGGTGCGGTGGCTCACACATGTAATCCCAGCACTTTGGGCGGCTGAAGCAGGTGGATCCCCTGAGCCCAGGAATTTGAGACCAGCCTCGGCAGCATAGCGAAACCCCGTCTCTCCCAAAAAAATATAAAAAATTAGCTGAGTATGGTGGTGGGCACCTGTGGTTCCGGCTACTTGGGAGGCTGAGGTAGGAAGATCACTTGGACCTGGGAAGGGGAGGTTGCAGTGAGCCGAGATTGCACCACTACATTCCAACCTGGGTGACGGAGTGAGACCCTGTCTCAAAAATAAAAAATAAACAAAAAAACAAAGGAAGCTTGACATAAGAAACCAGATTGCAGCATGCAAAGGAGTAAATGTGAGGGAGGTGAGGAAACAAATGATGAAGATAGACTTTGTAGACATTCATAATCTGTGGATTATTGTAATTTTATTCCTTTTTTTCAGTTCTTATGCCTTTCATTTCTTTTCGTAATTCTTAATTTATTGGCTAGGGCCTTCAGGGCAATGTTGCATAGAAGCTGAGATGGTAGGAATTCATGTTCATCCTTGATTAAAAAAAAACCAAAAAGGCATACCTCTAACTTCTAATGATTCACTGTTAAGAATGGTATTTAACAAATACCATTTACCAGAATTAAAGAGTTTCCTTTCATATATTGTTGAAATTTTTTTTTTATCATTAAAGGATGTTGAGTTTTATCAGATGTTCTTTGGTGTCTATTAAAAGGGTGGTATGGTTTTTTAAATTTGCTAAGCTGGTAAATGATATATTTGGACTTTTTCCAATGCCAAGCCAGCCATCCTTATATACTTGGAATAAACCTAATTTGGTTATGATGTATATCTTTAACATTCTTCTCAATTTGGTTTCCTTTGGATTTTAGTATCTATTTTAGTATGTCTGTTTATAAGTGAGATTGACCTGTAATTTTCTTTTTTTGTTCTGTCCTCATCAGGGTTTAATATATACTGACATCATAAAGTGAGTTTAGGAGTATTCCTTCTTTTGCTGTTTTGTATAAAATTGAAATGATCTGTTCCTTGAAGATTTAGAAATTTCTTATAAAACCACCTTATCTTTTTGTAAAGTTTTTTTTTAACTACTAACTACATATATTTAATGTTTCTAGGATTATTTTAGTTTTTCTTTTTGGGTCAGTTTTGACAAGCTATATATTTTAGGAATTCTTTTAAATTTTGAAATGTATTATAAAGATATTCATAATTTTATTTCATTTTTTTTAACTTAGGTTGGATCTGTAATATATATCTTTCTTAAACTTTTTCCATTTTCTTTTTTCTAATACTGACCTGGATATCACCAAAGAAATTTCTTTTCAAATGAATCTCAGTCCCTCCCTATAAGTCGCATTAAAGCTTTTTTTGATTACTTTTCAATGAATGGTCTTCAGTTTCTTATCTTTTGCATCTTTTTTATAATTAAATTTTACAATTATCTGTGTCAGTTTAAGTTTTATTTTTTTCTTTAGAACAATTTATTATCCTCTGTCTTTTGAATGTGGATAATTCAAAATTTTTCCTTTCTGGATTTCTAGTTGTATATTTTGTAGTTCTAGTATTTTGTAATTTTGTGAATGTATGACTGTTAGCTCTAGCCGTTGGTTTATTTTTTAGACTCTAATAATGTATTTTTGTAGCCTCCATCTTTCCCGCCTGACGAGCGCTTTTGAATGGAGTCTAGGTAGTATACCCCTAACATGTAAAACACCTAAAATGTACAGAAGGTTTGGACGGCTGCCAAGTTTTTTCTGTGAACCACCTCGTCCTGTTTCCACTGCTTGGCATTTCTGTTTCTTTTCCTCACCTACTGCTCACCTTCTTCCTCTTTTTCCTTCATACTTTCTTTTCTATTCTTGAGTGGTAGAAGAATGACCCTCCTTCCCTTGTTTCCTTTTCCACCTTTTTCCTTTCTCCCTTGTTTTCTCTGTCCTACACTTTGAGGATTTTTCCACTGTCTGCTCAACATACTCATTTCCCCCTTTCCTTCTTCTCAGAACCTTGGCCCCAACACCAAAGAGGAACAAGCCAGGATAACCTGTGTCTGGTTTTCTTTAGATGCTCAAAGGTTCACCGTTGTTTACCTCATGATCTGTGTTCTTCGTTACGCAGACCAGCTGAAGACAGAGCCAGGGAGAGTGCGGGGAAAGCCAGGGAAGAAGGCATGAATGATAGAACTCAAACCTGCTATTATGTAGGGTCCCCAGGCACAGGTTTCACTAACAGGGACCCTTTTCTTGCTCTTTGACTCTGGGCAACTTACTCCAAGGCTCACGTTCTTTTGTGTAACACGGAGTCGTTAACACAGACCCTTTCTTTCTACATCACAGGTTGCTGTGACATTCAGATGCAATAAGGGGAAACCCGTCGGTTTCCATGTTTTATTCTGACAAAAATATCTTAAAAGGAACTTGTGCACAAGTTAGGGAGAGAAAGGGAGCAAAACTGGTTTGTGATATGGTGTGTTGGATGAGAGAAAGCCCGATGGGAAGCAGTCGGTGGTGATGGGAATAACCAGAAGCGCAGTGTTGTGCTCAGTGGTCCAGAGAGATGCAGGGATGTCTTTGCCCTGGGAGAGGGGCGCTCGGAACCGCCCAGGCTGCAGACATGGACACGCTGTTACACACAGTGGCAGGGGAGACGCTATGCTCCAGTGACAACATGCTACCTGCTATGCTGTGGTGGCATCACCTGTTCTTTTGCTTAATTATTTGCTACATTCAGGGCACTGGACTTTTTTGGGTTTACTTGAGAAATTAGCCCTCACTTATAATAATATTTTCTGTGGGGGATTTTTGTTGTTGTTGTTTTTATGGGTTCTGAACAGCTGGATTAGAAATGATTTGTGAGTATAATTGTTAGAAAATTTCTTTTTTGTTTTCTTTTTTTTTCTTTTCTTTCTTTCTTTCTTTTCTTTTTTTTTTTAAGATGGAGTATCACTCTGTCACCCAGGCTGGAGTGCAGTGACATGATCTCGGCTCACATAGACCTCCGCCTCCTGGGTTCAAGCGATTCTCCTGCCTCAGCCTCCCAAGTAGTTGAGACTACTGACATGCACCACCATGCCCAGCTAGTTTTTGTATTTTTAGTAGAGATGGGGTTTCGCCATGTTGGCCAGGCTGGTGACGAACTCTGGACCTCAGGTGATCCATCCACCTCGGCCTCCCAAAGTGCTGGGATTACAGGTGTGAACCACCGTGCCCAGCCAAAATTTCTTACTTGTGTTAGAAATTATTTAATTTTGAATATTTTATTTATTTTTATTAGTAATGTTAAGGATTAGTTGTTTAAAATCCGAAAGTCACAGAATCAGTCTTGGATTGTAGAACATCTGGTCTGGTGGTCTTCAAATGTTTTATTGGCACTGGAGGCAGATGTGGGTGCCAGTTATAGAAGACCAATGAAAGTAAAAGCACCTGTTCATCCACTGCAGCACCTCCATAGAACAGTTTGAAAGGGATCTGCTCTTTATTTTACAGCAGAGCCTAGGGCCAGGAGGGGAGAGTGTCAGTTACTTGCCCAAGCTTATGTAGCTAGGAGCGGACAAAACTTAGAGTTCAATCCAGGATTCTACCTCCAAATTTAATGCCGAAGAACAGCCCAACTATATCATACACGTCTAGAACTGGGAAAATTCTTCAGACAGCCCAAGCGGATGTGGCCGTCTATATAAGCTACTTTCTCAATTTGACCAAAGGATGCCACATTTAGAAATAAGATAAGCAGATGGCCAAGAGTATTGAAATGTCTTCCGATTTTGCACAGAATACCTGTGTTCCAGGTTCTCAACAGGAAATTGCTGTCCATCTTTTTGTGAAGATTTTGCTTGGTAGAAGTCGCATTTTGGGAAAATATAGAAGTAGTGTATTTCTTAAGATTCCTTATCTTAATGTTAAACTGGACTGTCAGAATGCTATAGCCTGGACTATGTTTTCTTGATTTTTCAGAAAAATGGCCCTCACTGAATTATAAGTTAGAATTTTTCCTCAATTTTTGTTGAAGGGCATTTCAAAAAATATTAGCCTTAATGACATGATTATTTTGCCCTCTAATACTCTTTATGTAATCCTGGATGAGAAATTAGAGCTAAGGGCAAAGAGGGAGTTTGTTTTCTCCAAGGAACAGTTGGTGGTTTTTTTTCCTGGTGGACAATTAAAAGGGCATAATTGATTGTATTTCTCTTTCTGTTTTGGCCTTAAGAGAATTCAAAGCCTGATTTGTGGTTCATCCACAGTTTCTATGTAGCCTTCATCACTGGTAGGTCCTGCGTCAGTCCCTATTGGGAACTGTATTGTATTTTTGTAGTCTCACAGTTTGGCAATCACTAGATTACAACATTCTCTTGTGAATTAATTGAATATGGTTGTGTCGCAGGGTGCATTCACATATGCTGATTACATTTTGGGATTTTTTTTTCTGCAAGTAGTATTAAGTAAATAGTTGCTAAAATGTTAGGAATAGGCCGGACGTGGTGGCTCATGCCTGTAATCCCAGCACTTTGGGAAGCGGAGGTGGGTGGATAGCTTGAGGTCAGGAGTTCGAGACCAGCCTGGCCAACATGGTGAAATTTTTTGCTACTAAAAATACAAAAAAATTAGCCGAGTGCAGTGATGCGCTCCTGTAATCTCAGCTACTTGGGAGGCTGAGGCAGGAGAATTACTTGAACCCAGGAGGCGGAGGTTGCAGTGAGCTGAGGTCGCGCCACTGCACTCCAGCCTCGGCGACAGAATGTGACTCCGTTTCAAAAAAAATGTTGGGAATATATTTTTACCTTATGCTATGGTTTTATTTTATGTCAAGAATAGATACATTTTGATAATGACTTTGTTATAGATAATGTCAAGGACCCAAGTAAAAATACATGGCAAATATTGCAATGGGAGTGTTTTGGGGTTTTCCTGGTGCGTTAATATGAGTCATCCTAACTATATATTTTAGTCCAATATTTGGAGGAAAAAGTTTTAATTTTTTTCTGTTTTTGGTAAAATATACATATGGTTTACCATCGTAACCGTTTTTAAGTGTGTTGTTCAGTGGCAAACCTCACAAGATTGTGGGTGGGGAGGATCATATGAACTAGTACACCACATAGTTAGCATAGCACCTGGTGTAAAGTAAACATACACACTGACAAACCTTGGGAAGCACTGCTTTCACATATTTGCAGTGTTTTCTTCAGATAGACATATAACCTCCTAAGTTGTCATTCCAGCACATTTAAGTTTTTTACCTCAATTTGAGAACCGTGAAAACTCTTGTCAAAACAGAATAAAATATCAAAATTCTAAAAAAGCAAAGTGATTGTCTTTCTGGGCTTAACAATGTTTACCATAGACAGGAAGCTATTTTCAGAGACAGAGCTGAAGGCATGTAAAAAGGGGAGCTGGAAATCATGAAATAAATGTGCAGTGGAATAGTCCTTCGTAAAAACGAAAGAACTGCTTATAGTTGCAACAACATGGATGAACCTGAAGAACATTATACTAATAAAAAAAAGCCAGATACAAAAGAGTACACATCCTACATGATTCCATTTATCTGAAGTTCAAAAACAGACAAACCTAAACCATGGTTATTGAAGTCAGAGCAGTGGTGGCCTGGGCAGGGGGTGGAGAGAAGGGGGAGAGTGACCATGAAAGGGGCACGTGAGAACTTGGGGGAGAGAGGTAATGGAAATGTCCTGTATCTTGATGTGGTGCTAGTTACATGGCATATATATTTGTAAAAGCTTACTGAATCATACACTTAAAGGTATTGTATGTAAATCAAATAAAGTTTATTTAAACAATTAATTGCTATGGTGTTACTTCTGTTACATATAACTGTGTCTGGTTATTTTCATCAGCAAAACTATCAATTGCAGAGCTCCTGAATAACTTCTGAAAACAAGATTTGTTTAGATTATGATTAAACTTCCCTGCTTTCAAACATGATTATTTACCTCTGGTGGCGTATCTAAAAAAAACAAAACAAAACAAAAAAAACAAAAAAAAAAAACCTCTTTATTTTGAGGATATGTAAAATATACAAATCTGTGGCGAGTGATTATGTAAGAGTAAGCTATTTTTAGATTGAAGCTTTGCAACCATGACGAGACAGGAGTGTGCTTAAATTCTCAGATTGGGCTCCCATACCAGACGTCTGAGAAAGTCATATGTTCTGCAGTGTCTAAGAGGACCTTGCAAACATCGTTTTACATCTGATGCATTGCCAATCGATGCAAAATTTGATGATGCAACTATCAGTTCCTAAGTAGGCATATTGTAAACTATTTTGCTAATTATAGAATTATGAGATATATATGGAAGATATACAGGAGTATACAGAAAGCTATTTTAGAGCTTATAGAGAAGAATATGAAAACCAGGTCCCAGGAACCACCAGCAGGATTTTGGTGTGTCTTAGCTTATTCATATGAGTGTGCAAACACAAATACAATGCACATTGCTATTTAATATCTTACATCATTTTCAGTAATATCAGAGTGAATATTTTGCTTTGAAAAACACCTATTCTTTGAATTTTTTTTTTTTTTAACATTTTTTGAGACAAGGTCTTGCTGTGTCGCTCAGGCTGGAGTGCAGTGGCATGATCTCGGCTCACTGCAGAGATCTCAGCTCACTGCAACCTCAACTTCCCTGGGTCAGGTGTTTGTCCTAACTCAGCCTTCCTCATAGCTGGAACCACAGGCATGCACCACCATACCCAGCTCATTTTTGTATTTTTTGTAGAGACAGGGTTTTGCCCGGTTGCCCAGGCTGGTCTCAAACTCCTGGGCTCAAGTAATCTGCCTGTCTCAGTCTCCCAGAGTGCTGGGATCACAGGTGTGAACCGTTGTGTCCAGCCCAAAAATGTTTTTAAGGCTGCATATGAAACGTATTATTGTTTTAACTTCCACTGTCAAATATATGATTGGTCCTTTTACTATGTCCTTCCTATTGCTAAATGCTATCATTTTTTTATAGCTTTATTGAGGTATAATTGATGTACAATAAACGCCATGTATTTAAACTGTTACTGAATGAGTTTTGACATGTGCTTGCCCTAAAGAAGCTGTCACCACAATCAAGATAAGGAATACTTCTATTCCTCCCAAAAGTTCCTACTGCCTCTTTGTAATACCCCTTATTCTTTCTTCCACCCCTGTCCACAAACAAGTATTGATCAGCTTTTTATCACTAGACATTGGCAGGAATTTTCTAAAATTTTGTAGTAATGGAATCATATTGTATGTACTTTTGGGGGTGGGCTTTGGCTTCTTTAACTCAGCATAGTTATTTTTAGGTTCATCCATGTTGTTGAAAATATCAATAGTTAACTCCTTTTTATTGCTAAATAATCCATTTTGTGGCTGTACCACAGTTTATCCATTCATGTGTTGATGGATATTTAGGTTGTTTCCAGTTTGAGGGTATTACAAATAAAGCTATGAATATTTGTATATACAAGTGTGTGGACCTAAGCTTTTATTTTTCTTATGTAAATACCTAGTGGAATGGCCAGGTCATATGATAAATGCATATTTGTCTTTTTTTTTTTTTTTTTGAGTTCTTTTAAACTTTGGGAAAAAATGAGATAGAAGTCACATAAAATTCGCTCTTTTGAGCATACAATTCAGTGAATGGCATTAATACATTCACAGTGTGCATTTGTCACCTCTGTCTTCTTCCAAAACAGTTTCATCATTCCAGAAGGAACCCTGTACCCATTAAACACTCCCTGTCCGTCTGGTACCCCATCCCCAGTCCCTGAAAACCATGAATCTGCTTCTTCTCTATGGATTTGCCCGTTTTGAACTTTTCATGTAAATGGAATTATACAATATGTGAGCTTCTGTGTCTGGCTTTCTCCCTTAGCCTAATGTTTTCGAGGTTCATGCGCATTGTAGCATGTATAAGCACTTTGCCTTTGATGGCTAAGAAGTATGGTATGTATATATCACGTTGTATCTGTACATCCATTTATGGGCATTTGGGCTGTTTCTACCTTTTGGCTGTTGCAAATAGTAATGCTGTGAATGTTTTTGCAAGTATTTGAGCATTTGTATTCAATTCTTTTGGGTATATACCTAAGAGTAGGATTCCTGGGTTCTATGGTGGTTCTATGTTTAACATTTTAAAGAACCACCATACTATTTTCCACAATGGCTGACATTTTACATTCCCATCAGCAATATGCAAAGTTCTACTTTCCCCACATTCTTGTGAACACTTATTTTCTTTTTTAAAAATTGTAGCCATTCTAGTAGGTGTGAAGTGGTATCTCATTGTGATTATGATTTGCATTCACCTGTTGAACTCATTTTTTCGCGTGCCTACTGGCTGTCTTTTTTGGAGAAATGTCTGAGTTCTTTGCCCATTTTTAATTGGATTGTTTGTCATCTCATCGCCGAGCGTAGAGTTCTTTACGTAATTGTGTGTATATTCTAGATACTAGACCCTTGTTAGATATAGGATTTGCAAATACTTCCTTCCATTTCTTAGGTTGTCTTTTTACTTTGTTGATAGTGTTCCTTTATGCATCAAAGTTTTAAATTTTTGTTGTTTGTGCTTTTGGTTTTTTTTTTTTTTTTAAACTAAACTGAAATTTCTCTAAATTACTTTTTATCCAAAAGTCATATTAGAATAGTCTGTGGTGCTTTATAAAAACATTACATGTATCAGTGTATTACCATCTAACAAGCAAAAAACCCCAAACCCCATAACATTATTCTAAATTAGAGATTTATATTTCTTTCACTGTAAAGAAAATGAGAGGCGGGCAGTCTGGGCCTGTATGGCAGTTTCAGGTGTTAAGGGCTGTTCCTACTGTCAAATTTTAGACAGCAGGAAGGAGGAAGGCGCAGAAAAAGGGGTATACTCTTCCCTTTGATTAGATCTACTGTCCTGTGCACAGTATTTCCATTCTTCTTGGCCAGAAAGTAGTCATATGTCTATAGCTGACAGAGAGATGGAGAAATACGGTCTTTTAGCTGGAGGGCAAAAGGTAAAACTTGGGACTCTTAACTAATGACGAAGGGGAGAAAGAGCTATTGGGAGAAATTAGCAGTCTCTGTCACAAGGCACAGGCCTTGTTCATTCTCGGAAATCCTGATAAAGTAGAGCACGTTCCAGGCACCATTCCAGGCACTAGGATACAGTTGTGCACAAATATTTAATGCAGAGTTAAAAAGATGTAATTTTTAAAATAGGCTTTAAAAAATTACAGAATTTTAGCAAGTAGGTGGATTTAGAATTTTACTATTTTTATATAGCTTACACTGATTTATTACATTAAAATATGTTGGAACTATATTTAATATCTACCACTATGAGGCAATTTAGCATTCTGTTCTTTTTTAATTTTTAATTTTTGTGAGGACATAGCAGGTGTATATAAGGGATACATGAGATATTTTGATGTAGGCATACAATGTGTAATAATCACATGGAAAATGGGATGCCATTCCCTCAAGCTTTTATCCTTTGTGTTACAAACAATCCAGTTGTAAAGTGTTCAATTAAATTATTTTGACTATAGTCACCCTGTTGTGCTATCAAATATCAGGTATTATTCATTCTTTCTATTTTTTTTCTTTTGTATCCATTAACCATCTCCACATTCCCCCCACCCTGCCCCACCACCCTTCTCAACCTCCGGTAACCAGCCTTCTCCTCTCTATCTCCATGTATTCAATTGTTTTGATTTGTAATTCCCACAAATAAGTGAGAACATGCAATGTTCATCTTTCTGTGCCTGGCTTATTTCACTTAACATAATATTAGACAGCATCCAGTTCCATCCATGTTGTTGCAAATGATAGGATCTTGTTCTTTTTTTATGACTGAATAGTACTCCATTGCGTGTAAGTACCACCTTTTGTTTATCCATCTGTTGATGGACACGTAGGTTGCTTCCAAATCTTGGCTACTGTGAACAGTGCCACAGCAAACATGGGAGTGCGGATATGTCTTCTGTATACTGCTTTTCCTTTTTTTTGGGACTATATCCAGCAGTGGGATTGATGGGTCGTATGGGGTAGCTTTATGTTTGTTTTTTTCAGAAACCTCCAAACTGTTCTTCATAGTGGTTGTACTAATTTACATTCTCACCAACAGTGTCCCCTTTCTCCACATCCTTGCTAGCATTTGTAATGGCCTGTCTTTTAGAGATAAGCTGTTTTAACTGGGATGAGATGATACCTCATCGTAGTTTGATTTGCATTTCTCTAATCGGTGGTGTTGAGCGCCTTTTCATATGCCTGTTTTCCATTTGTATGTCTTCTTTTGAGAAATATCTATTCAAATCTGTGGCTCATGTTTTAATAGCATTATTAGGTTTTTTTCCTGTAGAGTTGTTTGAGCTCCTTATATATTCTAGGTGTTCACCCTTGTCAGATGGGTAGTTTGCAAATGTTTTTTATAATTTTGTGGGTTGTCTCTTCACTTTGTGGATTGTATCCTTTGCTGTGCAGAAGCTTTTTAACTTGATGTGTTTCCATTTGTCCATTTTTTCTTTGGTTGTCTGTGCTTGTGGGGTATTACTAAGAAATCTTTGCCCAGACCAATGTCCTAGAGAGTTTCTCCAGTGTTTCCTTGTAGTAGTTTCATAGTCTGAGGTCTTAAATTTAAGTCCTTAATCCATCTTGATTTGATTTTTGTATATGGGAAGAGATAAGGGTCTATTTTCTTTCTTTTGCAGATGAATATCCAGTTTTTCCAGTACCACTTATTGAAGAGACTGTCTTTTCTCCAATGTATGTTCTTGGTACCTTTGCTGAAAATTAGTTCACTGTTGAGTGTGAGAATGTGTTCCTGGGTTCTGTATTGTGTTCCATTTGTCTGTGTGTCTGTTTTTATGCCAGTAGCATGCTGTTTTGGTTACTGTAACTCTCTGTACTATAATTTGAAGTCAGGTAATATGATTCCTCCAGTTCTTTTTGCTCGGGATACTTTTGGCTGTTTTGGGTCTTCTGTGGTTCCACGTAAATTCTAGAATTGTTTTCTTCTATTTCTGTGAAGAATGTCATTGGCATTTTGGTAGGGATAGCATTGAATCTGTAGATTGCTTTGAATAGTATGGACATTTTAACAGTATTCATTTTCCCAGTCCATGAACATGGAATGTCTTTCTTTTTTTTTTTTTTTTTTGGCATCCTCTTCAGTTTCTTTCATCTGCATTTTGTAGTTTTCACCATGGAGATCCTTCACTTCTTCGGTTAACTTAATTCCTAGGTATTTAATTTTGTGTGTGGCTATTGTAAATGGGATTGCTTTTTAAGTTTCTTTTTCAGATATTCATTTTTGGCATGTAGAAATGCTACTGATATTTGTATGTTGATCTTGTATCCTGCAACTTTACTGAATTTATCAGCTGTAACAGTTTTTTAGTGTAGTTTCTAGGTTTTTCTAAATAAAGGCTCATATCATCTGCAAACAAGGATAATTTGACTTCTTCCTTTCCAATTTGGATGCGCTTTATTTCTTTCTATTGTCTGCTGTAGCTAGTACTAACAGTCCTATGTTGTATAATAGTGGTGAAAGTGAACATTTGTTGTGTTCCATATCTTAAAGGAAAGTCTTTCAGTTTTTCCTCATTTAGTATGATACTAGCTGTGGGTCTGTCATGGCTTTTATTATGTTGAAGAATGTTCCTTCTATACCCAGTTATTTGAGGGTCTTTGTCATAAAGGGATGTTGAATTTTATCAAATACATTTTCAGCGTCAGTTAAAATAGTCATATTTTTTTTTTCATCAGTTCTGTTGATATGATGTATCACATTGATTGATTTGCATATGTTGCACCATCCTTGCATCCCTGGGATAAATCCCACTTGTTTATGATGAATGATCTTTTTAACATATTGTTGAATTCAGTTTGCTAGTATTTTGTCAAGGATTTAGGCATCAGTATTCATCAGAGAATGAATATTGGCCTGTAGTTTTCTTCCTGTGATGTGTCTTTGGTTTTGGTATCAACATGTGGACTCAAAAATCTGTGACAGGTCTCAGTTAATTTAGAAAGTTTTACCAGGCATGATAGCTCACGCCTGTAATCTCAGCACTTTGAGAGGCTGAGGCGGGCGGATCGCTTGAGGCCAGGAGTTCGAGACCATCCTGGTCAACATGGCGAAACCCCGTCTCTACTAAAAATACAAAAATCAGCCAGGTGTGGTGGCTCATGCCTGTAATCCCAACTACTTGGGAGGCTGAGGCAGGAGAATCACTTGAACCCAACTGCTTGGGGAATTGGGGAATCACTCCCAACTACTTGGGAGGCAGAGGTTGCAGTGAGCAGAGAGCGCACCACTGCACTCCAGTCTGGGTGACAGAGTGAGACTCCAAAAAAAAAAAAAAAAATTTAGAAAGTTTATTTTGCCAAGGTTGAGGATGCACACCCATGACACAGCCTCAGGAAGTTCTGACAACGTGTGGCTGAGGGTGGTCAGAGCACGGTTTGGTTTTATAGATTTTAGGGAGACGTGAGACATCAATCAACATATGTAAGATGAACATTGGTTGGGTCTGGAAAGGTGGGAAGACTGGAAGGAGGCAAGAGGCTTCCAGGTCATAGGTAGATAAGAAACAAATAGTTTCATTCTTTTGAGTTTCCGATTAGCCTCTCCAAAGGAGACAATCAGTGATGCATTTATCTTAGTGAGGAGAGGGGACACTTTGAATAGAGTGGGAGGCAGCTGGCCCTAAGCAGTTCCCAGCTTGACTTTTCCCCTTAGCTTAGTAATTTGGGGGCCCCAAGATTTGTTTTCCTTTCACGGCTGTAATGCAATGAGTTTGGAAGTATTCCCTTCTCTATTTTGTGGAATAGTTTCAGTACGATTGATATTAGTTCTCCTTTAAATGTTTGGTAGAATTCAGCAGTGAAGCCTTCAGGTCCCAGGCTTTTCTTTACTGGGAAACTTTTTGTTATGGCTTCTATCTCAATACTTGTTATTGATCTATTCAGGTTTTCAATTTCTTCATGGTTCAATCTTTGTATAGGTTGTATGTGTCTAAGAATTTATCCGTTTCCTCTAGATTTTCCAATTTATTGGCATGTAGTTGCTCATAGTAGCCACTAATGATCCTTTGGATTTCTGTGATATCCGTTGTAATGTTTCCTTTTTCATCCCTGATTTTATTTATTTAGGTTTTCTTCCTTTGTTTCTTTGTTAGTCTGGCTAAAGGTTTGTCAATTTTGTTTATCTTTTCAAAAAACCATCTTTTTGTTTCATTGATCTTTTGTATTTTCCTCACTTCAGTTTCATTTATTTCTGCTCTTTTCTTCTGTTGATTTATTCTACTGATTTATTATTTCTTCAACTGATTTGTTTTGCTCTTGCTTTTCTAGTTCTTTAAAATGAATTGTTAGGTTATTTGTTTGAAGTTTTCCTTTTTTTTTTTTTTGATGTAGGCACTTAGAGCTGTAAATTTCTCTCTTAGTACTGCTTTTGCCGTATCTTATAGGTTTTGGTGTGTTGTGTTTCTCTTATCATTTGTTTCAAGAAATTTTTCAATTTCCTTCTTAATTTCCTCATTGACCCACTGGTCATTCAGGAGCATATTGTTTAATTTCCATTTCTTTGTATAGTTTCCAAAATTCCTCGTGTCATTGATTTCTAGTTTTATTCCATTGTGAACAGAAGATACTTGATGTTATTCTCCTTTTTTGAATGCTCTAAGACTTGTTTTGTGGCCTAACATATGGTCTGTCTTTGAGAATGATACACGTACTGAGGAAAAGAATGTGTATTCTGTAGCCATTGGATAAAATGTTTGGTAAATATCTATTAGGTCTGTTTGTTCTATAGTGCAGATGAAGTCTGATGTTTCTTTGTTGATTTTCTGTCTGGGGGATCTGTCCAATGCTGAAAATGGGGTGTTGAGGCCTCCGGCAATTATTGTATTGAGGTCTATCTCTATCTTTAGTTCTAATAATATTTGCTTTACATATCTCGTGCTCCAGCATTGGGTGCATATATATTTATAATAGAAACTGCCTTTGCAGAATTATAACTGAGGAAATTATGACAATGAAATCAAACCTAACCAACTCCATCTTACTTCTAACCTTTAAGCTGTGCTTGTTCATTCCTGGGCATAGGTCAGACTGACTTTGGGAAGGAATTCAGCTCATGGCTTGATTCTGAAACAAAATTGATAACAGCCCTCTCGTGAAAAGACCCCCTTTTTGCCTTGGGACCAGTCTGCCCTCAGGAGACTAACAAATTAGCTACAAAATTAGAAATTACAGTTGAGAGGTCATGCAGCCTCTGGCTTCAAGAGTCTGAACCTCCCCAAATTGCTCCTGGGGATAACATCAGCATTGTAACACCTAAGGTCAGTGCTTGAGATATTTTATAGACCCTACACTGGATGGATCAGCTGACACCAAGGAGACCAGTCATCTGGCTCCACCAGTTCTGCCATCCCACCCAGGAAAAGACAGCAAGAAAACCTCACTTGGACCCACTATGATTCCATCTTCAACCTGACCAATCTGCACTCCCCACTTCCCAACCCCATACCAGCCAGATTATCCTTAAAATCTCTGATCCCCAAATGCTAGAGAGACTGATTTGAGTAATAATAAAACTCTGGTCTCCCACACAGCGTGAATTACTCTTTCTCCATTGCAGTTCCCCTGTTTCGATAATCGGTTCTGTCTAGGCAGCAGGCAAGGTGAACCCATTGGGCAGTTACGTAGTTATTACATCCCGCTGCTGGATTTACCTCTTTATCATTATATAATGACCTTCTTTGTCTCTTCTTACAGTTTTTGTCTTGAAATCTGTTTTGTCTGATATAGCTACTTCTGCTCTTTTTTGGTTTTTCATTGACATGGAAATAACTTTTTATATTCCTTTGTTTTCAGTCTATGTGTATCTTTATAGGTGAAATGCATTTCCTGTAGGCAACAGATTATGGGGTCTTGTTTTTTCATCCATTCAGCCCCTCAATGTCTTTTCATTGGAGAGTTTAGTCCATTTACATTCAATGTTATTATTGATAAATAGGGACTTACTCCTCTCGTTTTGTTATTTGTTTTCTAATTGTTTTGCAGCCTTCTCTTCTTTCTTTCCTTCCTGTCTTCCTTTCAGTGAAGGTGCTTTTCTCTGGTGGTATGATTTAATTTCTTGCTTTTTATTTTTTGTGTATTGTATGTTTTTCAATTTGAGGCTACTGTGAGGCTTGCAAATACTGTCTTATAACCCATTGTTTTAAACTGATGACAACTTAACAGTAATTGCATAAACACGCAAAAAGAAAGCTAATAAAAACTCTACACTTTAACTTTATTCTCCCGGCTTTTTACCTTTTTTTGTTCTTTTTTATGTCTTATACTATCTGTCTTGAAAAGTTGTTGTTACTGTGTTTGATTGGTTCATCATTTAGCCTTTCTAGCTAGGTGTAGTTTACACACCACAGTTGTAATGTTATAATGTTCCGTGTTTTTCTGTGTGCTTACTATTACCAGCAAGTTTTATACCTTTAGATGACTTTTTATTGCTTGTTAATGTCCTTTTTCAGATTAAAGACCTCCTCTCAGCATTTCTTGTAGGAAAGGTCTGGTGTTTGATGAAATCCCTCAGTATTTTTTTTTCTGGGAAGGCCTTTATTTCTCCTTCATGTTTGAAGGATATTTTTTGCAAAATATACTATTCTAGGGTAAGAGTTTTTTCCTTCAGCACTTTAAATATATCATACCACTCTCTCCTGGCCTGTAAGATTTCCACTGAAAAGCCTGCTGCCAGACGTATTGGAGCTCCACTGAATGTTTCTTTTCTCTTGCTGCTTTTGGGATTCTTTCTTTATCCTTGACCTTTGGGAGTTTGATTCTTAGATGCCATGAGGTTGTCTTCTTTGGGTTAAATCTGCTTGGTGTCCTACAAACTTCTTGTACTTGAATGCTGATCTCTTTCTTAAGGTTTGGGAGGTTCTCTGATATTATCCATTTGCATAAACTGTCTTCACCTCTTTCTCTACCTCCTCTTTAGGGCCAGTAACACTGAGATTTTCCCTTTTGAGACTGTTTTCTGGATCTTGTAGGCATGCTTCATCATTTTTTATTTTTTTTGTCTCCTCTGACTATATTTTTAAGTAGCCTGTCTTCAGGCTCACTAATTCTTTCTTCTACTTGTTCCATTCTGCTGTTAAGTGACTCTGATGCATTTTTCAGTATGTGAGTTGCATTTTTCAACTCTAGAATTTCTGCTTGGTTCTTTTTAATTATTTCAATCTCTTAGTTAAATTTATCTGATAGACTTCTGCATTCCTTCTCTGTGTTATTTTGAATTTTTTGATCCTCCAAACGACAATTTTGAATTCACTCTCTGAAATGTCACATGTCTCTCTTTCTCCAGGATGTGTCTCTGCTGCCGTATTTAGTTCATTTGGTGAAGTCATGTTTTCCTGGATGACCCTAATGCTTGCTGATGTTCTTTAGTGTCTGGGCATTGAAGAGTTAGGCATTTATTGTAGTTTTCACAGTCTGGGCTTGTTTGTTCCTGTCCTTCTTGAGAAGGCTTTCCAGGTATTCGAAGGGACTTGGGCCCCAAGCCCAATAATGATGTGGTTTCTCCATACTTGTAGAGGTACTGCCTTGGTGGTCTTGGATAAGATCTGGAAGAATTCTCTGGGTTACCAGGCAGACACTCTTATTCTTTTTCCTTATTTTCTCCCAAACAGAGTCTTGTAGGGTCCAGCCCTATGTGGCTTAACGGGTGTTCTCCCGGTGTGTGGAGACGAGAGCT
Organism: Macaca mulatta; assembly: GCF_049350105.2. NCBI lineage: Eukaryota > Metazoa > Chordata > Mammalia > Primates > Cercopithecidae > Macaca > Macaca mulatta. Next base: position 68,140,394 of record NC_133423.1, read on the forward strand.
TGTAATAAATAAAGACACAAGACAAAGAGATAAAGAGAAAACAGCTGGGCGGGGGGGACCACTACCATCAAGACACAGAGACTGGTAGTGGCCCTGAGCGGCTGGGCTCGCTGATATTTATTGCATACAAGACAAGGGGGCAGGGTAAGGAGGGTGAATCTTCTAAGTGATTGACAAGGTGAAGCAAGTCACGTGATTACAGGATAGTGGGCCCTTCCCTTTTAGGTAGCCAAAGCAGAGACAGAAGGCAGCATACGTCAGCGTTTTCTTCTCTGCACTTATAAGAAAGATCAAAGATTTTAAGACTTTCACTATTTCTTCTACCGCTATCTACTACGAATTTTAAAGAGGAACCAGGAGTATGGGAGGAGCATGAAAGTGGACAAGGAGTGTGACCACTGAAGCACAGCACCACAGGGAGGGGTTTAGGCCTCCGGATGACTGCGGGCAGGCCTGGATGATATGCAGCCTCCCGCAAGAAGCTGGTGGAGCAGCATGTTCCCTGACTCCTCCAAGGAAAGGAGACTCCCTTTTGCGGTCTGCTAAGTAACGGGTGCCTTCCCAGACACTGGCATTACCGCTTGACCAAGGAGCCCTCAAGCGGCCCTTATGTGGGCGTGACAGATGGCTCACCTCTTGTCTTCTAGGTCACTTCTCACAATGTCCCTTCAGCACCTGACCCCATACCCCACAGTTATTCCTAGGTTGTATTAGTAATGCAACGAAGAGTAATATTAAAAGCTAATGATTAATAATGTTTATAATAATTGATAATTGTCCATGATCATCTCTATGTCTAATTTGTATTATGACTATTTTTATTTTAACTGTTTTCTTTATTATACTGAAACAGTTTGTGCTTTCAGTCTCTTGCCTCGGCACCTGGGTAATCCTCCGCCCGCAGTCTCTCTCTCTCTCTTTGCTGAGCCACCTGGAACTGGGGGTATAGTGTTGCGAACACCCCTGTGGCCACCACCACGAGGACTGTGTCAGGTTAGACCTGAAGCCAGCACCACAGTGGGTCTTAAGGCCCACTGTAACCACTAGCTGTCTACCGCCTGTGGTCACTCAAGACCTCAGGGATCTACCTAGTCACCAGGTGGCAAAGCCAGCTAGCTTTTGTTCTTCCTTTCAGGGTGACAAGTTTCCCCAGGCCCCAAGTAGGTCAGAGATGTTTTCTGGGAGCCAGGGATTGGAATCCAAAACCTTAGAAATTTGCCTGATGTCCTATTCTACCGTGGCTAAGCTGACACTCAAACCCCATTATAAAGTCCTTCCCGCTCTTCCCTCCCCTTTCCACAGGCAGAGGAGCCTCTCCCTGTGAGCACCACTGCCACTGGCCATGGGGGAGTTCTGCCAGGCCACTTGTGATGTTCATTTAAAGCCCACGGGCTCTTTCATCAGCTTGCGGTGAATGCTACCAGGCCTGGGACTCACCCTTCAGGGCACTGGGCTCCCCTCTGGCCCAGGGCAGGTCCAGAAATGTTGTCCATGAACCTAGGCCTGGATTCTGTGACACCGAGAGCCTGCTTGTTGCTCTGTCCCACTGTGGCCAAGCTGGTACCTAAGGTGCAAGACAAAGTCCCTTTACTTTTCCCTCTGCTTTTTTCAAAGAGAAGGAGTCTTTGGCCATAGCCACCACAGCTGGTGATATATGGGGTCTCACCTGAAGCCAGCAAGTCTCCAGACTCACCCAAAGCCCTCAGTGTAGTACCTGGTATCGCTGCTGGTTATTCAGGGCCCAAAGGCTCTTCAGTTAGCAGGTGATAAATGCTGCCAGGACTGGGTCCTTTCCTTCTAGGCAGTGGATTCCCTTCTGGCCCCGGATGTGTCTAGAAATGTCGTCTGGAGGCTGGGCGCAGTGGCTCACGCCTGTAATCCCAGGACTTTGGGAGGCTGAGGCGGGTGGATCACCTGAGGTCAGGAGTTCGAGACCAGCCTGGCCAACATGGCGAAACCCTGTGTCTACTAAAATTATAAAACTAGCTGGGCGTGGTAGCGCGCACCTGTAATTCCAGCTACTTGGGAGGCTAAGGCACGAGAATTGCTCGAACCTGGGAAGCAGAGGTTGCAGTGAGCCGAGATCACACCACTGCACTCCAGCCTGGGCGACGGAGTGAGACTCCATCTCAAAAAAAAAAAAAAAAAGAAGAAAAAAAGAAACATAGTCTGAGAGCTAAGGCCTGCCTGATTCTGCCCAGTGGCCTGTCTTGCTATGGCTGGCTGAACTGGCATCCTAGATGCATGACAAAGTCCTCTCTACTCTTCGCCCTCCTCTCCTTAAGCAAAAGCAAAGAGACACTTTCATTGCTGCCTGCTGTGCTGCCTGGGGTTCGGGGAAGGATGGTGCAATCACTCCTTTAGCCACCTCGGCCGGTGACTTCCTAGGTCAGGTGCCACCTAGTCCTCTGGCTGTCAGCCCAGCCCAGCATTAGAAGTTGCCTAGGAATTGCAGTCCATGTGTCCTAGACTGCCTTTCAGGTTTACCTAGGACCCCAGAGCACTTTGGCTGTGGGTGGTGAAGCTTGCCAACAAACTCAAGTTCTGACCACTAAGATGGGTGATCCTCTGCTAGGGCTGGTCCAAATGCTCCTGTGTGTGCTGGTGCTGGCTGAGCCCAGCCTGGCTTTGCTCTCCAGTATGACAGGGGAGCAATGAGTTCAATGTAATGTCCCCCAGTTGGTGTACTCTGCAAGTGCCGAAACTCTCCATGCTGTACAGCTGTTGTCAGGGGATAGGGGAGGGTTGGTGTTGGTGATTCAGTACTGTCTGTTGGACCTTCCTCAATACCTTTTTCAGAGATATGAAACCAGGTACTGTGATTGCTCACCTGATTTTTGGTCATTGTGATGGTGCTTTTCTGTGTGCAGATACTTGTTACAATTTGGTGTTCCTATGAGGGGTACAAAGGGTGTAATCTTCTATTCTGCCATCTTGCTCTGCCCACATTGTTCTTTAATTTACATGATGATACATAAAACCCTTTCGAATTTTTAAATACATTATACCATAATCTGAAATAATTTGGAAATTACAAATGGACGTGCATAGTACTTTTAGGAATATAATCCTATAAGTGCTACTTCTGGATTGTAAACTGTACATGGTAATGGAAATTTTAAATTTTTGTGGAAGTTCCTTATGTGAGAGTTATAACCAGCAAGAAGTGGTTCAGCTTTGCAGTTGAAGAGCAAACTGTTGTGAGACTTGCATCAAATTATTTTAAATGCCAGAGCCATTAACAAACCATTGGAGTAAATGTGTATTGAATCCACTATTGGTACATACTGTGGGAGTGAACACTGCTTTTGTTTCAGAAGATGCGTTCATCTTATCTGCTTTATAAAAGACACGTAAAAACTAAAACTTACTTGTTAAATTGTCGTTTGTGTTCAGTACTTGTCTTCCATTGATTTTATGAGAAGTTATTTTTAAATCATTCTGGAAAAATAAGTGTCAAATATTCTGGGCTTATATTGATTCTTCCAAGTATCATTATCACCTTGCTTATAAAATGCCCCATTTATTTACCAAATCTTTCTTCTGTTACCCCAAGTATTTAGGGGCTCTGTCCTCGATTTGGGGTTATCTCCAAATTCTACCCTGATTTAAATGTCTGAAGATATAGTTTGGAAGTAATTGACCTAACAGATTGTTAGCAGAAGGTGATACTGAACAAGCTTCATTGAGGCCATTTTATTTTTAGCATGGTCAGTACGTCAAAAACTAGGTAAGTTCTTATCTTCTTTCCCATGGAGGAGCTTGAGTGTAGAGATAGGCAGAGGTCATTCTGAGTGGGATTTCCTTTTCTTTGCTTGAACCAGATTGAAGAAGATGGCAATGCCTGTAAGAAAGGGGCATTTTTCGTGGTGCCACAGGCCAGTCACAGTCAACTATAACCAATGGGAAAATGGGTTGATCAAGTTAGTATTCATGAGGCTTTGTAGGGCCTTGAGACTCATTTCATTTCTAATCTCAGGATGAACTTTCATATAAAGTCAAGAGACTAGAGGCTTCTTACTTTATCATCTGTTGGAATCAGTAAGGTTGAGGACATCTTCATCTGTTTCTTATTCTCTGTATTCCTTATATGCTCTGAGATAGCAGAAGCAATTAGAAGAAAACTTGGTTACACATACCCACCTGTCTGAATCTGTGTACATACTCACTGCATTTCTCCTGCAAGGAGATGGATGGACTGTCTGAGCCTTTAGCAGAGACCAACTGTATACTGGTGGATTAGATCTTCTCCCTTTTTGATAAAGTCAAGAACATTATTCCAGCAATTCTCCCCTCTCACTTCTGCAAGCATAATCCCATTTCAGTTGAACCTTTCCTATCCGTGTAAAAGCAGTCTGTGTTGTCTTCCATAATGAAAACTTCATTGACCCCACAACCCTTTTCAGCAACTGCTCTACCTTTCTCCTCCTTTTTTGAGCAAAAATTATTTTTGTTAAAGAATTTTATTCTTGGCCGGGCGCGGTGGCTCACGCCTGTAATCCCAGCACTTTGGGAGGCCGAGGCGGGCGGATCACGAGGTCAGGAGATCGAGACCATCCTGGCTAACACGGTGAAACCCCATCTCTACTAAAAATGCAAAAAATTAGCCGGGCGAGGTGGCGGGCGCCTGTAGTCCCAGCTACTCGGGAGGCTGAGGCAGGAGAATGGCGTGAACCCGGGAGGCGGAGCTTGCAGTGAGCCGAGATCGCGCCATTGCACTCCAGCCTGGGCGACTAAGCGAGACTCTGTCTCAAAAAAAAAAAAAAAAAAAAAATTTTATTCTTTTTTTAGTTTTTAACCTCTGTAACCAGCATCCTCTTGTAGGCTGGGCGTGGTGTGGCTCATGACTGTAATCCCAGCACTTTGGGAGGGCAAAGTAGGTGGATTGTTGGAGTCTGGGAGTTCAAGACCAACCTGGGTAACATGGCAAAACTCTGTCTCTATTTAAAAAAAAATACAAAAAAAATTAGCCAGGCATGGTGATGTGCTCCTGTAGTCCCAGCTCCTCAGGAGGCTGAGGTGGGAGGATCACTTGAGCCTGGGAGGCAGAGGTTGCAGTGAGCTGAGATCACACTACTACATTCCAGCCTGGGTGACAGAGTAAGATCCTGTCTCAAACAAATAAACAAACACTTCTTGTCTAAGAAAAACCTTCTTAAGAATAGGCTGTACTTGCTCTATCTTGTCTCACTTGACCCACAGGACATCGCCTCCACCATCCTTGCAACCCTTCACTGAAACTGCCATTGTCAAGTTCACTGTTGACCTTCTCGTCGCCAGTACAGTGGTCTTGTCTTAGTTCTCGAAGCAGTTGATCTCTCATCAGTGTTTGACAGTTAATCACTTTTTCCTCCTTGAAATACCTCTTTGAGGCTTCCAGGACACCACACACAACTGGTATACCTCTCTCTCTCTCTCTTTTTTTTTGTTTCCTTTGCTGACTCTTTCTCAGCATTTCTACTAGGATTCAGTCCATGGCTTTCTTCACATTTCTGTCTCATTTTCTCCCTTAATGATGCTATCTAGTCTTTTAATTTTATTTATATTTTTAAAATCTAATTTTAAAAACTTTATTTTTTTTTTGAGACACAGTCCTTGTAGTTGCCCAAGCCAAAACATGGTGTCATCCTTGATTTCCCTTTTTTCTTATATCACATAGTCAGTCAGCAAATCATTTGAGCCTTCAAAATATATCCAGAATCTGACTTCTCATCACTCCTCTTGCTATCTCTTACCCATCTCTTATTCTAGTTATTGAAGTAACCTCCGAAGGGATCTTGTTTTTCAGAGTCTCACTCTGTTACCCAGGAGTGCGGTGGTGCGATCTTGGCTCACTGCAATCTCCGCCTCCCGGGTTCAAGCGATTCTCCTGCCTCAGCCTCCCAACTAGCTGGGATTGCAGGCATGTACCACCATGCTTGGCTAATTTTTGTATTTTTAGTAGAGATGTATATTTAGTAGAGGTGAAACCATGTTGGTTAGGCTGGTCTCGAACTCCTGGCCTCCAGTGGTCCACCCACCTCTGCCTCCTACAGTGTTGGGATTACAAGTATTAGCCACTGTGCCCAGCTGGGATCTTCTTTTATTCTACTCTTGTCTCCTCCATCCCCTTTTCAGCATTATAACCACGGGGATCATATTAAAAAGTAAATTAAATAATGTTACTTCTGCCCTTCCTCCACTGGCTTCCCTTTTCACTCAGAGTCAAAGCCAGAGTTTCAGCTGTGGTTTGCAGCCCTCTGTGCACATCCCTTATTCACCTCAGTTTCCTCTCACCATGTCAAGCTGCCTTAGTCCCTTAGGTGGCTTTATTCTTAGTTCTGAATTTAGTCTTTATTCTTAAATATTTATTCTTTTTTTTTTTTTTCAGGATGGAGTTTCACTCTTGCCGCCTGGGCTGGAGTAAAGTGGCGTGATCTTGGCTCACCACAACCTCTGCCTCCCAGGTTCAAGCAATTCTCCTGCCCCAGCCTCCCAAGTAGCTGGGATTACAGGCGCCTGCCACTACGCCTGGATAATTTTTGTATATTTTTAGTAGAGACGGGGTTTTGCCATGTTGGTCAGGCTGGTCTTGAACTCCTGACCTCGGTTGATCCACCTGCCTCGGCCTCCCAAAGTTCTGAGATTACAGGCGTGAGCCACTGTGCCTGGCCCCTGAATTTTTATTCTTAAATGAGTGTCATTGTTTAGTGCTAGGAAGGACTGAAAAAGGTTTCAGGAGCATGGGGAAATCAATTGCATTTGAAGAGGCAGTGATGAGATGGGATGGAAGGAGGACGTTGGAGAGTCAATGAAAACCCTGAAATTTAATGTGAGCAAAGACAGTTTTGTAGATCTATGAAACAAAGCAAGAGTATACTATACCATCATGAAGATATATGTCCATGCTTGATCCTGCCTGAGACAGGAGGTCAAAGCTTCACTTCCCTGGACCCTGGAGTGAGAGAGTGATTCAGCCTGGCCATGGTTTTAGAAGTAATTATTGACCATTCGCATCCACATGGGAGCTCCATCCTCCTCCACCTAAACAATATAATAGTCAGACTTGTGTGCAGAAGCGCTCTTACTAGCTGTGAATCATCAGACCCATACTTTTTATCAGCTGTGTGTCAATAGCAGGGGGTCACCTAAAAGCACATACCTTGAAAACAGTTTTGAAGGGAGAACATTGTTGATCCTCTAGCCACAGAAATAGGGATCAGCCAGGTGCAATGGCCCACACCTATAGTCTCAGCACTTTGGGAGGCAGAGGCAGGAGGATCACTTGAGGCTAGGAGTTTGAGTCTAGCCTGTGCAACACAAGGAGACCCATCTCTACCGAAAAAAAAAATTAGCTAGGCATGGTGGTGCATGCCTTTAGTTCTAGCTACTCGGGAGGCCAAAGCAGGAGGATCACTTGAGCCAAGAGGATTGCTTGAGGCTGCAGTGAGCCATGATGGCATACCTGCACTCCAGCGTGGTTGACAGAGCAAGACCCTGTCTCAGAAAAAAAAAAAAAATCTAATATTTCAGTCTTAAACTAACACATTTTGTTAATTGTAGCCATCCATGCAGTAGCAAAGAGGAAAGAGTAAAGCTCATCCTGTTGAACTGACCAGAGTGAGGCCGATTGAAAGACTGGCTGTCAAGGCCATAATTGTACCCATCTTATAACTGGCTGATTACGTGCAGTGTTCTGTGAATACTAATCATGTATTCCCCACTTAGTGCTGTGTCTTTGCCAGATTGAATTACTGTGCCTTAGGTAACCCCTGTGAAACACAGGTGAGTAACGGGGCACTTTCTAGAAGGAGAGTGTAGATGAATGTGTCGTAGCTGGTTAGCACAAGACTGTGTTCAAAACTGCATTCTCTTGCTGGCACCCATTCGCTTTGGAAGTAGTCACTATGGATTTTGCCTTCTGGCCTGAAAGGGAGTGAAATGAGAGACTGCCATATTGAAGTGGTTTGAGGAGACAGATTACTGGAAAAGCTTACATTTGTACTTTAAGGGGCTACAGACACAGATCAATGCGTATGTTTACTGTTAAGCATATGGTGGTTCAGTCCTTAGGCTTTTCTTAATAAAAATTTAAGCATTTTTGTTCACTTGAATGTATGTTGATTTTTGTCATGGGAAAGTCATTGGACTGAGGGTGTATATTCCATATGCAAATTTGAAAGGTAAAATGTCAGCCTTATTCTAGAAAAGTTCTAATGTATAAACACATATACAATTATAATCTAATAATTATAAACACATCTGTTGTGACCCACTAGTTTCTGTGAAGGAGGTTATTTATTCTTTTAGTAATAACTAGGATGATTATTACAGTTTGAGAATTTTAAAAATCTAGTAATCAATATTCACATATTGATACGTAATATAAGTGAAGCATTGTGCCTGGAATTACAAACACATTAAGAGATTGCGCAAAAGGCACTATTTCTGTTACAGCATAGTTTCTAAGCTTGCAACTAAGAATTTGGAAACAGTTCAAAAATAAGGTGAATATTTTATGAAGTTGCACTTTGCATATCTTTCTTAGCAGTTCTACACCAATTTTTTTAATGCAGGATTTCCCCTGGGTGTTCTGAAATGTTGAGATTGTAGAGGATCTGGAATTACATCGTTTCAGTGATCCTTCTGACCAAAAAGTACTAATGGCACTTAAGCATGCCTTCAGATGTTTCTCTAAAGTAACAAGAAAGCTCATTACCAGTGCATTTTCTGTGATGTGTAGTTACTCTCTCATCTATATCACTTACATGACGGGAGAAATTGCCATTTTGTGGCTATTTTATAATAAGGTATCTTCAGTGCAGAAAATCCTGTTAGGCTTGAAACTAATAAAAGTACACTCAGATCAATTGAAAGATGAAAACAAAGTAAGAAATAGAATGTGGTTAGAGCCCCAGTCTCTTCCTCTCCTGTTTGCAACCCCTTTTACTCTCTCTTAAGAACAAGTGAGAACAGATGTGAATGTGGCAGCAGCAAAGTGATGATTATTTTAGGTGGGTGAAGGATAGATTGTATTTTGAATAAGTTTTTTTTTAGGGGACTGGATATTTATGGGCCTCTGTCATTTATCTTGCTACTTGCTGAAATCTGGATGAATTTAGATATTAAAATGTATGTACTCGTTAAATAGGATACTTTAGTTAATTCTTATATTTAAAGATATGGTGTCAACAGCACATTTACATTTTGATATTGGAAAAGCTAAAAAGGTGAAAGATGCGGTAGGCAGGGGTGAAGAATTTGGATTTTCTTGCAGTGTTGATTTTAGAATCTACAAATATAACAGTGCTGAGAGATCTTTTCAAAGAAAGGATCATTTTGGACATTGCTCAGTTTTGTAGTCCTTATTTTTTATTTTTTATGTTTTTGAGATGGAATCTTGCTCTGTTGCTCAGGCTGGAGTGCAATGGTGTGATCTCGGCTCACTGCAACCTCCACCTCCAGGTTCAAGCGATTCTTCTGCCCCAGTCTTCTGTAGTTGAGATTACAGTCTCCTGCCATTGTGCCCAGCTAATTTTGTATTTTCAGTAGAGACAGGGTTTCACTGTGTTGGCCAGGCTGGTCTCGAACTCCTGACTTCAAGTGATCTGCTTGCCTCGTGTAGTCCTTGTTTATGTAATAGAGAAATGAGTTGTTTAACCCATCTGATGGAGGTAGGACAGCTTTTTTATTTTTATTTTTATTTTTTTGAGTTGACTGTAGCCTTAGTATGCTTATTTCCTCTTCTGGAGATACAATTTAGATTATAGGAATATTTGCAAGTATTTTTCAGATTTTCTAAAAATTGTAGTTATATGTAATTTGTTTTTCAGTTTTTCATGTCTCTTCTGATCTTGATTGCTTGCCATTTATTGCGATTTTTATTTCATTATCACAGCTGTAATAATAATAATCTGCCTGCCGTATTGATAAACACTTAAGTGCCCGAGGACTGGAACTTCGGTTTAACCCTGTTTCCACCATGAACTTAACATTTCAGTAAAACTGTATTTTAGGACCTTAGAGTGTTGTACCTGATGTGTAGCTGGCGGGAACTCAGGGTCCCAGAACAGAGAAGAGCCTTCATCCTTGGGGGCCATGGGGAGGAGCATGGGAGAGGGACTGTCAAGAGGTGAAAGGGTTAAATTTCGAAGTGTGAGTAATGCAGGATTTGTGAGAGAGGCCACAGTTCCCAAAACCTCAAGATGGAAAGTTTGACCTAGGGAAGGTTTTGGATGTCCCTCCATCCAGTGCTTTTCTTTTCTTTTCTTTTCTTTTTTTCCTAACTGAATCTTTTTTTCTTTTTTTAAATTATACTTGAAGTTCTGAGATACATGTGCAGAACATGCAGGTTTGTTACATAGGTACACACGTGCCATGGTGGTTTCCTGCACCCGTCAACCCGTCATCTGCATTAGGTATTTCTCCTAATGCTCTCCCTCCCCTAGCCCCCCACCCCCTCAACAGGCCCCAGTGTGTGGTATTCCCCTCTCTGCGTCCGTATGTTCTCATTGTTCAACTCCCACTTATGAGTGAGAACATGCAGTGTTTGGTTTTCTGTTCCTGTGTTAATTTGCTGAGAATGATAATTTCCAGCTTCATCCATGTCCCTGCAAAGGATATGAACTCAATCTTTTTTATGGCTGCATAGTATTCCATGATGTATATGTGCCACATTTTGTTAATCCAGTCTATTATTGGTGGGCATTTGGGTTGGTTCCAAGTCTTCGCTATTGTGAATATTGCTGCGGTAAACATATGTGTGCATGTGTCTTTATAGGAGAATGATTTATACTCCTTTGGGTATATAGTCAGCATGAGATTGCTGGGTCAAATGGTATTTCTGGTTCTAGATCATTGAGGAATCACCACATTGTCTTCCACAATGGTTGAACTAATTTACACTCCCACCAACAGAGAAAAGCATTCCTATTTCTCCACATCCTCTTCAGCATCTGTTGTTTTCTGACTCTTTAATTATCGCCATTCTAACTGGAGTAAGATGGTATCTCATTGTGGTTTTGATTTGCATTTCTCTAACGACCAGTGATAATGAGCTTTTTTTCATGTTTTTGGCCGCATAGATGTCGTCTTTTGAGAAGTGTCTCTTCATATCCTTTGCCCACTTTTTGATGGAGTTGTTTTATTCTTGTAAATTTAAGTTCCTTGTAGATTCTGGATATTAGCCCTTTGTCAGATGGATAGATTGCAAAGATTTTCTCCTGTTCTGTAGGTTGCCTGTTCACTCTGATGATAGTTTCTTCTGCTGTGCAGAAGCTCTTTAGTTTAATTAGATCCCATTTGTCAATTTTGACTTTTGTTGCCGTTGCTTTTGGTGTTTTAATCATGAAGTCTTTGCCCATGCCTGTGTCCCGAATGGTGTTGCCTAGGTGTTCTTCTACAGTTTTATGGTTTTAGGTCTTATGTTTAAGTCTTTAATCCATCTTGAGTTAATTTTTGTATAAAGTGTAAGGAAGGGGTCCAGTTTCAGTTTTCTGCATATGGCTAACCAGTTGTCCCAACACCATTTATTAAATAGGGAATCCTTTCCCCATTGCTTGTTTTTGTCAGGTTTGTCAAATATCAGATGGTGGTAGATGTGTGGTGTTACTTCTGAGGCCTCTGTTGTGTTCCATTGGTCTATGTATCTGTTTTGGTACCAGTACCATGTGTTTTTCAAACTGTTGGGATACCACCTGCGTTTGTTCCCTGGAGGGGACCGCTGGGAGGGGAGGGGAAAGTCAAAGGAGTTGGGCTTCTGCTCCATTCGATGTCACCCAGTGCACAAATGCTTTCAAAAACATCTATTTTATATGCTGGGATTACAGTTGAGAAATAGGTTCTGCTGTTAAGTAGGAAAAAAAGCAGTTTGAAGATGACTGAGTTGAAGACTTCTGATTAGATTAATAGGTGATAGCAGAAACCTCTTATTTTATAGGACAGGAAACTAAGGAACAAAAGACTTCTGAGAAGACGCTGCTGCTACCTACCACTGGATCCCTGCTTTTCTGCCTCCTGTTTGTCTATAGTGCACATTGGCTCTGGAAATTCAGCAAGATTAAGGAATAGTAGTGATTTCCAGACTACTGATAAGAAAATAGGCAAAACTGTCCCTATCAAATCCAGTACATACTGTATTTTAAGGATTAGGTGACTTGAATTCTAGAGGGTTTTGGTCAACCACAAAGGTTCAGATGCTCTTGCATTAGATAGGAGGAATAGATTGTAACTTCAAACGGTAAAAAATCAAACCAGGCTTTGCCTTTTTGATAATCTTTTGATTTTTTTAGTATACTAAGTTAAAGGTAAAATGTGGAGTTGAAACCAAAATATGGAATTGGAAAATGAAAAATAGGCCAGCCATGGTGGCTCACGCCTGTAATCCCAGCACTTTGGGAGGCCGAGGCAGGCAGATCACTTGAGGTCGTGAGTTCAAGACTGGCCTGGTCAACATGGTGAAACCCTGTCTCTACTAAAAATACAAAAATTAGCCAGGTGTGGTGGTGCACACCTGTAATCACAGCTACTCAGGAGGCAGAGGCAGGAGAATAGCTTGAACCCAAGAGGCGGAGGTTGCAGAGTCGAGATCATACCACTGCACTCCAGCTTAGGTGACAAAATGAGGCTTCGTCTCAAAAAAAAAAAAAAAAGAAAAAGAGAAAAATGAAAAATAGAATGTTTATAGTCGTTACCACACAACCTGTTTTCCTTCATTTGATATACCAACTATTACCAACTATTTTGGGAGTAAACTGAGGGATTATATTTTATACTTTGATGTAGTTTGCTTTTTAATATTTAGAATTTTTAAAAATTTTTGTTCAAAGACTTGCTGAAACTGTTTTTATTAACTGAGTACTTAATGTTGAGAGAGAGATTCTTTATGTTTAAAAAAAATTTATATGATTTCTGAATTGACTGATGTTCTTATACCAGGATCCTGATCATTTGAGCTGAATTTGTTTGCTAGTTCTTAATCTATTTTCATTAGCTAAGCTGTTGTGAGAAAAGGCCCCATGGGAAGAATAAAATTAGTTTAATAATTTTGCTCATTCATCCGTGTGCATGCGACACGACTGTTTTCGTTTCTGATGTTGCAATTGAACTGGATCAAAAGCAATTAATTTTCACATCCTCTGAGTAAGTCTGTGTCTCCTGTCACTCTGAAGTCTTTTTTATGTACCTGTTTTCTCCTAGGTGAAGAATTTTAAATTGGAACAAGAGCAAGAAAAAAACAAAATCTTGTCAGAAGCGCTGGAGACGCTGGCCACTGAACATCATGAATTAGAGCAGTCTCTGGTGAAAGGCTCTCCACCTACCAGCATCCTTAGCGAGGACGAGTTCTATGATGCGCTGTCAGGTAACTCTGGGATCCTTCCCTCTTCAGTGTTGGTGATTTAAGAGTCCACCACCTAAATGAGCAATGTCCCCTTGAGTCCACCACCTTAGAGCAGATGTCACCTTGAGTTTCCTGGAGTAAACAGATAGCTATGTATCCATATAGCTCCTCAGATTTTTTGTGTGTCGTGTTATTAAGGCTGGAGTCTGAAAGTTTGGAATGAAATTCATCACAGTCTGCCTGTACGGAAGATGTATTCTAGGCTAGGGTTAGAATGCTGTTAAAACTGCCCACATTTGATTTGTCCTTTACTGGGTGACCATTTCCTAGTACCAGGCATTAGCACATATTGTAAGGAGAGACAGACAGACAGTTTCTGTCTTCAAAGAGGTCTTTATATAAAGAATACAGGTAACCAAGCGCAAGTGCTTGGTGATAGCACAGTATGCTAAGTGCCACAGTAGAGATGAGACCACCATGTGTCTGGAGCAGAGAAGAGGAGGTGTTTGACTTTGCCTCAGAAACACACGCTAAAGCGCGGCATAGCATTTCTGCAAGGAGCATGGACTCCAGAGCTTCTGTCAGTAGCCAGCTGTGTGACCTGGGGCTTGTTCCATGACCCCTCTGTTCATAGTTTCTGCATATTTAAAATGGGGTAATTGTCGTGTCCATTTCAGCAGGTGTGTGATGACTAAATGAGTTTCTCTGTTTAGATAGTGGTTAGAACAGTGCCTGGTGGTACTCAGTGCTAAAAAATGGGGAATGCACGTGGAGATTTGAGGATGAGAGGAGGTACTGCTAAGTAGTTTTGACCTTTTTGGAATTTACTTTCAAATTTTTTGAGGCAGGTGTGGGTGGGAGAAGGGAAAGGAACATGGAAAGGGTGGTTGGAGATCAGTGGGACTGAGAAAAATTAATTGTTGTATGGGAGAAAATGAAATGCATATATAATAGGTGAGCATATACAGTTACTGAGTTTCACAACACTTGATCACAGACACAAGAAGTCTTGGTGTTTTGGAAGTGAAGGATCAAATTCATAATAGGAAATGAAAGAGAGGAAGCATGGTGAGAGGAGAGATGAAGACTGAAGATTAGGTTAAGGAAGTTAAAGAAAATGGTATAATACAGGACATGGAAAATGATGTTGGTAGAATGTAGATTGACGGGGAAGTGATTAATTGATTAAGACAAATAGGAACATTAATAGAGGTTTGCTAGAAGTAAAGGGAAGAAGTAATTTTCATAGCTAGATTTGGGAACAATTGGACAAATAAGATTATAATGATGATGGGCTGTCAATTAAATACAATTAAATACAGGATTTGTGAACAGAGTGACTCGTGTTGGGAAGAGAAGGTAGGATTTGAGATCGATGGAATGAGTGACAAGGCAAGGGAAGTATTTTTAGCCTGTCTGAGGGAGGTCGGAGGGAGAATGAGTGACACTTAAGACTGCTGACATTTATTACACATCTACCCTGAGGCCAGTCCAGCGGTGCTTCCTCTATGGAGAGCATCCAAAAAGGAAAATTGCAAGAGGGATTCTAGGTTTAAATGCATACAGCTTGGAATATAAAAGACCTCAGATACTTCAGTTGCGCATCTTGTATGTTCTTTTTTAAAAATAAAACTTTATGGCCAGGGGTGGTGGCTGAGCACCTGTAATCCTAGCACTTTGGGAGGCCGAGGTGGGAGGATCTCTTGAGCCCAGAAGTTCGAGACCAGCCTGGGCAACATGGTGAAACCCTGTCTACTAAAAATACAAAAATTAGCCGTGTGTGGTGGTGCACGCCTGTAATCCCAGCTACTCAGTAGGCTGAGGTGAGAGGATCGCTTAAGCCCAGGAAGTAGAGGTTGCAGTGAGATGTAATCGTGCCATTGCACTCCAGCCTGGGGGCCACAGAATGAGACCCTGTCTCAAGCAAACAAAAAAACCTTTAAAAAAATTTTTTTAAGAACCCCATGTTTGTTCTAAATAATTCAGTATAGAAGTATGTGAGAACCCAGTGAAATTCTCTTCACCCCTTATCCCAATTAATCGTGCACTCCTCTTCCTCAGAGGTTCTGATTAACAGCCGGATGTACTCTCCTACAGACCTTTTTGGAGCATCACATATATATGTGTTTGTGTATATATAGTTTTTTTTTTTTTTTAAGTCATGAATGGAAGGAGCAGTGTAATTGCCCTGGACTTGCTTTTTCCTGACAACTTGTCTTAGAAATCTTTCCTGTCAGTGTTATAAGCTCTAGCTCATTCTTTTTCAAGGTTGCATAGAAGTCCATGATATAATTATGCCACAGTTTCCTTAATCCTTCTCTTCTTGATAGACGTCTGGCAGCCACTATCTTTCTGTTTCTCAGTAATATTTTAATAGTCATCTTCTCTGGGAGGAAGAGAGAAAAAGAACCATCGTCCCTAGATCAGAATTGGCAAATACATTTCATCTCAAGTGCCAGTTCGGATTGTTTTGCAGTATCTGCTGCTTTGTGGATTGCTGTGTTGAGGAGGATCCTGAGGCTCAGTCCGAGTGCCTGGGCTCAGCCGCACATCCTGCCATGGCCATAGGAAATGGAGCGAGGGTCAGGTGCCAAGCATTTTCTCCTCCTTGCCTTCAGTAGCACACCTGAGTTTTGTTACATTTTCATGAAAATAGTAGCCCTTCTGTGGCTACTCCTACTATTTCCTACTAAAAATCTTGCAATAATTTGGTACAGTGTAGAAACTGCATTAAAATGAAGAGTCAGATGCCCTATCAAGTGCTGACTTGCTGTTGACCTAGCCACTCAATTCATTGAAATCATCAAAGCCATCATGTGGGAATGACTTCATCTTCCCGCTCTAGTCTCTACACACCAGCCTCCATCCCCATTTCTTCCTTCACTCTATTACAAGAGAACAAATGGTTCCCCCTCATTAAGGCCATCTCTTCCTCATTTGTTCTGATACCCGTCTCCTTGTGACTTCTCAAGGAGACTTTTGTTCAGTTATTGCTTCCTTCACCTACACTTTCAATATTGTAAACTTTAAATACTAACTTAAAATTCCTGTATTAGTCTGCTATTGCTACTACAATAGATCACCACAAACTTAGTGGCTTAGTAGATAGTGCAAATATATTCTGTTCCAGTTTGGAGGTCAGAAGTTCCAACATCAAGGTGTCCGCAGGGCTGTGTTTCTTCTAAAGGCTCTAGGAGAGACTGTTTCCTTGCCTTTTCTAGCTTCTAGGGACCTGCCTGCATTCCTTGGGTCAAGGCCCCATCCTCCATCTGAAAAGCTGGCAGTGGGGTATCTTCCAGTCTCTCTCTGACTGTCTGTGACTCTGGCCCTGCTCCTTCCCTTTTTTAAAGACCCATGGCATTACATTGGACCTACTCAGATGATCCAGTATAATCTCCCCATCTCAGTATACGTAACTTAATCATATCTGCAGAGTCCCTTTTATTATGAAAGGTAACATATTCACAGGTTCCAGAGATTAGAACATGGACTTCTTGGGGAAGCCCTTGTCCTGACTGCCGCAGTCCCCAAATTCATATCTCCAACCTTGATCTCTTGCTAGAGACTTAACGTATTCAGCTGTCAGCTTTATGTACAAAAAAACAAATGCTTGCTCTTCCTCCCAGATCCTGTTTCTCCTTGAGTTGGCCTCATTTTTGTAAATGGCACCTCTTTCATCTCCTAAAGCCAGAAACTAGGAGTGATTTGTGACATTCCTGTGAGACATAGAATCAAGGCCTGGCCATTCTGCCTTCAAATCATATCTTGAATTCATCTATGTTTTACTAATGGAGGGTAGTGGTTAAAAGTATAGGTACTGAAGCTGAAGGCTCTTGCTCAGTCGAAGCTCTACCAATTCCCCTACCCTTGGGAAAGTTATTTCACTTTCCTATGTCTCATTTCTTCATCTGCAAATGGGTCATAGGATCATTGCAAAGAATTAACTAATGCATATCTGTACTTAAAACAGTGCCAGACACCCTAAGGGGCCGGCAGATGTTAGCTCTCATTATCGTCACCCGCACTGCACCTCCTTTTGTCTGGCCTCTTAACTCATCTTGGTGCTCCCAGCCTTGGCCTGCTGAAGTTCATCCTGTACGCACCATCCATAGTGATCCTTTGTTGCCAATCATATCATCGCATTCCTTCACCTAGAATTCTTCAGCGGTTTCTCCTTGCACTGAAAATGCAACTCAGATGCCTTCACGGACCTCCAAGGCTCTCGACATGATTCAGACCCTACTGCCTCTTCACACTCATCTTGTCCCCTTGTTCCCTCCACTTACTGCACCGGTGCCTCCTCCAGGCCTCAGATGCAGTAGTGATGCCAGGCAGTTGAATGCACAGTTAGATAAGAGCAAGGAAAAGTATACAAACCTCCACTTCATTTGAAGCTTAATTTTAACCCCTAAATCGTGACAATAGATTAAATCAAGCCTATCCTGATATGGAGAAGGTATGAAAAAAAAAGATTTTTCAAGTTACTTTTCTTAAAAGATTTAAAAAATATTTTCACTAAATGTTTAATCTTTTAAAAAGTTGTTAACTCGTGTTACTTTAAAATAAAGGGATAACTTCATTAGATCTAAAGTCCATGTGGTTTCCTGTTTCCCTTTCTCATATCCCTTTAAGCTTTTTCAGATAAGCAAGATCAATGGAAATCTACTCATACGGTGGGTGAAGCAAGCCTTGATGCGGAGCCAGCAGTGTAGGATAAGAATTTTTCCAGCCCCCTGGGATCCCCCCTGGGATCGCTTGAGAACATTATTTTTCCAGTATGCTCAGTGATGAAACATTTCATAAAGCTCCCTAAAAGCACACAGAATTTTTTTTCCCACAATGTGATTAAATTCTGTTGTGTAAACTTATTTAAAAGGAGATAAATTTAATGAAGCATCACATTTTGTCCTCATTGTGTGTGGGTGTGGGAGTGGGCGTGTTTAAGGAATGAAGTGGTTATGTCGAGAGAAATTTCGGATATAGCTGTAAGGGAACACTTCCTGGGAAAGGGGCTAGACATTCATGCGCATTGAAACAAAAAGATTTCATGAGAAACCACTGTGGATAAACCATTCTGCAAATAAGGTTATAGAAATACTTTATAGAAGAAGAAAGTGGTTCTTCTGTATATATTTCTACCTTATCAGTGTTGCTTTTTCTTTATGCTACTTTGTCTACCAAGGCTCTCAAATATCTCTTCTCCTGGTAGCCTTTCCTGACTCCTCCAGGCAGAATTAGTTTATTCTTTGTGTTTCCTTCGGTTTATGCTTCTTTTATAGCCTCCTTGCATTTTATCTCTAAGATAATAGGACCCCGCAGAGGCTCATACCTGTAATTCCAGCACTTTGGGAGGCCAAGGCGGGTGGATCACTTGAGGTCAGGAGCTCGAGACCAGCTTGGCCAACATTGTGAAACCCTGTTTCTACTAAAAATATGAAAGACTTTATACAGGCATGGTGGCATGTGCTTGTAATCCCAGCTACCTGGGAGGCTGAGGCAGGAGAATAGCTTGAACCTGGGAGGCAGAGGTTGCAGTGAGCCAAGATCATGCCATTGGACTCCATCCTGAGCAACAGAGAGAGACTCTATCTCAGAAAGAGAGAGAGAGAGAGAGAGATAATAGGGACCATATCTGTTTACATCCCTGAAGTACGTAGCACAGAATCAGTTCTCTAAATGTTTGTCGAATGCAGGTTGTTGAAGAAATGTCATTGATATTTCTGTCTTCCCTAAAAATATATTGGTATTCAATAATGAGCCTAAGATAATCAGGAATGCATGGTGATTTTATGCATCTATATTCACCACTTTGGATTCTGTAGGGGAAAGTAGGGATGGGCAGCAAAGGAGGAAGGAGGGATGAAACAGTATTAATATTAGAAAATGATGTTTGTTCCCAAGGGGCTTACAATCAAGTTGGAGATAGGATACTTGCTACCAGGGAGGGGGCAGATGAAAAGTAGTTAAAGGAGAGAAAGCTAAAGGTACGCGATTTCAGGAATCTCTAATAATCTTCTAAGGAGTTGTTTTTTAAACACTTATTGCTTGTTAAAGAACTAATTTCACGATGGTGGTTCTTTAATACCAGTCTGAGAGCAGTTTCACGGAAAATTCCGGCTCTTTGAATACCGTAAGTTCAGAACGCATTATTTTTCCTACTGTGTGTTCATTTTCCTTTTTAGAAACATGTTGAGAGCAGTTGCTCCAGAAAGGCTTTCTTGCTAAGCCTTCCCCTTAATGCTATTTTGGTTGAAATGTGCATGAATAATGCATAAAATCCAATAGTGTAGATGGGCAAAACCAATAGATAGTTATACCATGAAATTGCAACCAGTTTTAGCATTTCTCAGCGGTCGTAAGGGTACATCTTTTAAATCTTGAACACTTGGAGGGCACCAGCCGTATCTCATTCATCTTTCCAAACTGCTTCTGCAACTTGCACTTTACCTGATGTGTAGTAGGTACTTAGTAAATGTTGACTTATTACAATGAAGTCACATGAAAATATTTTGTTTTCTAACTATGGATTGTTCTGCAACTGGCCTTTAGTTCTAGAATTGTTTTCTTTGTAGAGTTCATGCATAATGTGACCTTCCTAAAAATAGTGTTGAGAAACAAGACAAATTGGGAAGCTCTGGATTTGGTAGCCCAAAATAGATCCATGTAAGATTTCCAGTAGCCCACACACTATGGTTTGTGTAACTCCTCATCTTCAATTACATGTGCAGATTTTGCAGGTTGTAGAAAACAGTAGTAGATTTAGTTGCTTGGGGACAAGCCGATACTTTTAAGAAACTCTGTCACAAGCAATACCCTACCATTTGGCTAATTTTGACCTTGGACATCATTCAGAGAGGATCTGTCTAGAACGTCTCCGACTCTTGTTGCTTGCTGCCAAGAATCTGTTTCAAGCTTTTCTCACTTCCTTAGTAAATTATTGTAGCAGTCTCTTGGCAGCCCCCTCTGGACTCAGCCTGGTTTTCGGTTTATGATTCACCTTAAATGTGTTAGGTTGTGTTTACTTTCTTTGTGTTCTTCATATTTACTGTGCTATTTCTGAGCTTATGCAGTTGTACCTCAAGGCTAAATAAAACTTTGGCACTGATATTTTCAGCTGTACCTTGGGTTGCTTTGGCCATTTTCAGAACATGCCTGGTACATGGGAAACTAAACAATAAAGGTATTAAATTAAGCATGTGTGTGTTTCCTGGCTGTTTTCTGTTGCCTTCAGTAACAGGAGGAAGGGTGACTTGGACGTTATCCACAGTTCTTCCCCATCTTGCTGCTTTGTGTACTATTTGTTCTCAGGCTGGTTTCCAAAGGTCAGGATAAGAAAGTGCTTATCAGGATAACTTACAAGAATTGTTGGCATGTTTATATTGTGAACTTTATGGCCTCTTCTTTCAGCCTTTTAATAGTAGGAAAAATTAACAAATCAAATCTTGGAAAGTTCTCTCACTCACTTAAAAAAAAGAGCATAGCGGTCAGGATCTTCTTAATTCTAGAGTAAAGTTAAAGTCACCCTAACCCAGTGATAGCTGTTCATTGGCTTCCATTCCATTTTGATGGGAAAGGAGACTGTGTTCAATCTGAATGTGTTTAAAATAATTCTGAGTTCTAACATGGACAGAACTTTAAAGATCTGAGAGCAGGTGCAGTGGCTCACACCTGTCATCCCAGCACTTTTGAGAGGCCAAAGTGGGTGGATCACTTGAGATCCATAGTTCAAGACCAGCCTGGCCAACATGGGAAAACCCCGTCTCTACTAAAATACAAAAATGCTGGGCGTGGTGGTGGGCGCCTGTAATCCCAGCTACTAGCGAGGCTGAGGCAGGAGAATTGCTTGAATCCAGGAGGCGGAGGTTGCAGTGAACTGAGATCACGCCACTGCACTCCAGACTGGGCGACAGAGCAAGACTCTGTTTCAAAACAAACAAACAGAAAGAACTTTAAAGATCTGGGCCATTGTAGAGCTATCACATTAAAGCAAACTTTGTGGGATTTTAAATTTTAATTCTATTAATACTGCTGTTTTAATTGAGGAACTAATCAGGTAAATATTCTGTCCACCTTCAATGCTTCTGTAAACTAGAGCATTTATCTTGTAAAATATATGTTTTTCAAAGTGTTATTCTGACACTTCTTAACGTTTTTAAGAGACAGGGTCTCGCTCTGTTGCCCAGTCTCAAACTTCTGGGCTCAAATGATCCTCCACCTCAGCCTGCTGAGCAGCTGTGACTACAGGTGCACACCACTGCACGTGGCTTGATGGTTTCCCTATAAAATATAATCATCAACTGAGTCACCTGAACCCTTTTGGAACTAGATGAGAATAAACACACCCACAAATAAGTGCTTATCAAGTATTCCATTTCCCGTCATTACTCAGGGCTGCACAGATTTTCCTAAGTGCTCATCAAAAGTTCAGTAAATAATGTAGGGCTATTTCATAAATCTTTTATGCTGTTTTTCAGGGGTCAGAAGTATCCTAAAATTTTTGAGTGGCTTTGCCTGTTATAGAAACGTATATGTTTGTTAAGGGGAAAATCAAAAGAATAAGGCAGGCTGCCATTGTCTGAAATCTAGCTATGTATATTGTAAAAATACCTTCCTTCTGCTACATTAAAAAATATGGCTCTAGAAAAATCGACCAGTTTTCCTGGAAGTGAGGTAAGAGTTAACCAGACCAGAATATAGTTCATGCATCCAACATGACAGCTAGCTCATTGACTTTTAGTGACAGGTTTTTTGTATGTTTGCCTGGGTTTTGTTTGTTTGTTGTTGTTTTTATTGTGGTAAGATATACATAACATAAACTGTCCAGCATGACCGTTTTTGAGTGTACAATGCAGTGAGATTAAGTACCTTTACTTTCCTGTGCAACCACCACCACCACCATCTCTCTCCAGAACTTTTTCGTCATCCCAAACTGAAACTCCATCCCCATTAATTACCAACTCCCTGTTCCTCCCTCCTCTCTCTCCTTTTTGTCCTAAAAGCCCGAGTGTTGTGGCCTCACCCTCCTGCAAGAAAGCACTGCAACTAGCACATGGGAGGCAGGATGCACCTCTTCCCATTACTTCATGTTTCGACTAAGGCATTAATATGTTGCCTACTAACATTTCGATATTTATATGTGGGGGGAACATTGAAGAACCCAGAATTTTAAGATTGAATTATCGGTGGGGCATAGTGGTCCATGCCTGTAATCCCAGCACTTTGGGAGGCCAAGGTGGGCAGATCACCTGAGGTCAGGAGTTCAAGACCAGCCTGGGCAACATGGTGAAACCGATCACTACTAAAAGTTCAAAAATTAGCTGGGCATGGTGGTACGTGCTTGTAGTCCCAGGTACACGGGAGGCTGAGGCATGAGAATCGCTTGCGTAGGGGAGGCAGAGGTTGCAGTGAGCTGAGATTGTGCCACTGCACTCCAGCCTGGGCGACAGAGCGAGGCTTCGTCTCAAAAAAAAAAAAAGCAAAAAGTAAAAAGATTGGCCGGGCGCGGTGGCTCAAGCCTGTAATTCTAGCACTTTGGGAGGCCGAGACGGGTGGATCACGAGGTCAGAAGATCGAGACCATCCTGGCTAACACGGTGAAACCCCGTCTCTACTAAAAAATACAAAAAACTAGTTGGGCGAGGTGGCGGGCGCCTGTAGTCCCAGCTACTGGGGAGGCTGAGGCAGGAGAATGACGTGAACCCGGGAGGCGGAGCTTGCAGTGAGCTGAGATTGTGCTACTGCACTCCAGCCTGGGCGACAGAGCGAGACTCCGTCTCAAAAGAAAAAAAGAAAAAAGATTGAATTATCACTTCAGAGGTACTGAGATGTAGCACTGATTTGTTTTACAGGGAGACTTGAAAATAACTTCTGTGGATAGGCTTTGACTTTCATCAGCAACCTCCACAGTGGCTATGCCCTCTTTGGTATTGGGCTAAACATGTTTAAACTTAAATATCTGTAGATCTGCGAGTCTCCACATGAAACGATGCCGTACTAGCGATAGATTGGTGTGACCAAGGCTTTGAAGGTATAAGCTCTCAAGAATGGTTCTCCGTTACTGACAGAGTAAGCCCAGACTATTTCACACTATTGACGTTCCACATTTCTCTATTCATTGCACTAGAAATCACTGAGCTTTGGCTTTTAAGCAACTAGTTTTTATTTCACAGGCACTGTAAATCATGTAATTGATGTTTACTTCTTTGCCTTTGAAACAAGAAAGCTCAGAGTTTATGGTTTCTCTCTAGTGAGTATACAGAACCTCATGACATGTATTGGGAGACTGCCTTATCCCTAGCTTCATGTTATATTTCTTCCCACTACCTGCTTTTTTTTTTTTTTTTTTTTTTGTTTGGAGACAGATTCTCGCTGTCTCACCCAGGCTGGAGTACAGTGGTTCAATCTCAGCTCACTGCAACCTCCACCTCCTGAGTTCAAGCAATTCTTCCCGCCTCAGCCTCCCAAATATCTGGGATTGCAGGTCAGTGCCACCATACCCAGCTGATTTTTGTATTTTTGGTAAACATGGGGTTTCATCTTGTTGGCCAGTCTGGTCTCGAACTCCTGACCTCAAGTGATCCAACCTCCTCAGCCTCCCCAAGTGCTGGGATTACAGGTGTGAGCCACCACGTCTGGCCTGCATTGGATTTTTATCCTATATAGTCAGCTTTAAGACTGACTCACAGTCTCATGTCCGCCCATTCTGTGCCTTCCACTGCCATCTCACTGCACACTGCATTCCTCGCTGTGTTGGCCATGGTGTTCTTATTGCTTGGGACAGCTCCTGTAATGTAACTGCCCTCATCCCCACTCTTACTCCTTGTCAGCGAACTCAGCACAATCATCAGCCACAGTTCTTTCCTGATACAACATTCTCCACTCTTTAAGTTGACTGATGCCTCCTTTGTGGCCCACGGCCCCCATTCAGACTCCTAGAGAAATCTGCTGAACTCGTTTGTTCACGAAACAGTTCCCCGCTGCCGGGCCATGCGCAGGGACCAGATCTTATGCTTCCTTCACTTCACAGGCCTTGCACGATACAAGGAAGGGAGGAATGAATTCAGCAGCATCAGATGTGGTAGATGAGTCACAATAAGAATTGAAAAATGACCGTTGGACTTTGCAATGTGGAAGTAATTGGTGACCTTTCTCAGAACCCTTCAGGGGAAGGGTGGGGATAGCCTGACTATATTATAGCAAGAGGTTTGAGGGCAAGGTATAGAGGAGTAAGGAGGGGAGTGGGGGAGGGGGAAGAAAGAGGTGGAGGCACAGGGAGACAGGGAGAAGAGTGAGGACAAAGAGGGGGTGCGGAACGGGTGAATGAGGGGCTGCTAATCACAGGACAGGGGTCTGCACTGTCATCTGTTGGAGCATCCCTAGGGGTCAGGGCATTGGTCCCACGCAGAGGTTCTCAGTGTGACTGATGAGTTTGTGGGTCGCAGATCTTAAGCCTGTGTAGTCACTGAGTTGAAATCTTGTTCTGTGAAGTCCGTCTTTGCTTCATAGAAGCTCTTACTGTTTCTTGTTTAATGTTTGTGTCTGCTTTTGCTAAAAGAATTATTTTTAGGTGGGCACATCCCTGCCTTATGATTGATGTCTCTTAAATTGCAAACACACTATCCTGTGCATAAATGCTTTTGAGGTATTTTGCTTCGTTGCTTTGTTTTCATGACTTCTAAATCATAAACTAATACGGCATCTTAAATAATACCAGTACAGATGAAATTATTTTGACTTTTTACATTTTTTATTTTTCTCAAGTGAAACAAACTTCAAAATGTTGGAGTGGAACCGCACTCACCCCTCACCCCACCAACCCAAGACAGCCGTTATCATCCCTGATGTAGGTCTTGTTCCGCCGCCTCCTGGAGCACCTCTCTCACCTCTGCCGAGCACCAAATCCACTGTTTCAAAATTTGCCATTGTGCCATCTCTCCTTTGCAGCCTTTCCTGACAGCCCTGTGCCTACTCCAGAAAACTGACCCATCTCTTTCCACACGTGCCCTCAACAAACTTCTGTCATTGTATTGCTCCCATTTTTTCAGACATCTGCTTACCTGAACCAGACTGGCCTTTCTTCAATGCAGAGAAATTATTTCTTTGCTTGTATTTTAGAGTTGCAAAGCATTGTCCTGGTTTTTTTTGTCTTAGCATTATGTATGTTAAAAACAATCTTCTATTTCATTAAGTTGTTCATGTAAACATAATGTTAACTTATTTCATCTGACAGGCAACTGTCCCCCTCTTGTTGACTATTTAGGTGTTCTTTAATTTTTTTCCATTGATAGTTTGTTTCCTTCTGCCAAAATTGACAATGAAAAATAAATGTCTCTTTAAATGTATTATTAAAATATTCCATTTCTGGCCAGGCGCAGTGGCTCATGCCTGTAATCCCAGCATTTTGGGAGGCTGAGGTGGGCAGATCACCTGAGGTTAGGAGTTTGAGACCAGCCTGTCCAACATGGTGAAACCCCATCTTTACTAAAAATACAAAAAATTAGCTGAGCATGGTGGTGCACGCCTATAGTCCCAGCTACTCGGGAGGTTGCGGCAGGAGAATTGCTTGAACTTGGGAGGCAGAGGTTGCAGTGAGCTGAGATTGCACCACTGCACTCCAGCCCGGGTGACACAGTGAGACTCTATCTCAAAAAAAAAAAAAAAAAAAAAAATCTGTTTCTTTGTTATAAGGTATAGGACAGAAGAAAACTATATTTTCAGAAATTTTACTAAAGTTATATTTATTATTATTTTTTTAATTAATTTATTTTTTTTTGTTTTTTGAGACGGAGTCATGCTCTGTCGCCCAGGCTGGAGTGCAGTGGCCGGATCTCAGCTCACTGCAAGCTCCGCCTCCCGGGTACACGCCATTCTCCTGCCTCAGCCTCCCAAGTAGCTGGGACTACAGGCGCCCGCCACTTCGCCTGGCTAGTTTTTTGTATTTTTTAGTAGAGACGGGGTTTCACCGTGTTAGCCAGGATGGTCTCGATCTCCTGACCTCGTGATCCGCCCGTCTCGGCCTCCCAAAGTGCTGGGATTACAGGCTTGAGCCACCGCGCCTGGCCTAAAGTTATATTTATAGAAAACAAAACTTTCCCAACATTAAAAGCCTTTCTGCAAGTAACTTAGATCATTCATAGGGTCCAGCGTTGAGAGCTCAAGGTGCACGATCTAACCTGCACCTAGGCTGGTCCAACTGTCGTTCTCCGGAGTCAGCATAATGTGATAACAGTACGGTTCTGTGATTTTTGCTGAATTATGTAATGCAGTAGTGGGGAAAGAAAGCAAAGGGGGGAAAAAATAAAACGTTTTTATTTCCTGACCAGTTTAGCTGTTATACAGATTTAGCAGATTGTTGATAAATTTGTTGAAATAGGAAGTTTGCTGGACTGTGTATCAGAGCCTTTCCTAGAACTGAGGATGAGGGAATGGCTTGTCCTCTGCTTAAGATGGGAAGTTGGAGGTCATCGTGAATTTCCATTTTAATAAAAAACTCAGGTACCATTTAAAGTTTAATGGAGACAGAGTGACTGCTGTTTTGAGCCAAAATACATAAAACATTAAACAAGGAGTCAGAAAACCTGGGTTCAAATCATGTCTTGCCCACTCACAAGCCATGAGAGACCGTTAGTACACTTGTTAATAATCACATTGTCCCGCCTCACCTCCACTAAAGCATCCTTGTGATGCTCAAAAGAGATGAAGAATGTAAAGGTGCCTGGAAACTCTACTGTCATGTACAAAAATGCATTGTCTTCTTCCCAAACTGGCAGATGGCACCACTCTGAATATATAGCCAACTGGAAATGTGACTTTTCCATCCTAAGAATGCCTGCCTGGCAATTAATATAGGGATGCTTCAGGCTTTGTCCTTGAGAATTTAAATATTATCATCCTGGAAAAAGTATTTTTAAAAGTATTTTATTTATTTTTGTATAGAGACAGGGTCTCACTCTGCCCAGGCTGGAGTGCAGTGGTGGGATCATAGGTTACTGCAGTCTCAACTCCTGTCCTCAAGCGATCTTCCTGCCTCAGCCTCCCCAGTAGCTGGGACTACAGGTGCACACCACCATACCTGGCTGTTATTTTGTTTGTTTGTTTTTAAACTTTTTGTAGAGATGAGGTCTTGCTATCTTGCCCAGGCTGGTCTTGAACTCCTGTCCTCAATCAGTCCTCCCACCTCAGCCTCCCAATAGTGCTGGGATTACAGGTGTGAGCCACTGACCCGACCTTTTTAAAGTATTTTAAAATTACTTTGCTTTTATGTCTACAGTATTGGATATAATTTATACTTCTCATAAGGACACTAGCTACTACAGTTTTTTCATTATGCATGAGTTTTAAAAATTAAAAATTTTTTGGAAGTTATACTTAAGATGCTTTGTGAGGGAAGAAAGAGGTGGAAATTTTGGGGGCAACCACTGAATATGATTTCATAAAGAACTGGATAATCTTTGGAGATGTTTTTACTATGTAAGATCTGTTTACTTGTAAGCTTATATAAGTGTACATCTGTTTGATAAATCCACTTCAGCCTTATATTGGGTGGAGGTTCTGTGAAATCCCTGAGGAGGTAGTTAACGGATGGATTGTTGAGGGACAAAGTAGGCTGCTTAGGTTTCAAAGCCTGAGGCATGAAGGGAGGGATCCATTGTTACGGAAGCCTCACACCCAAGTTCAATTCATTAACTATGAACCTGCTCTGCCACAGATTCTGAGTCCGAACGGTCCCTGAGTAGACTGGAAGCAGTGACAGCACACTCCTTTGAAGAGGAAGGAGAGCATTTGGGCAGTAGAAGACACAGAATGTCCGAAGAAAAAGACTGTGGTGGCGGAGACGCTCTCTCCAATGGCATCAAGAAACATAGGTAGGATTGCCTCTGACAGTTGTCACTGCCGCCTTTTTACGATAAAGTACATTTGGACTCATAAAGAAATGTATGCCCTGTCTTCATTTATCCCCACGTAGGGGATTTATATTGCTATATCACCTCAAAGAAAGCGTTTAACTTACATACTTTTTCCTCTATCCATTTAAGAGAATCATCTACAATTGTAGGAACAGAGCAGAAAACTTGGGTTTAGCGACCATGTTCTTAGAGGGGCATATAAATCCTTGAGTTGGTGATTTAGAAAGGTTATTCAGAACTACCTGTTGAAACTGATCCTACGCGCCCTTTCTCATCATACATCTTTTATGACTCTGCCTTCCATTGCTATTTTAGTTTCTGGTCATTTGATCTTCCAGTTGGTTTTATTAAGAATGAATGGCGATATTGCCAGCCTATTGATGCAGTTTAGTTAAATTTAAACAAAGACATTTATTAAGACCCAGGACTTGCTGAACACACCTGTTTTATACTGTCTAATAACATTAGTATGTTTTTATCCCCTTGAGGGCTTAGTCCTAGAGATTGTCCCAAATTAATGAGATGTAATAGATACCCACAGTTCTCTGATTTCAGCCCGTTTACAGAGACAGCGGTGTATATGTGTGCTAGTGTTCATATAGTAAAATATTTTATAACATGATCAGTGAAGGCCTGTTATCATTGTAAAAATTACTTTTTGGGTAAAGAGTTATTAGTGGTAATTTCTGGAAAATAGTTTTTTGTTTAATATTTGTAGGTCGTGTAACTCTGATTCCAATTCTGTACCTTGATTCTGGCCACAACTGGTTTTGACTATTGTTCTAGGAGAAAAACGCATGTATCACTTCACTGGCTTGTGTATGTTATCCCTTTGTTAGCAAAATGTCTCAGTTTGTATTCATTTTTCAAAGATCAGTGAGTTTTAGGTAACCAACTAGATCAAAACACAGTTTTCTTTCATTGGATTAGAGGTTGTCCTCTAAACATGCTTATAATCGCAAATTCTGTGTCCAGCACTGAGTGTCTTTCTTGACTCCCTCTGTAGTTACTATCAGTTTCTTTGGAGTTCAAAATTCTATTTAAGACATGAAATACTTACCGGTAAACGTGACAGACCTACCAATCTCTAAAGAGAAGACAGTCTTTAACTATTTAACACATACACCATGCCAGTCTGGTGAGAACACAGGTGAAATCTTTGGGAAGTTCAAAGAAGCATGCAGATATTCAGTATTATTAATATCAGAAAAAGCATTGTGTTTAGATGCTGTCCTCTGCTGTAGCTACAGGGGATTTCTTTATTGCTTGTCAGGCCCCAGTAATTCTTTTGTATGTGTGCTATCATCATGACAGTAGTTATTTTGCATTTGACAGAATTATATTATACCATATTCGTATATTCCGTGTTCTAAAGTCAAAACCAGAATGGTGCAAATGTGAAAGTTAAGATGAGATTTAACTTTCAAAAACAAATGCAATCAGGACAGGTCATTAAGGAAGAATACAAAGAAATGCAAGTAGGTGACCTACCCAGAAAAGTGTAACTGATAACTAAGATGCAACTTATTAAACCTATAAATGTAATATGACGTTCTTCAGTTATTCAAAGTGAAAGAGGAAAACTTAGGAAATTGTCAGCAGTGTAGTATGTGGGAAAACATAATTTCCTGTTTTTAAAAAGTAGCTTTCATAGGAGATTTTTAAAACCTTTTTTCTTAAAGTTCTTCCCTAATCAAATAAATAGAGCATATGCTACAGATAATTTAAAAGTTTAATTTTAGAATAGGAAGCAAGAGTATACAGTACTATCAAATCCCTCTTGCCTATACCCTACATTGCATAATAAATAATCTGTGATTATAATAGACAGTTTTTATATTGATAGCAAGAATAATTTGTATTCATAGTAGTTTGGGTTATGTTTTAGACAAACAGGCATATGTTGCTACATGACCTGGGGGATCAGCCTGAAGTGACCAAAAAATGTATTTGAAATCTTGTGTTTTATCTTTAAAATTCATGTGAAAATTGTATTTGACCTTGTCTTAGATTTATATTTTCCTTACTATTAAAAAAAGTAATTTTCTTACTATTTATTTAACTTTCCCATAGAAACCTTGCATTTCTCCCTCACCCCATACCACCAGTAGTACCCCCTGGGAAATACATAAATTTAGGGAGACATGGGAAACATATGGATTGTAAACTATTTTTTAAAAAGAGACAATTTTTTTTTAATGAGAAAAGAGCATATTATAAATTGTAGTTCACATAGAAAGTATTAAATCCCAGCTTAACTTTTGCTTATAAAATAGAACAAGCATTTTCAACCATTATTTTCTTTTTTAGCTGTAGAACCATTTGTGCAACAGAAGTTTAATGTGGAAGCTGTTAAAATCTCACCACCTTCATTTCTGTGGTACTTTTTTCCAGAAAATATCTAGTTGCTTTGTGGAAAATTAGCCGACACCGTACTGTAGTCAGATTTATATTTACAGAGCTATTGCCATCTTGGCCACATTCCATGGAGCAATTCTCAGCAATTGGGCCTAATTTATTATGTTTATCTTGAACTCTAAGCTTCTCACTTGTTAGCAGTATTACCAAACTTATTATATGTGGTAAAGATACTGATATTTACTTCAACCTTGCCGCCAGATACAGTGTAGATGATAATGACAAAAAGCAAATTAGTCAGAATCTGAAAATGTTGGATCCATGTTATGATTCTGTAAACATTATTCATTATATTAACATGAATAGATTAAAGGAGTAAACCATATGGTCAACCTAATAGATTTTAAACATTTCAACAAAATTAAACAGTTATTCAAAATGATCGATACATACATTAGCAAATCACAAATAGAAGAAAACTTAATCTGGTTAAAACTTAAACTACTTGATAATAGCATATTAAAACAGTTCTTATCAGGAATAAGGTGCCTGCGCTCATCTTTTTTATTCAGTAGTATTTGGAGGCCACACCCAGACACATACACATAAAACTTAGATGACATCGTCTCCATAGAAAACTTGTAGAAGTTATTAGAGTAAGAAAGTTTGGCTAGGCTGCTGTATATAAATCAGCCAATTACATTTCCGTGGACCATCAACAGACAGAAACTACAATTAAAAGAGGGAGAATATATTTACGGTAGCTTTAAAAAAGTCACATACCTAGGAATAAGTCTTGGGCAAAAAAAAGAATGTAATAACAAAACTTTCTGAAAGAGAGAAAACTTATTGAAAAGGAAAATTCATTGTCCTGGTATATGTAATAGAGCTATAGCATAGCAGATGAGCGACGGAAAGAATAGATGGTTTGGTAAATTGTGCTTGGATAATCATTTCATATGGAAGAAAAAAAGAAAATGGATCTCTATTTCATAAACGTAAATACAGATTCTAGATGAATCAAACACTTAAATGTGGAAGTTCAAAACTTAAATACTTTGGCAGAAAATGTAAAATACCTTTACAAGTTTAAGATAGGGAAGGATTTTTTTATAACAGAAATATGATAGGGACTTTTTTTCATCTGATTCTATACTTGCACTTGATTAGCTTGAATAAAGCCTTCTGTAGTAAATGTGGCTAAGAACCTGAGAGGTTTATTTTGTTGAGATGGTAGATTAGGACCCCAGGTGATTGCTTAGTTGATTCACCCTTCTGATTGCTTTAGATTCTAGTTCTTAGCTGCAGGGAAGGGGAGTGTAATATAACAGTTGTCACTGCACACAAATCATTTACACAAGGAATTCAGTGAGGAATTGAAGGTAAACAAAGAGCCTGAAAAAATGTAAGCTAAGAAAATACCTTCCAGGAAGTAAGATTATGTTGAGAAAATATTGTTAGTGGTAAATAAAAATAATTTAACATGAAAACATTTAATCACTAGAATAAAACCACCTTGGTTTTAAAACCTCATTCCCTAGGGCAGGCACGGTGACTCATGCCTGTAATCCCAGTACTTTGAGAGGCCTAGGTGGGTGGATCACTTGAGGCCAGGAGTTCAAGACTAGCCTGGCCAATGTGGCGAAACCCCATTTCTACTACAAATACAAAAATTAGCTGAGTGTGGTGGCACACGCCTGTAGTCCCAGCTGCTCAGGAGGCTGAGGTTGCAGTGAGCCAAGATCATGCCATTGTACGTCAGCCTGGGTGGCAAAGCGAGACTCTGTCTGAAAAAAAACCAAACCCAAACAAAATCTCACTTCCTAAAGATATGGGATAGATGATCTGGGCTCAGACTTCATTAGATCGGGGAATAGAGTTAGTAACAAGTCACCCCACCCAGAGATCCTCTGGTGCCCTGGGTAGAAAAACATCCTTGTCTATCAGGAAATATTTGGGGTAATTCCTCATCATGTAGTGACCAGGAGCACTTAAGCTACACCTTTGATTTTCAGAGAACCCAGGAACAGTAAGAGAAAGAGCAAGAGCCCTGTCCAGAATGAGCCAGATTTGTGGTGAGGGCTGGGGGCTGGAGGGAACAGTAGTTCCCAGAACAATGGGAGCCTGTGCTTTCCTTTTATCTCCCCACTTCCTGCCTGGAGTACTTGTCCTGGAAAGTAGAGGGTTGCAATAAAAAGAATGAGTAGCATCACTAGAAGCACAAGCAGCTCTGCTGTGGGGCCCACCTCTTTCACAAGCTGGACACATGCCTATCTCAGCTCTCCCAAGAGAGAAAAGAGAACTAGGGACCAAGGAGCAGGCAATGAGAAGCTTGCAGAGGAATAGTAAAGGAAGAGGATGCTTGGTGCTCTAAAAGGCATGGAGGTCAGCCAAGGCCCCACTGTGCTGTGGTGTAGGCGGACTGTTGGCAGTCCTGCCTTGGCAGGTGTCTGTCATCAGAGGCTAGTGGAGATTGGACACCTGGAACAGATTGGCAAGTTGAATGGCAGCAGCTGAAGCAGAGGACTAAAAACCAGCAGACCACTCTCATTACATGTGACATCCATCTCTCCCACAAAAGTGCTTTTGGAGACGTAACAAATGAGAGGGAGTGCCAACCTGGCAGGAGGAGACTAGAGTGGTTATCCAGCAAACAGGGCTCCAATTCGAAAACCTCATCCAGGACTAACAAGCTGCTAGGCCATGGGGTCACTTCAAGTATGTTAGGAAGAAGAAACAAGGCAGCGTGAGTCTAGATTCATGAGAATTACCTTCACAAACCCAAGTTGAGTGGCCAGCTTATTGCCAGGAATTACTCTGGGAAACTGTGAGGCATCTTTCCTCAGAACATTCACCTTGTCCTGCCCTCGTGTAAAGAGCAGATATGAGTTGCTCTTTTGGAGATGGGCTGAGACTCTTTAAAACTCAGTTGGAAAACCCCAAAGTTGCTTCCAGTTCTAGCATTTTCTAAGCAAATGATGCTGAGACATATTTTCAGCAGACTGCAAGCGCTTGTTCTCATCTACTCTCAATGAGTGACTATTGTGGGTGAATGAGAGCAGTTTTCTAGGGCAGCCATAATCTGTAAGGCTATGCTTAAATCAACCAACTAGCAAAGAGCTAAGAAACTTATGTATGAAGATAAATAAAAAATATTTTCAGGTGAAAAATCCCATTTCTAAAACTTTTTATTATGGAAATTTTCAAACATGCCTACAAGTAGAATAATATAATGAACCCTTGATTCCCATCATTCAGCCTCAACATTTACCATGTGCCCAACTTAGTTTCATCTATAAACCACCATATCAATGTTTCAGTTTATTTTTATTTGTTGTGAGACAGGGTCTCAACCCATTGCCCAGGCTGGAGTACAGTGGTGTGATTATAGCTTACTGCAGCCTCAGCCTCCTTGGGTCTCAGGTGATCCTCCCGCCTCAGCCTCTTGAGTAGCTGTGACTTCAGGCGTCACTAGCATGCCTGGCTAATTAAATTTTTTTTTTTCCAGAGATGGGGTCTTGCTATGTTACCCAGGCTGGTCTTGAACCCCCAGCCTCAAGAGATTCTCCCACCTTGACTTCCGAAACTGCTGGGATTACAGGCATGAGCCACTGTTCTCGGCCTCCTATAATTTTAAAGCAAATCCAAGCTATACCATTTTATCTTTATTCTTTTTAAGAACATAGCTTTTTAACTAACAAATTGCGTATTTGTAGTGTACAACATGGTGTTTTGAAATATGTATACTGCACATTGTATAATGAATGAATTGAGCTAATATATGCATACCTCACATGCTTATTTTTTATGGTGAGAACACTTTAATCTCTACTCTCTTTAGTAATTTTCAAGTATATAATACATTGTTAGTAACTATAGTCACTATGTTGGGCCAGGCATGGTGGCGTGGCTCACGCCTGTAATCCCAGCACTTTGGGAGACCAAGGTGGGTGGATCACCTGAGGTCAGGAGTTCGATACCAGCCTGGCCAACATAGTGAAACCCCCATCTCTACCAAAAAATACAAAAATTAGCCAGGTGTGGTGGCGCATGCCTGTAATCCCAGCTACTTAGGAGGCTGAGGCAAGAGAATCTCTTGAACCCAGGAGGCAGAGGTTGCAGTGAACCGAAAGCACCCCTCTGCACTCTAGCCTGGGTGACAGAGCGAGACTCCGTCTCAAAAAAACAAAACAAAAACCATATTGTACGCAGATTACTTGAACTGATTTCTACAAAAATATGGGACACTTCATGAATTTGCATGTTATCCTTGTTCAAGGGCCATGCTAATCTTCGTATCATTCCAGTGTTTAGTATATGTGTTGCCAAAGCAAGCACTCATTTCATCTTTTAAATAACTCAGTATGTGTCTCTAAAACAGTGGGAGTCTTTTTTGCCTCTAAACCACAGTACTATTATGCATAACTAATACTTTCTTAATTATCATCAAGTGTTTAGTTTGTATTCACATTTTCTCGATTGTCTTGTAAATGTCATTTAGTAATTGGATCCAAAATGGTATTTAGTAATTGGATCCCAAAGTTCTACATACTGCCTTTGTTTTATATGTCTCTTAAGTCATTTTACTCTGGATTTCCTCTTCCCTCCCCCATTTTTTTCTTGCCATTTATTTTTCAAGGAACCTGGTCATTTGTTATGTAGAGTATTCTACCATCTGGATATTTCCGGTTGTATTCCTGGGGTATCATTCCACATGTTCTTCTACTCCTGAATTTCCTGTGGACTGATGGTTATTTACAGAAGTGTGGCCAGATTTATGTTTCAGTTTTTTAGCACAAAATTCATAGGCACACAAACCACAGGTACTTCCTATGACATCAGTCAGACAGCATCTGCTCACTGATTCTCTTCTTTCTGTGATGTTGAGATTGATTCTTGGGTTTAGTCATTGACAATCTGACACATCCATTATAAAGTTGCCTGACCATCTTTCACCTAATGGTTTAGTTGTTGATCATTGTCTTCATCCTTATTTCTTTAGGTGCTACAAAACAGTAGTCTTTCAATTCTGTCATTCCTTCTACATTTATTAGCTGAAAATCTATAAAGAAGAGCTTCTGACGGGGTACAGTGGCTCACACCTGTAATCCCAGCACTTTGGGAGGGAGAGGCAAGTGTATCACTTGAGGCCAGCCAAGAGTTTGAGATCAGTTGGCCAACATGGTGAAACTCCATCTCTACTAAAAATGCAAAAATTAGCTGGGCGTGGTGGTGGGTGCCTGTAATCTCAACTATGCTCAACTAGGCTGAGGCAGGAGAATTGCTTGAACTCAGGAAGTGGAGGTTGCTGTGAGCTGAGATCACACCACTGCACTCCAGCCTGAGCGACAGAGCAAGACTCTGTCTCAAAAAAGAAAACAAAAAGAGCAAAACTCGTCTCAAGAAATAAAGAACTTCCTAGTACCTACTTACAAAATGATCTATATGTTGGTTCCCTAGCATCCTACAAAGGTGATATGTGAGCCCAGGGATTGGATTTGTTTAAATCTATTACAGTATCTTTCCCCCTCTTTGGTCAGAGTAAGCCCCTCTGGGTTGGCTTCTGTGTCCATCTGACAAGACCTTTGTTGGTTTCTTTGGTAATTTTTTTTTTTTTTTAGTTGTAATTTTTATAGGCAGTAACTTCACTGTCTTTGATAGCTGCCTTGCTTTCTGATAAGAAAAAAATGTTTCAGGCTTACATCGTTTGTTTCCTGCCCCAGACATAGAGTCAGCTGTTTCTCTAAGGAGCCATATTTCATTTTAGTGGGAAATAATATTTAGAAATAACAATCTGAGTGGTAAGGATGTTCATTGCTACTGTATTGACCGTTGTTTGTAGTCTTATTGCTCGAAGAGAGCTGAAACCTTTCCTCCCCTTTTTAAAAAACAAAATAGCCAATGAACCCTAAGCAAAAATGGGTAAATAAAATGATTTTTGTCCTTCTTTTTAATTTATATGAAAAGACCTTTGAGTTTTGGAAGTTTATATTGTCCCTTGAAACTGGAATTGAAGAAAGAGGTAGCTGAAATGAAAGTACTGATCTTAGAATAACATTGTTTTCTATTGGTAAATGTGAAATAAGAAAAATTGCCCATATTTTTAAAATCCACGAACATGGTTTTTCTTTCTTTCTTTTTTTTTTTGGAGACACAGTCTTGCTCTGTCGCCAGGGCTGGAGTGCAGTGGTGTAATCTCGGCTCACTGTAACCTCTGCCTCCTGGGTTCAAGCAATTCTCCTGCCTCAGCCTGGGACTACAGGCACACACCACCACACCCGGCTAATTTTTTTGTATTTTAGTAGAGACAGGGTTTCACTGTGTTGCCCAGGCTGGTCTTGAACTCCTGAGCTCAGGCAATCTGCCCGCCTTGGCCTCCCAAAGTGCTGGGATTACAGGTGTGAGCCACCTCGCTCGGCGGGTTTTTCATTTTACTGAGAAGACACAGGTGTGTCTGGTCTCCACAAAGCTGGTTGTAAAGTTACATTGTCAAATGTAAACAAGAGGTGAAGAGAGGCTGTAAGCTCTGTTATTTATTCCTGGGCCCCTTGATACTGCTTTCACCATTCAGAAATCTCATTATTTTCTCCTTTTGATCCCTAGACTTTTTCAGTATCTTAGGTAAATATCCAATTTCTATTTCAAGTTTACTTTATAAACACAATCCTCAGAATGTCAACAGAAAGAGGCAGTTAAATATTTATTAAAATGTATATTCTTGCTTGACATCTCGATCTGTTTATCCAAAGATGTACCCTCTTTCCCCAACCCTGCCACTCCCTTGGATGTACCCTCTTCCCCCAACCCTGCCACTCCCAACACACATGAACACAAGATTTTGAGTGCCTAGGAAATACCTTTCACAGTAACATAGCCTTTTAATGGTCTGCCTTACCCTGTTTATTCTGCCCACATCTTCTAATAAATCATAGATTGGGTGTCTTGACTTCTGGTGACTTAAGGGATTTGGTCTCTACAAATACACTGAAGTATCTGTTTTCCTTTGGAGCTGTGCCAATCTAAATTTTGCCTAAAGGAGAAAATCGCCTCAGGGGACACAGAGTTCTTTGGTATTATTTGCTTTGCTTGGTAGCTTAGGAGGAATTTTCCTCTTTCAGAAAACACCATATATAATAATAATAAATTGCAAGGTAAATAAATTAAGGAAGTGATTGTTTTAAAAACCACATAGATCCTTTAAAGGTTGGTTGGTTGGTTTGCCTTGTGCTTTAGAATCTTTAGAAAAATTTGGTTTATACACAACTCTTCAAAACACATTGATTGCATAAAATGGGGTATGTTCCCATTGTCTGGGCTATAATCTGCTGTTGTATCATGTTGGTACAGCACAATGTTCAGCCAGAATTTGAAGTTTAGCATAAGTTATCCACTTTACCGTAGTAAATTTCAGATCTGATTGTATGTTTTAGGACAAAGTGTAATCTTTCTCAGCAGAAAAAAAACCTGCTTTAGCAAAGGGGAAGAATGCAGTCCTATGCAGTACAGGTAGTTTACTATGCTTAGAGCAATCCAAAAGGAAACAGATGGGAAAATAACATACATGTCAGAGAACCCTGGAGATATTATGTGTTATTATCACAGAGCAGGAAGGAACCAGAAACTCAACTCCCTTCCTAGAAATTCTATCCCTCTGATGGTAAGCAATCAAAAGCATCTCAGATCATTTACAAACGAAGTTAAATCAGGCTGTGGAAATAGCTAAAGCAAAGCACAAACAAATTGTTATATTTATTCTGAAAAAGTAGGTGTGGTTTGAAAGGAAGTTAGTCTGGAAAGTTCAGAGCCATGAAAAGCAACACAGTCATATTTGCAGAAGGACATTTCTGTTATTCAGTCCATCTCTGCTTCCTTTTTTGTCTTATCTTGTTGTGAAGTATTTTTTGCACCGTTTTCCCCAAACCCTTGTTTCGGTGATCAGAAATCCTTGTCTGCAGTGTTCCAGATAACATACAGCCCATTAAAAACAGCCTTGCTCCAGACTTACATTCAAAGATCAACAATTTTTATCAAAAGTTCAAACCTACATTCTAGTAGAGAACTCGAGGTCTCACCAAACCGCCTACTGCTACCACCAGCCTCCTAATCCAGCTGGAGGGGTTCAAGTTCTGAGACAGAACCTTTCTCAATAGAGAGCCCAGGAGGTTTCTATTACAGTCAGGATGGGCTTCTTTCCCCTCCCCAAACAACAAAATTACCAGTAATAAGACAGCTTTGGACCCTTTTTGGAATGTGGAGAGATGTTAGTAGAAGATGTGTGCTCACCGCCTTGAAGCCTCTCTGCTCCTTAGAGAGCTCCACACTGCAGGAGTCCTAGTTAATCCTTTAGGAATGACAGTAGTTAGCTCTGATGTGTGCAGTATTCACCATGTATTGCATTAATCTCTCTGTTGTTCAGACCATTTCCTTTAGGTCCTAATGACCATGATCTACTCTCACTTTTCACTTAATTTCAATGACTTCGCATCCATCTGTTCCAGCACTCGTTGCATGAAATCTAAGTTATTCTTAGAGATAAAGGTGAGCAAAGAATAGTGACTTTGTCCCTAGGTTAAGGTCGGCCTTTCTGTTTCATCTTTCCTTCCTCAGGACTGTGCTGAACACTGTGAAGCAGGCCTGTAGTAAGGCAATCCAGCTGCCTAAAATGACATCATCTTAGTCAACTAGAAGCCTGGTTCAGAGATAATTTTTCATCAGTTCCTTTTTGCTTTCAAATGTGAAGATTCTGTAAGCATTCCTGTTAATTCAGTTATGGTAATAAACTGAGAAACAGAAAATGTACTGCATTCTTGAAGCTTGACAACGAATTCTAAATTTTAGAAATCCATTGTGAAAATCACTTTAAAATTGTGTACATATGATTTTAACTTATTAAAGTCAAAACAAGTAAAACCTCTTGTAAAACAAGAGCACCCTAACCTTTTTATTGTGTAGAGCCAGATTTGTTAAGTGGCAATCATAGACTATAGATAAGTAATCTAAAAGATCAAAAATGAAAAAGAATCTTAAGTTATGGAAATATTAGCAAAATTAAATAGTAATATCAGATAATTACGTCAGATTTTATTATTATTATTATTATCATTTTGAGACAGTTCCACTCTGTCATCCAGCCTGGAGTACAGTGGTGTAATCTTGGCTCACTGCAACCTCTGCCTCCTGGGTTCAAGCCATTGCACTTCTGAGTAACTGGGATTTCTGGGATTACAGGCTCCCGCCACCACGCCCGGCTAATTTTTTTGTATTTTTAGTAGAGACAGGATTTCACTATGTTGCCCAGGCTGGTCTCCAACTTCTGAGCTCAGGTGATCCGCCTGCCTCGGCCTCCCAAAGTGCTCGGATTACAGGCGTGAGCCACTGTGCCCGGCCACATCAAATTATTAAACTTAAAATAGGAAACCAAGTCATTGGATTTGTTTTAAAGATTTGTAACTAAAAATGGTATATGACTAGTCTTAGAGCTCTTGTCTTAGACTTGTACTGACCTGCTTCTAAGACGCTAGGCTAATTTTAGTTGGAGAGGTCTAACAGCAGGTTAAATACCCAGCTGTTGAGTCACCCTCATCTCTGACTAAGCTGTAAGATATGGTGCTCCTTTATACTAGGCTTCA
The DNA here is from genome assembly GCF_049350105.2 of Macaca mulatta. Classification (NCBI taxonomy): domain Eukaryota; kingdom Metazoa; phylum Chordata; class Mammalia; order Primates; family Cercopithecidae; genus Macaca; species Macaca mulatta. The sequence continues at coordinate 68,180,604 of NC_133423.1, forward strand.
GAATGGCATTCCAGATATGCAGAGAGAACTTTGTGATGGCTGTATTTGTCTGAATTCGAACGTGAAACTAGGTACAGGGTGCATTATAATAACAGTCGTGCAGGAAGAGTTTTAAGTGATTGGCCTCTTTAAGACCAGCCTCAGTGCTGCTTCTGTTGAAATGGGGATAGGCAAATTTCAGGAATTTAATTGTATAGGTAAATTTTAGATACTTTCTATTGATTTATGTATATTAAACTTACCAAGTATTTCAAATATAACTTTGAAGGTCTTGAATCTTCATATACATTACAACTAAAGTTTTTTGTTTTTGTTTTTTTTTTGAGACAGAGTCTCGCTCTGTCGCCTAGGCTGGAGTGCAGTGGTGCGATCTCGGCTCACTGCAAGCTCCGCCTCCCGGGTTCACGCCATTCTCCTGCCTCAACGTCCTGAGTAGCTGGGACTACAGGCACCCGCCACCATGCCCGGCTAATTTTTTGTATTTTTAGTAGAGATGACGTTTCACCGTGTTAGCCAGGATGGTCTCAATCTCCTGACCTCATGATCCGCCTGCCTTGGCCTCCCAAAGTGCTGGTATTACAGGCGTGAGCCACCGCGCCCGGCCTACAACTAAAGTTTTAATTAATAGTACACAACTGAGAAATAATAGTATTTTTAAGACTGTGGAATAAATCTTACCACCTCTGGAGGGCAAACATTTTCTCCCTTGTTTGCGGGCATCATTTTCATTGTGATAAAATCAAATTGTATCAACTTAGGGTGAGATTCTGAGAGTTGTGTGACTAAAACCCAGTATTTGCTCTCAGATTTAAATGTTAAGAGAATGTGAAAAATCATATCGAACTTTTAGGCAGTCAGGTGAACTACTAAAGATGAATGTGTTGGTTGAAATTTTTGAATTCTATCTTATTAAAATAAGGTCATATTTGTTTCAAACTATCTTATTTATTTCAAATATTTTTAAGCCCACTTAGCAGAAGTGCCAGAGTTTTAAAGTTTTTGAATGCCGGTCATGGTGGCTCACGCCTGTAATCCCAGCTCCTTGGGAGGCTGAGGTGGGTGGATCATGAGGTCAGGAGATTGAGACCATCCTGGCCAACATGGTGAAACCCCATCCGTGCTTTAAAAAAAAAAAAATTAGCCAGGTGTGGTGGTGCATGCCTTTAGTCCCAGCTACTCAGGAGGCTGAGGCGGGAGAATCACTTGAATCCAGGAGGTGGAGGTTGCAGTGAGCCGAGATCACGCCACTGCAGTCCAGCCTGGTGACAGAGCAAGACTACGTCTCAAAAAAAAAAGTTTCTGAAGCAGATTCCAGAAATGAAATAACATTTTGAAACAGAAGTATCTCAACTATAAACATTCCTCGATATTTTATTTATCCAGCTTCCTAATATCCTTAAAACCTTATAGTAGTTGAAATGTAGTCAATATTTGTAGAATGAATTGATTTTTTTTCTTTTTTCTGAGATGGAGTTTCGCTCTGTTGCCCAGGCTGAACTGCAATGGCTCAATCTCCTGAGTAGCTGGGATTATAAGCATACGCCACCACACCCAGCCAATTTTTGTATTTTAGTAGAGACAAGGTTTCACCATGTTGGCCAGGCTGGTCTCGAACTCCTAACCTCAAGTGATCTACCTACCTCAACCTCTCGAAGTGCTAGGATTACAGGCATGAGACACTGCACCCGGCTGGAATTTTTTTTTTTTTTTTTTTTTAACTGCTTTGTTCCAAAGTTTCTTAAATCCGTACTGGGAAAAGGGAAAGCCCTTTTGCTGACTGTCTTTGCCAGTGGTTCTAGAAAGTGAAGATTTTGGACCCTTGTGGTGGGGAGTGAGGGTCCCCAAGTCTCTTTCAGGGGACAACAAAGTTATAGCAGTTTTCATTATATTACTAAAAATGTGCCTTTTTCCTATCATTCACTTAAATGTTTATAATGAAGTTTCTAGACTACTTGATATAAGAAATTGCAGACTGAATGCAGAAACAGTTATGAAAATGCAGTTATCCTTTCTTAATCCAGACATTTAAAAGATTGCAATAATGTAAAACAGTGCTACTCTTCTAAGTTATTTTTGTTTTGGAAAATACAGTCTTTTTCTATTAAAATGTTATTTAGGGCTGGGTGCGGTGGCTCACGCCTATAATCCCAGCACTTTGGGAGGCCGAGGCGGGCGGATTACCTGAGGTCAGGAGTTTGAGACCAGCATGGCCAACCTGATGAAACCCTGTCTCTACTAAAAATACAAAAAATTAGCTGGGTGTGGTGGCGAGTGCCTGTAATCCCAACTACTTAGGAGGCTGAGGCAGGAGAATCACTTGAACCTGGGAGGTGGAGGTTGCAGGGAGCCAAGATCACGCCATTGCACTCCAGCCTGGGAGACAGAGCAAGACTGCATCTCAAAAAAAAAAAAAAAACCAGTTATTTAGGTTAACATATCACTTTTACTTTTATTAAATGAATTAATAATAAATTATTTTCAGCTTTTAAAAAATTTGGTAAATAACAATAGATAAAATCCACATTAAAAGAAAACTATACCAGATACGGTGGCTCATGCCTGTAATCCCAGCACTTTGAAAGGCCAAGGTAGGAGGATCACTTGAGTCCAGGAATTTGAGACTCTCCTGGGTAACATAGGGAGACCCCATTGCTACCAAAAAAGAAAGAAAACGTAGCTGAGTATGGTGGCACTTGCCCGTGGTCCCAGCTACTCGGGAGGCTGAAGCAGGAGGATTGCTTGAGCCTGGGAGGCCAAAGCTGCAAGTGAGTCGTGATCATACCACTGTATTCCAGCCTGGGTGACAAAGTAAGACCCTGTCTCAAGAAAAAAAAAAAAAGAAAAGGAGAGAGAAATGAAAGTGAAAGAAAAACTCTTTTGGGGTCTTCAATAAGGGTTTTTTTGTTTTTTGTTTTGTTTTGTTTTGTTTTTGAGATGGAGTCTCACTCCATCACCCAGGCTGGAGTGCAGTGGCACGATTTTGGCTCACTGCTCACGATTTTGGCAACCTCCACCTCCCATATTCAAGTAATTCTCCTGCCTCAGCCTCCCAAGTAGTTGGGATTACAGGCACACACCACCACGCCCGGCTAATTTTTGTATTTTCAGTAGAGATGGGATTTCACCATCTCTAGTTGTTGGCCAGGCTGGTCTCGAACTGAGTGCTGGCATTACAGGTCTGAGCCACCGCACCTGGTCCCAGGGTCTTCAATAATTTTTAAGAGTTTAATTGATCTTAAGACCAAAAGTTTGAGAAATGCTAATCTAAACCAACAGGTTATATTACATTATAGTTTCTTTTTGTTTGTTTCATGGTTGCAGTATAATTTTTATATAGTGAAAATAACAGATCTTGCATATAAATTTGGTGAGTTTTGTCAGGTACACAGACCCATGTAACTAACATCCCAGTCAAGATGGAACATTTCCATCACTCCAGGAAGTTCTCTCTGACTCCCTTTCAGTTAATCCCCCGCTCTCCATAGACAGCTACTGCTCTGATTTCTGCCACTATGGATTAGTCTTATCTTGAACTGCATTAGAAATGAATCACAGAGCGCATACTCCTTGAGTGTGTCTTTAGTCACTCAACACCGTGTCTTGGCTTTCATTCCTATTGTATATATCATTGCCTGTTTCTTTTTATTAGTGAATGCTATGTTAGTTTGAATATCCCACAATTCAGCTTATCTATACTCCTGTTGATGGAATTTAGGTTTTTTCCAGTTTGGAGTTATAAACAAAAAAGCTTTTATAAATGTTCTTCTAGATAACTTTCTGCGGACATGTGTTCATTCTCTTCACTATGTAGGAGTAGAATTTTTGGGTCATAGGGGAGATGTGTGTTTAGCTTTGTAAGTGTACTGTTTCCTGAATGTGTACCCTTTTGCACTGCAGTCAGAAATGCGTGAGAATTTTAGTTGCTCCACATCCTCACCAACATTTGGTGTTTTGTAGGTATGACATGATGTCTCGTTGTGTGGTTTTTTTTTTTTTTTTTTTTTTTTTTGAGACGGAGTCTCGCTGTGTCGCCCGGGCTGGAGTGCAGTGGCCGGATCTCAGCTCACTGCAAGCTCCGCCTCCGGGGTTTACGCCATTCTCCTGCCTCATCCTCCCGAGTAGCTGGGACTACAGGCGCCCGCCACCTCGCCGGGCTAGTTTTTTGTATTTTTTTAGTAGAGACGGGGTTTCACCGTGTTAGCCAGGATGGTCTCGATCTCCTGACCTCGTGATCCACCCGTCTCGGCCTCCCAAAGTGCTGGGATTACAGGCTTGAGCCACTGCGCCCGGCCTTGTGGTTTTAATTTATATTTTCTTACTGATTTTGAATGCTTGTCCATGTTTTTCTTAGCCATTGTTTTCGTGACGTGTCTGGGAGTTTTGTCCATTTTAAATTTGTTTGTATGTCTTTGTATTAGTGATTTGTAGTAATTCTTTATATATTCTGGATACTAATCCTATATCAAGTACACATGTTATGGGTATTTTCTCTTAGTTGGTAGCTTGCCCTTTCATTTCCTTAATCACGAACAGAAGTCTTTAATTTCTTCTTTGTTTGAACAGTGTTTAATTTTAATGAAGTCCACTTTGTAATTTTTCTATTATGTTAGTGCTCTCTGGGGGTTCTCTCTCAGTAATCGTTGCCTACCCCAAACTTTTAGCCACTGCCCTGGTGCTCTTTGGTATCACCAATGGTGTGTTCTTGAAGTCAGCTTTGTCAGTGTCTTTCGAAGAGAATGACAGAAGAATGAAAGGTATTTAGAGCACATCAGAAATTTTGTGATGCAACATTTTAATTCCTCGGAGTAAACAATAGCCTTTTTTGTTGTTGATACTATGGAATAATTGTTTCTTTTTGTAAATGTGCATGGGACAATTTACTTGTTCTAGATCCCTAATTAATAGAAAATCATCTGGCATAAAGTTGATCTCAGCAATGTGTGCTAAGTACCTATATTACAGGTTCTATACCATTCACTGCAGGTTCAACAGGGCTTGGAATCTAATGGTAATAAGAGTTTAAGTAAGTACATTTGCTGCAGCAACTATGCATGTTGTCAAGAAATTGGTGATAGGTGAATAACAGTGTGTGTGGAAACTCTTAGCCTTTCAAATGGAGAGAATGTGTTGCATTCTGTGTGGTTCCTTATGCCCCAACCAGGACAAAGAAGGGGTGGAGAGATGAGTATTAAATTTCTAACAATGGAATTTGGTACTTTTCAAATGACTTGTAAGTCAGAATATATTTATCCAGTGGTAAGATTGCTAGGCTTTTCTGCTCATCGTTTGTTTTTCAACCATTGTTTAAAGAATAGACTTGTGAGCTCTATCCCAGATGAACCATGTAAAGATTTTTTTCAAACAAGATTATGCATCATTTGTGAAAATGAAGTAAGACTTTTTATTACTACAGTAATTTACTCTCGAACATAATTTTAAAATCTAATTACTTTTGTGAATTCAAATTTATTTTATAGTTTAGCTCTAATGACTTCCTAATTTGGAAGACTATTTTGCTTTGAGTGTTCAGTAAACTTCAGCAGGGCAATAGAAATTAAAGATACAAGCCGTGTCATTAAATTAGATTTAAATTGGGACTTGTAGGCAGGGCACAGTGGTTCATGCCTGTAATCCCAGCACTTTGGAAGGCTGAGGCGAGTGGATTTCTTGAGGCCAGGAGTTTGAGACCAGCCTGGGTAACATGGCAAAACCTTGTCTCTACTAAAAATACAAAACGTAGCCAGTGTTGTGACACATGCTTGTAGTACCAGCTACTCCAGAGGCTGAGGCACGAGAATCACTTGAACCCAGGAGGCAGAGGTTACAGTGAGCCAAGATCGTGCCACTGCATTCCAGCCTGGGTGACAGAAGGAAGGATGTGGAGGAAAGGATAAGAAGTCTGATAGTTGAGAAGACAGGTGATAAGTAATAACTGCAAATAGTTATACATACAAGTGCAAAACACACATACAACAATATACATGTATACATACAGACTGTCAATGTTGTAGTTACAGATGTGTTGAAATCTGTTTCTCTGTGGAATAGTTTTCTTAGATTTTTATATCATTCTTTAATCTTGAATCAGAGGTAAGAATTAAGTTGTTTTTCACTTTTCTAAATATCCAGATCAATATTCTGCTACCTAAAATTGTGATTCCTACATAATACTTAATAACAAATACTTATTTGTTAAGCACAAGTGAAAATGTTTGTTAAAGAAGTTAGTTTTGCAAATAGTCTCTTAAGTGACATAAGAGGCTGGGCATAGTGGCTCACGCCTGTAATCCCAGCACTTTGGGAGGCCAAGGCGGGCGGATCACCTGAGGTCAGGAGTTCGAGACCAGCCTGGCCAACATGACGAAACCTCGTCTCTACTGAAAATACAAAAATTAGCCAGGCATGATGGTGGGCGCCTGTAATCCCAGCTACTCAGGAGGCTGAGGCAGGAGAATCGCTTGAACCTGGAAAGTGGAGGTTGCAGTGAGCTGAGATTACACCACTGCCTCCAGCCTGGGCAACAGAGCAAGACAGAAAATGATTGTTGTGTTCTTCATACCTCATTGCTTACTTATCCGTATCATTTTTTCACTGTTTTTCTTTCTTCACCTCCATCGTAACTTGAGACATTAGGTAAAATCATTTATTTTGAAACTTTGAGCACCTGTCATATGCAAAATATTATGTTCCCTGAAGGACACAGAGGAGAATAAGACATAGTCTCTAATCTCAGAGTCTCGGAGGGGAGGAGGATTACACTCTGAGTGGTAGATATGTAAGAAACAGCAGAGGGAATGAATGAAGGTAGGGAAAATAAAGAATTGTGAAATTTAAGCTGAACATGGAACTAGCCAATTTCATTGTCCTAAATTAGAACCTTGGAGTTGCTTTTAAAATCCCATTGCTGACATCATGGGTGAGTTTGAGATCGTTCCCCAAGGCTGGGTGCAGAAGAGAAGCCTGAATGGAGGAGCATGCTTGAAGTCTTCTCCCAAAGATGGGTTAGGAGAGGACGTACCCTCGGATCTGGATGGGAATGAGTTTTAGTACCATCTAATCATGTCAATGGAATGTTTAAGGTGCAGTAAAATTAAGTTTGGGATTTATTAGTATGTTCTTTCATCATTTCAATTAAATGAAAAATGTTAATTGGACAGAGTTGTCCCAGCACTTTCACTCTGGTCATATGACATTAAAACAAAGAATATCAATGAATTATTAAATGGCAGAAAAGAAAGGGACATTTCCAAGTCAGAGTCCCTCCCGAGTTGCTTCATTATGTCTTAACCGCAGTCTTTGCTTAAAGATTCTTTGTTTAGTATTCTGCAGCCTCCTAACCAGAAGCTCTTGGAAGGGATAGTTCATTAATTTGAAAAATCTCTTCCATTTATACCTGTATCTGGTCCCAGGTGAGAGCCATTGGCTGGTATTTACCATCCAGGTATGAAGCCTTCCATCCGGGTGCGGTGGCTCACACCTGTAATCCCAGCACTTCGGGAGGCCGAGGCACGAGTACCATCTGAGGTCAGGAGTTCGAGACCAGCCTGACCAACATGGTAAAACCCCATCTCTACTAAAAGTACAAAAATTAGCCGGGTGCGGTGGCGCATGCCTGTAGTGCCAGCTACGCGGGAGGCTGAGGCAGGAGAATCACTTGAACCCTGGAGGTGGAGGTTGCAGTGAGCCAAGATCACACCACTACACTCCAGCCTGAGTGACAGGTCGAGACTGTCTGAAAACAACAACAAAAAAGGCTTCCTAGGGGAAGGAAGCACAAGTGGTGAAAACCATTTCATTTTCTGCTTTTCTCCAGGGCAGTAGAAACAGTGTCATTCCTGTTTCTCTGTGAAAACCTTAATATAGTTATGAAAATTGTTTAATAACCATTTTTAGATCATCTTTTGAAACTGTAATTAGTAAATTTTTCATCCAAAAAGTCATAGTAGTTTTAAATCTTTAACAGCTCAGACAGGAAGATGAAACAGTTTTCATTAATTATAATTAATTATTATAATTATTATTAATAATAATTATTATTAATAATATAAATAAAATTAATAATATCAATCTCTACTTCACGTTGAAGGTTTTCTACCTACCAGGCACTGGGCTGAATGTTTTCTATCACTGACCAATTTCCATATTTAAAATAAAATTATATTTGACCACATAATGCACACTGGGGTGTATGTGTATTGCTGGGACAGAATTTTCATTAACAGTACCTACCCTTGCCAGATGTATTTGATTTCATTTTTTAAAATGCTGGTTATATTACCATTAAATTGAGTCTATAGACCAGAATGAATGGGACCAAAAGTTTTAAAAACACTCTCTGTAATGCATCGTTTCATGGGAACTCCACCATGGCCATATGAAACACTAGTATTGTCATTTTCTAAGAAAAACCGAGGTTTGGAATAGGTTAGTTACATGTTCAAGTTCACGCAGTCAGAGAAAGCCAGGAGCGACAGCTGTGGAGTTAAAGAATCCAGTTCTACTAATTCAATGTATGACCATGGACAGGTTATTTAATAAGAGTGCCTAATAAGATTACTTTGAGGATTAAATGAGGTGATGCACATTAAGTGATTAACACAGTCTAAACTGGAGCAAACTCTCACTAAATGCTAGCCATTAGTATTCATCCACTTCATCTTAGTAGAACTCTTTAAAGCTAGCCTGGGGATATTTTGATGTCACAGCGTTTGTGAAAGTGTTGCTTTTAAAAAAACGCCTGAACTTTTTCTTTCTTCCCTGAAACATACAAATCAATGATCAAGGGTCTTTTGAACAGAGATAGAAGCTGGAATGAAGCTAAATAAAAATATAAACTATTAAGATTCCTGGAATTGCGAGTAAGCGAAGTGTTGGAGAGAGAGCTCCTCTGTCTTCGGAGAAAGGGAGTAGGGCCACTTCACAGGCCCCGTTTGTGAAAGGCATAGAGGGCATGAGAATCTTAGTCACAAGTGGCCCAAAGTGAGCAAACGAGGACCCACCCCTTAAAGAGACCTAGCTATCTTTATGTAGAGATATGGACTTGAGAGAGAGAGAAATACATATCATTTAGAGAATGGGAACATCATGTTAAAAAAAAAAGAAACAGCTTTAGGGTGGGAGAAGCCTTCACCAAGATAGAAAACACAGAATCTATGTTTTAAAAAAGAGACATACTTGTTTGTAAAAGTTTTTTGTTAACCTGCAGATGGTACTATGTGCAATCTAGGTGACAAAAGATTAATAGCTATCACATACAAAAATTTCATAACAACAACAAAATCCAGCAGTATAGATGATATAAATAGGCAGTTGACCATATTTGAATTCAGGTGGTCATTAAGCATATGAAAAATGTTCTGACCCACTAATAGTCGAGAAAAAGCAAAGTAAAATAACAAGGGAGCATCACTACTGCAATCAGACCCAAAACCTAAAAGGACAAGAACACCTGTTTACACCAAATCTTGCTGGTGGGAAGAAGAGAGTGCTCATAGACTGCTGGTGAGATACGAAATTGTTAAAAGCTTCTCCGAAAGCAGTCTGGCCGCATCTATGGATGTGTGAAATAGAGATACTCCTTGGCCCAGCAATTTTAACCCCAGTGCTCTGCCCCATTAAAATGAAGGCATCAGATTTAAATAAGAATGCATCATATATTGAAATATTTTTGTTGCATTATTGTAGCAAAAGAATGAAATGGTAAATGCTTTTCATGGAGAATGACAAAATGTATTTTGATACATAGTATTCTTATGCCATATTATACATTCCTTAAAATAACTAGTATACCATTTGACGTCAACAAATTTGCACATAGTATTGGAAAGCAGACCATAAAGAAGTGTATATAATTAGTACCCTAATTTGGAATATTAAGGGCAGCATACCCCTTTGTGTGTGCACACATGTACGCTCTACATGTGGCCCTTTGGGAACTTGTGGAAAAGCACAGAAAAATAGATGCCAGCTTCTTAACGTGGATTATAGGGTGGTAGAGTGGTGGTGGAGATGGAGGAGTGAGGGGGCAAGCAAAAAGAACAAACAGGGAAAGACGACATTAAAAATCCGTGTGTGCTATATGCTACCACATACATATACACGTGCCTGACGGTATTAGAAAGATATACCTGTGTCTGTTGATTTGAAGGGGAGTGTCCTTGATATTTCATGAAAAAGCAATGTGATCTATAGGGTAATATTTCTTTTTTTCTTTTTTTTTTTTTTTTGAGATGGAGTCTCGCTCTGTCGCCCAGGCTGGAGTGCAGTGGCCGGATCTCTGCTCACTGCAAGCTCCGCCTCCCGGGTTCACGCCATTCTCCTGCCTCAGCCTCCCAAGTAGCTGGGACTACAGGCGCCCGCCACCTCGCCCGGCTAGTTTTTTGTATTTTTTAGTAGAGACGGGGTTTCACCGTGTTAGCCAGGATGGTCTCTATCTCCTGACTTCGTGATCCACCCGTCTCGGCCTCCCAAAGTGCTGGGATTATAGGCTTGAGCCACCACGCCCGGCCTAGGGTAATATTTCAATTTAAAAAATGCACATACCTGTATACCCTTGTTTGTATGAAGAGGGGGTGTGGAAAGGAGCACTTGTGCTATTACTGTTGGTGTTGGAGGGTGCAGGAGAAGAGGTCTAGCTTGTCCTTTATCTGTAGGTCGTTTTCTTTGTTATGTAATAATATATTTTGGCCAAGCACAGTGGCTCACGCCTGTAATCCCAGCACTTTGGGAGGCCATGGAGGGTGGATCACCTGAGGTCAGGAATTCGAGATCAGCCTGGCTAACATGGGGAAACCCCATCTCTACTAAAAATACAAAATTAGCCGGACATGGTGGTGCATGCCTGTAATTCCAGTTACTCAGATGACTGAAGCAGGAGAATCGCTTGAACCCGGGAGGTGGAGGTTGCAGTGAGCTGAGATCGCACCATTACACACCAGCCTGGGCAAAAAGAGCGAAACTCTGTCTCCAAAAAAAGTACTTATTTTTCAATTTGAAAAATAACCATATACTCCATCCCTCTCTAATTTACTTGTATTTACTACCATTTGGTATATGCCCGAGAAGATTGTTTTAATTGTATGTGTTGTTTTGGTTTTGACATAGAACTTGAATTCCTAAAAATTTAAGGTCAAGATTACCAAACGTTGTGAATTAAGAAATTTACCTTTTTTTCTGGAATACTTGTTAATAATGAATTGTTTTGTTCATTGGGAAAATACTGAATGATAGCTGTTCGTTTATGTTTCACATGTAGATTATGATAATAACATATATAGCCTTCCCTGGTAGGTGGATTTGGTTTAGCAAATCATACCGTAAACAGAATCACACAGCCAGTGTTATACTTGGGATAAGTTATCTGTAATGCAGGTGGTGAATGAAATGTCTATAATACACAAAGAGCGCCTACGTGTGAGAAGATAATTTAGTGGACAGATGATGTCACCACTGACAATGAGTGTTTTTATCTTAGTATGTTTGTGCTTTATAAAAATAACAAATAATTTAAAAAATTCTTTAAAACTGGCGTGTAGGTAAGAAGTTGAACCTTCATTTCCAAGAAGCTTTAATTGTCCTAGGCATTTTTCTTAGTGCAGATCTAGCTGCCAGAAGAAGGTGAGTTGTACAGCTGTGTAGCTTCGACCTGCAAGATTTGCCCCAGGTTACACAGCTGGGTGGTAGCAAGAGTGTGCGCTGTAACTCTGGTTTCCATTCCACGGTTCTTTTATATCCTCCATGAAAGGGATGACACCTCCCCAACCTCCTGCCAAGTATAAGGATATCTCAGTAAAAATATGCATGCACATACCCGAGACCCAGAAGAGCTCATGTGTGTCTCATGAAATATCAGGAGGCAAACCTGCAAAGCGTGAAACACCTGGCAGCCAATTCCAGGTGAAGCTTAATTTTGCCTACCTTTGTGTTATCATCTTTTTCTTCTTTTCAGAGGGCCTCTGTGAGCAAACAGTGTTGAGTGTTTAACCTAGCAATCCACGGAGCAGAGGCAGGAGGTGGGCTCAGTGTCCAGCGGATAGATAAGGGAGATCTGTGCAGTTAGGTAAATTTGTGAGGCTCAGCTTCCAAATAACATATAATTTCTTTGTTCTTTTTTTTTTTTTTTTTTAAATGTAGTCTTGCTCTGTTGTCCAGGTTGGAGTGCAGTAGCACAGCCTCAGCTCACTGCAACCTCTGCCTCCTGGGTTCAAGTGATTCTCCTGCCTCAGCCTCCCAAGTAGCTGGGATTACAGGCATGTGCCACCATGCCTGGCTAATTTTTGTATTTTTAGTAGAGACGGGGTTTCGCCATGTTGGCCAGGATGGTCTCAAACTACTGACCTCAAGTGATCCGTCTGCCTCAGCCTCCCAAAGTGCTGGGATTACAGGCATGAGCGACCATACCTGGCCCAAATAACATGTCATTTCTGCCATCCAAATAACGTTTAAAGATTTTGGAGATCGTTATCTCCTGACGTTGCACAACTTTTCGGGACAAGGGGATTCAAGCACAGCATTTGTTAGTCAACACTTCTTAAATGAATTTGGTTCTTTGGGGTCTGTCTACAATGCTGTGTAGCAGGGAAATAATGATGTGCCAGCAAGCGGAGCTGTTTGCATCACATAGATGAAACCACTGTGAGACTCTTCCTTGAAAAACCAGTTATTGTGCTGTTGTCTAGATAGTCGTAATGTCATCTGTATGGTTGAAAATAGAACCAGGACATATCACTGCCAGTCCCTGGTACAGGGTGTGTTCTCTCTGCGTGAAGAGAAAAAGGAAGCATAGAATGCTGGATAATGACCCTCAGATAAACTCCACGGAGAGAGAATCACTGAACTGTGCTTTCAGCCTGAAAATGCTGGTCGCTGCTCTCATCTGTTCTTATTTCTGCCTGGAGTAACACTGCCATCCAACATCATTTGGGAATTCTCTCTTCTTTTTTTCCTGGCAGAGGGAGTGAAAGTTTTAAATATGGAAACACATCCTTTGCAACACAATTTTTTTTTTTTTAACTGAAGCTCCTACCTAATTTTTTTTTTTAAACTTCTCTACTCCCTCTGCTTCTTCAAATAACACTGCAGAAGATTTAGCATTTTCTTGATGATTAGACTGTGGACTGTTTTTTGTCTGTTCTTGACTTTAGACTTGTAAAATTGGGCAGATTTTTGTTCCCCACCCTATTCTTGAAACAATACAACCATTTTGTTTTCAGAAGTAATCACAGAGATCCATTCTGTTCAGTACAGTTGCCACTAGCCACACGTGGCTTTTGGGCCCTTGAAATCTGGCTAGTATGACTGAGAAACTGATTTTTTTACTTTTTTTTTGAGACAGAGTCTTGCTCTGTCGCCCAGGCTGGAGTGCAGTGGCGTAATCTCAGCTCACTGCAACCTCCGCTTCCCAGGTTCAAGTGATTCTCCTGCCTCAGCCTCCCGAGTAGCTGGGATTACAGGCACCTGCCACTGCACCTGGCTAATTTTTATATTTTTTATTAGAGACAGGGTTTCCCCATCTTGGCCAGGCTGGTCTCAAACTCCAGACCTTGTGATCCACCTGCCTCAGCCTCCCAAAGTGCTGGGATTACAGGCATGAGCCATGGCACGCGACCTGATTTTTTACTTAATTTTAATTAACATAAGTTGAATTGTAAAATGAAGCAGAAACTGTTCTTCCATTAAAAACAACTTTGTTAAGACTAGATTTCATGTTAACTGTTTAGTAGCTTAATTGAGATGTGCTCTAAAAGTGTAGGATACACACTGGATTTCAAAGACAATATGGAAAAAAGTATAAAATATCATTTTTGGTATGTATTATATGTTGAAATGCTCATATTTTGGGTATCCTGGGTTAAATAAAATAAATTACTAAAATTAGCTTTGACTTTTTAAAATGTAGCTACTACAGAATTTGAGATTATACACGAAGCTCTCATTGTATTTCTCGGGCTGGAGATCTTGGCCCTGGTGGTGCTGACGTTGTGGCTGGGTAATTCTTTGTTGTGGAGCCTGTCTTGTTCCTGGCATGATGTTTAGCAGCATCCTTGGTCGAGCTGGGGTGCCTTTCTGTGCCCTGACTGGTGGAATCCTCCAGCCTCTGTCTGAAACCCTTCCTTATGAGGCCTCTCTCATCTCCTATTTTTAGAATTAATTGTGAGGCAGGTCTTTATATTAGCCACCCTAATGTAAGCATTCACCTGCAGTAATTAACAGTCCTTCTCTCTTGAGTGGCACAGAATAAACCAAATTCTTTACAAAAGAGATAATGTCTAATAGGTTGTATACATTCCAAAGCTTCTTCCACAAATACTTAAACTCCCACTTGGTGCTAGCCATTGTCCTAGGCAGCAGGGCTACAGCAGTAGACAGAACATGAGTTCTCATGGAGTCTACATACTGTTCGGGGGTAGGAGGTCATCAACAGATCAGCAAGAGTGTACCTTATGTCACGTCAGTCAGTGCTTTGGAGGAGCAAGATGAAGCAGGCTGAAGTGCATAGCAGCTGGGGGAGCTGGGGCATGCATGTCATTATTCCTGCCATCCCAGGCCCTCTCTCCAATACTCCAAGACCCCTCTCGCGCCCACTGTTCCCCACACCCCCAGCTTTTGTTTCTGTAGCTTCGCGCGTCCCTCAGCACTGCTTGAAGAGATGTTTTCCAGACACCTTTGCCTCGTCTCAGATCAGTCCTCCCACGTGGAAGTGTCCCGGTTTCTTTTAAAAGTGGCACCTGGGCTGGGTGCGGTGGCTCACACCTGTAATACCAGCACTGTGGGAGGCTGAGGTGGGTGGATCACCGGATATGTAAGGAGTTTGAGACCAGCCTGGCCAACATGGTGAAACCCCATCTCTACTAAAGATACAAAAATTAGCCAGGCGTGGTGGCGGGTGCCTGTAGTCCCAGCTACTTGGGAGGCTGAGGCAGAAGAATTGCTTGAACCCGGGAGGTGGAGGTTGCAGGGAGCCCAAATCACACCACTGCACTCCAGCCTGGGCAACAGAGCATGACTGTGTCTCAAAACAAAAACAAAAACAAAACAGAAACAACAGTGACACGTGAGCCTGAATCCCAGCTCAAATTGCCTTCGGGGATGCTCTGGCTACTGCCCCACTGTGGCAGTCTGAGATTGCACCTGTCTTCCTGGCAGCCCCGTCATGCTGTGGACTTAGCCTGTGGTCAACAACTGAGAGGTCATTTACTAAGCCATGGCGTGTGTGCTGCATAGGTGTCTCGTGGGCGGGTGTTTCTCTTGCTGCTTCCCATCAGTTTATTGCAAAAGTGTGGTCTCAGTGAGGCAAGGCGCTTGGCTCTGCATGTCCTACAGAAGAAAATAACATGGGCTGTGACGGCTGTTTACTTCTCAAAACCCCTTTCCCTCTGCTTTCTGGTTATGTTCAGAATAGGTAATGAATGTTGCAGATAATCCGACCTCCTTATAAATGAGTAAGGATTACATTCTCATAAAATCACAGAAAGTTTTGTGCATAAAAATGAGTATAGGATATTCCCAGGTGGGACTCTTGGCTGGCAGTCCTCTGACAATTTCTAAACCGAGAATAATTACAAAGCTCGAATGTCTCTCATCTTCTGCCTCCAAGATATTTGTTGTTCTTGTCTTTCTGCTATTCTTGCCTTTAGTTAGAATGGTAGCACACATCTATACATTTAATGTCAGCGTTTGTCGGGGGTGAATAACAGCCCTCATTCCCTCTTCACAAGCTGCTTTCAAGCTCATAACTCTCTAGGTGTGCTACACTTTAGGTTGATTTTTCCAAGACACTAGAAGGAAAATTTGGCTGGGCGTGGTAGCTCATGCCTATAATCCCAGCACTTGGGGTGGCTGAAGCGGGTGGATCACCTGAGGTCAGGAGTTCAAGACCAACCTGGCCAACATGGTGAAACCCCATCTCTACTAAAAATACAAAAAATTAGCCAGGTGTGGTGGCACACGCCTGCAGTCCCAGCTACTCAGGAGGCTGAGGCAGGAGAATCGTTTGAACCTGGGAGGCAGAGGTTGCAGTGAGCTGAGATCACATCACTGTACTCCAGCCTGAGCAACAAGAGAGAAACTCCATCTCAAAAAAAAGAAGAAAAAAAAAAATAGATGGAAAATTTAGTTTATATACATCTCTAAAACTATATTATACATGCAAAGGATAGATAATGGCAGGGATTCTTATTCCTGGTATCCATTGTTCATGTCACAGAGATTGATGGTCTTGGATAGTGGGGAAAGTGATTTAAATACCATCTGTGGCCACTTATCCAGCAGATTGGTTAGATGGCAGATCTGCCAAATGAGCAGTGCGTGTTCCTAAAACAGAAAAAGAAACTAGAAGAATTCCACCATGGATTATTGACTTAAAAATGTAAATTATATTAACTTCTATAATCTAAATTAATTAGTTTAATTTAGAGGTTCTTTAGAAGCTAATTTTAAAAATATTTAATATTTTAGCTATATGGATGTATTTCAGAAGGCAACTGGAAAACTTTTTATTATTGTATTATTTTTTATTTTTTGAGACAGAATCTCGCTCTGTCGCCCAGGCTGGAATGCAGTGGCACGATCTCGGCTCACTGCAACCTCCGCCTCCCAGGTTCAAGCGATTCTCCTGCCTCAGCCTCTTGAGTAGCTGGGATTACAGGCGTGCACCACCACGCACGGCTGATTTTTGTATTTTTGGTGGAGATGGGTTTCACCATGTTGCCCAGACTGGTCTTAGCTCCTGAGCTCAAGTGATCAGCCCACCTTGGCCTCCCAAAGTGCTGGGATTACAGGTGTGAACCACCACGCCTGGCCGGCAACTGGAAAACTTTCATAACAGTGTTATGGAAAGCTGGCCTGGGCACCTCTTGCACACCCCTCATTCCTGATGGTGCTGCCATTCTGATCTGTGGAAATGGACTGACTCCCTGCCCACCAGGCCTCGCTCTGATATGCTGCTTATCCAAGCTACAGACTTTCAGCCCCAGGCAGCTGTCATCCCTTGGCTACTTTCAAACACCTACAGAGGCTTTGAAGATGCTGTTTCTGTAGAGGTTAATTTGTTTTCCAGTATACCCAGAATTGCTAAATCAGATTTTGTTCAGTGTTAGTCTCCTTGGGGAAGTACTGATGTATGTTACAGGGCCTAAATACTTTTTACTTTTTAAAAAATACTTTGGCTTTTACTTTTTAAAAATACTTGGCTTTTATAAAAGTTTTCTATTTTCCATTTCATTTCTTAAAACCCTGTATCTCAGCTTTGTGATAGCATTTTGTTTACCTCATTTAGCAGCTAGAGAATGATAATGTATTAAGTATCAGAACATGGTAGGTGTGCCATGAATCCAACAACAGGGTCAGATGTGCATTAACGTGAAAGGATAGTGGGTCTCTGAGATGGTCCAAACAGCTGGACCCCAAGGACTGGGAGGACTGAGTTCAGATCAGAGCAATGCTGAAGACAGAGGGCCAGTTGATTTGCTGCAGAATCTTTCAGAGGCCAGAGTAGGTAGTGGTGAACAGGTGCCACCCTAGATTAGCCCTGTTTAACCCTGTCTGTGATGACACACATTTTTAAAGTGTCTGTGTCTGCAGCTCTCATGTGAATGACAGTCGTTTTTCCCTCCTAATGACAATGGCATTAGAATGAACTTTATGTTTTTCTTTTCTTTTTTCAGAACAAGTTTGCCTTCTCCTATGTTTTCCAGAAATGACTTCAGCATCTGGAGCATCCTCAGAAAATGTATTGGAATGGTAAGTTAACGGTTTTGTCATATGATATTAAGCAGATATGTTTAATCGTATATTCTTTAGAAAGGAATCTGAAAGTTTGCATTGAAGTGGTGCATGACAATGTTTATGGAAACGTAAGAGAATCATAAATTGTGAAAAGTCATAGGTGAATTTTTTCTGACGAGAATTTGAGCTGCTCTAATGGCTTTAATGTGCGTTTTTGATGTAAAAAAAAAAAATGCCGTGTTTCTGTCATCACAGCACATTTATATTGCCCCATAGACTTACCTAGAAACTCTCAGAAAGAACAGACAACTCCACGGTGGAGAACAGGATTTCACTTACACTTCTGTGCACAGAGCAAGTTTTCGTATTTGGAATTTGTGAGTGTTGTGTATTAAGTATTTGGAATACGTCTCTGCTTAGTTATCTGTGCAGGTGGATGTGATTTGGGGGGAGGTAGGGAGATGGCAGCATTTCCTTTTATAGAAATCCTTGGATTCCTTTGTAGTTCGTAGTCAACACCGCCACCCTGATGTCAGTCAGGCTAGGATTCAGGGTAAAGTTCTCTTAACTCTTCCTAGTGTGATATTGGACCTCCGAACATGTAAGTCGTGTGGCACAAAAGAATCTGCCTGGACATTACCTTTTAACATTTTGCAATTGAATGTGTATCCTGGGAGCACTCCAGAACTTTCCCTGTGCTGGGAAGTACAGTCACCTTGTGCACACTTCATTCTGCGGCTTGAAATCCTGTCCACTGCAGAGGTGCTCACTTTGGCATTTTTCTTTTTCATTTTCTTTCTTTTTCTCTTTTCATTTCATTTCTTTTTTTTTAAATTTTTTTTTGAGACAGGGACTTATTATATTATCCAGACTGGAGTGAAGTAATACCATCATGGCTCACTGCAGCCTCAACCTCCCCGGCTCAACTGATCCACCCACCTCAGCCTCCTGAGTAGCTGGGACCACAGGCATATCCTGCCACATCCAGCTAATTTTTTGTATTTTTAGTAGAGAGGGAGTTTTGCTATGTTTCCTAGGGTGGTCTGGAACTCCTGGGCTCAAGCAGTCCTCTCACCTCAGCCTCCCAAAGTGTTGGGATTACAGACCTGAACCACCATGCCTGGACTCTGGCATTTTTCCAATGTCTCTCTTCTCTAAGTGGATAATGAAATCTGAAACTTCCTAAATGTGATTTCCAAGGAACAAATTTCATAAACATTAATTTTAAACAAATATTTGACTCCTGCATGGAGAGTAATTCATCTAAATTTCAGAGCCTGATAATGTAGGATCTAATCCCCACTCTGTTATGTTGGATTGTACCTGATATGCTCTGACAGATACTCTGTTTCTCTAGAATATGGTTTTACTTTTATGTTTAGGCACAGAACTTCTTGTACAAGTAAATGCTTATGCTGAATCGTAAATAAAATACAACAAATAAACATAGAGCTGTTTGTGTTGAAAGGTTCCATAGAATGTTCTGAATCATATCTCTAGAATTTATTGATTTAAGGCATAGAGAGAGAGCTTCAGGGGAAGTTGTGTTTTTGGAAACTTCTTTCTGCTGAGGTTCGTAGGAGACGAATGTTCTGGAAGAACATTTTTATTAATGTGGCTGGAAAGGAAATCACCTAGCTTTTGGAAATACTGTTCTTTGAGCACTGTCCGCTATAGGGTCTTCTCTCTCAGCAGCAGACACAATCAAGGTATAAGCACTAAGCGACAGTAAAGATGAAAAATGAAGAGTCTTGAGAGAGAAATACAAATATTACTCCCCCGCTTTCTTTTTTTTTTTGAGTTGGAGTCTCACTTCATCACCCAGGCTGGAATGCAGTGGTGCAATCTCTGCTCACTGCAGCCTCTGCCTCCCGAGTTCAAGTGATTCTCCTTCCTCAGCCTCCCGAGTAGCTGGAATTATAGGTATCCACCACCACAAGCAGCTACTTTTTCTAATTTTAATAGAGACACGACAGGGTTTCACCATGTTGGCCAGGCTGGTCTTGAACTCCTGACGTCAGGTGATCCACCCGCCTCAGCCTCCCAAAGTGCTGGGATTACGGGCGTGAGCTACTGCGCCTGCCCTGGAACATATTTTTAAAGTAAATTTTGATATCAACAGTCTCCAATATCTGCCTGTTTCCATCTCCCAAAAGAAAAATAGGTCCAAACTTAGAGAATAGTAGTATCCATAGGTCTTAATACACTTAACTTAAAGTGAAGGCATTTTTAAAAATCCCCTATTGTATATTTCTGATTCTTTTTATTTTTGGAGACAGAGTCTCGCTCTCTGGTCCAGGGTGGGGTGCAGTGGTGTGATCTCAGCTTACTGCAACCTCTGCCTCCTGGGTTCAAGTGATTCTCCTGCCTCAGCCTCCCCAGTAGCTGGGACTACAGGTACGCGCCACCATGCCTGGCTAATTTTTTGTACTTTTAGTGGAGACGGGGTTTCACCATGTTGGCCAGACTGGTCTTGAACTCGTGACCTCAGTTGATCCACCCACCCTGGCTTCCAAAAGTGCTGGGATTCCAGGTGTGAGCCACCGTGTCCGGCCTGCATGTTTCTGATTCTGTCACATTAATCCAAATACTTCACTTCGTGTCCTTTTTGTGAGGGTGAAACAGTTCTAGAAGCCATGTGCATACCTTCAGCTATCATCTCTCTTCCCTTACCTCCATTTACCCAGCTTTTTATTTTGTTAATAAGTCTTAAGAGTGGGAGAGGAAATTTGATACTGAGCCGTAGCTCTTCCTGCTCTCTGTTGTCGTGAGGAGCGTGCCAGGACAGAGTGCAGGGTGTGAGCATCCTGCGGGTGAAAGTCCCACAATTCCACGCTCATCTAGGGTCCCCATCCCATCTTTCTCCACAACAATTAATGCCCCGGATTTGTATGCTGTGATGATATCATTTTATGATGTAATGCTATTATTATTCAAAATATGTGGCTTTTCTAAATTCACAGTACATATGCTTATCTGCCAGATATGGTCTAAGTCTCACTTTGTCTTAGGAAGGAAAGAAAGAGTTTCTTCTCCAGGCGTTTGTCATCTTGGCCCCCAGTGTCCGCAGCCCCATCCCCAGCCGGGCTTACTCTGCCCCATCTCCTCCACTCCCACGCACCTGCACGTTGTACTTTACCTTTTTCCAAATAGCATGTAGCCACTTTGATTTCCAGTACTGATGACATCCTTCTTTTCTTCTCCTAGTCTGTTTTGGGCAGGATTATGTTATCAAAATGTCGGATTATACAATGTGAAATGAATACTTTACATAACTGGAATTCAACCCTAAATCTCTTTGTGGTTGAAGCTTTTACCAAACAAACAGATCTCTGGCTCCTGAGAACTAATCCTGACACTGCTTAGTCATTTGAAGCCTTTGCTTATTTCTTTCTGCTTGTTGCCCCTTTGTCACAGGACTCTTTAATTCCAAAGCCTCGTGTCCTGTGTGTACCCTGTTTCTGTCCTCCTCTTCCCCTCCACCCCTTTGCTCCAGCAGCTTTCTCAGCAGGGCTCAGCCAGAGGTTAGGTCGTGGCTGTTCATGCTCAGTGACTTAGGCAGCCAGCCCCAGGACCTCAGCACAAAATTTGAGGAAGTACTCGAGCTCAAGGCCATGCACACACTGACCTTGTGTGTGTTCAAATGTCTTGTAGTAATAGAATAGTCCTGGATTATTGCAAAAGGTGACAAAGGTCTGGTATATCATGGATACCGACTATTGAAAGTGAAAGGAAAGTGTTGTATCATTCTTTTAAAGGTAGCTAGTGGAATCCATATACCATCGAGTTTTGATTGCCACTGTCATTCTGTTAAATACATGAGCAAGCTGTTCTTTAGTCATTGAAAAGCTTATACTTCCATGTCTCCTTGAACTTGTATTTCCATTTTATCCTTCCTATAGGATAACTCAATTAATTTCGTGTCCTTTTTGTGAGGGTGAAACTGAGTTCCAGAAGCCATGTGCATACCTTCAGCTGTCATCTCTCTTCTAGTACCTCCATTTACCCAGTTAACTCAATTTTTTTAATCTGTGAGGGTCTTTTATTGGTTACTTTATCATACTTCATTATTACAGAAATATGTATACAAATTAAAATTTAAAAAGCTATATATTCTATAAGGCTTTAATACTAAAGATTTCTTTGCATTGTTATGAATGTTAGTATTTGAATGATTACAATTGTAAACATTATAAAATTTATGAAAATATTAGCAAACGGTAAAATGTTATGAGTGAAAAGAATTTTTTTCAATTGGGTTTAGATATCTGAGATGAATATCACTTGCTGCTAGAATGAGACAAGATTTTCAGTAACAATTATGTTCTTGTTTTTGAATAGATGCAAGGACTGAGAGCTTTGCTCATATTAATAGACAGATGGGAGCAGGAGTTTTTTGGGTTTTTAAAAAAATATCCAGTAATGTCATTCAGTTCTTTGACCCCCTTTTCAACTATGTGCCAAAAGTCAGATTATATTACACAATTTTTTGTGTGTGATTTATAAGCTAACAACTCAATTAGGACTCCCTTCAGTGTTACTAAAAACACAACTTTGGAAAACTCTAATTTGCACAAGGTTTTGTTACCTTTCATTAGTCATTGGCTTCTTGGCCTCTGGGAAATACACCAGACAAGCTTCTCCCAAGCTCTCCGATCTCAATTCATTGAACTGTTTTTATCACTCAGTTGTGCCTTGCAGTACTGAGAAAGGGTTGAGAAAATTGGAATATTTTTCACTGAAGTAAACCTTTGCCAATACGTTTTTGATAAAATGCTTTTATCTCACCATGAATCTTAAGGTGTTTCCCACAGACTGAAGATTTCGCTCATTCATTCCGGTACAGAATGTCTGCCACACAGCCGTGGGGCCAGACCTCACGCCCAGACGTATCACCAGGTCAGAGTAACTGTCAGAAGGGATGTGATGTTATTTCTGGATTCAGATAAACATGTGATACCATATATGCCGCCATGACAACAGTGTTATTCTTGCATTCCAACTCTAAGATAGATGCGGAGCTAGATAAGATTTGGAACTTTGCCAAATCTGGTGTGTTATAAATACCAGCTAGAGAGACAGGAGATAGAAGCAGCAAGATAGTTAAACAAAATTTGGTATCTCTACCCACACACTCTACAGTGGTCTAAAATCAGAATGTTTCAACCTGGGGAGAAGTGACTTGAAGACCCTATTTCTAGTGTCGTGTCTTTCCCTTAACTGAAACAGGCAGTTAAGGAGCCCTAATGTAAGTTAATGGTTCTTGAGTAAAAGAGGCTTTGCTGATAACAGTACTGTTTGTAATTCCCTGTCTGGTCCCCTGGAGCTTTTCTCATTTCCAGGTATAAATACTATGCTGTGATTCAGGATGGTAGGATATTAAGTTTTTTTTTTTTTAAGTGGCAGAGGGCGACTGTGAATGGGGAGATGAGCAAAGAGGAACAGCACAGACCCTCCAGTGCAGGTGCCCTTTGAGACTTGCCAGTTTCTAGGAAAAAATGCATGTGGAAGTAGATTCCCTTAAAGCCACGAATGCCGAGTGATCCAGTGCAAGCTTGCGGCCCGTGCTTCCATCGTCCCTCCACACACCTGTCTAGGTGTTGTCCAGCCTTTAGTGAGGTCGCCTAGCAGGAGGGCTCACGCCACCTCCCAACTCTGAAGCTGTTCAGCTGCTAAGCAGGAAGAATAGGAAAGGAATATCATTATGCTCATTAGCATTTTCCTTAGAGCTTTTCTTATCTTCTCCTCCCTGTTTTCCCACTGGTTGCACTGAGGTGCCCACACTGTGGTTCAGTTCACCCATGATGAGCACACCCCCTTTTCCCGCTCGGTGGCGCCTTCCTTTCTGCCTGTGTGTCTTTCACTCTGGCCCCTGTTGTACCCCCCGACTGGCCTGTGAGGACTGAGGACAGAAGGCCTGAGGGCGGCAGGCTTTTTTTCAAACTGCCCATCCAGAGTGGCCGCAGGCAGCTATCCCGGGATGCCTTAGAGTAACTCCTCTGCGTGTGATCAGTGGTATTCAGATGGCAAGAACGTCATGCAGTGATAAACTGATGGATGAGATGCTAGGCATCGTGTGGAGGGGAGGGAACTGAGCAGCATGAGATGGGGAAAGAAAGAGATTTGGCCCTCCAAGGCTCTCAACTGTAAGCACGATGAATTTTTTCGTCCTCGGTAGCTGTGGGAGGTAGAGGTGTCATAGAGGAAACATCCAGTGCCATCTCCATCCTGCAGGAGGCACGGCTCTATCCAGGGGACAGCCAACTGCCTCCAGCCCCCGGCTGTCAGCGGAGAGAGCTCTGGGGACCCACCAGGGTTTGGGTCATACACGCGGGGGAGCACCCTGCCCAGAAGCTGCTGTCTAGGCAACAGAGCAGACACACCTAGCCTAATACCTGAGGGGAATTTTCTCTCTATAACCCAAGTCTTTAGTAGTTACACTTCGGTCCTGTTACAGTGGTAGACTTTACATTTATACGGTATTTCCAATTTCAGTTGATCTCAAACTTGGCCTTGCTCTCAGGTTTCTCTAGTGCTCGAGTGAAAACGCAGCCTTCTCTCCTTCTTCTCAGTTTGTCAGCCCATGAGCAACTGCAATTAGGAGTTTCTGCAGTTTCATCATTGGTTGCTGTTAATTTGCATGGTGATATTTAAACTTTGCCTTTAGCTGGAATTGCTTGGCATAAATGTTTAACTTTTCCAGCTGCCTGAAGCTCTCAATGATAGAAGTTTCTAGGCAATGTTTCTTCCTGAAGCTTGATCTTCATCATGTGAATTGTTTTTCTTATTATTGGAATATACAGACATACTAGTTGTATACAATATCTAGAGAATGCAACACCACACTTCGTTGGATTGGAAGTGAAAATGATGTATCAGTGAATTTTCAAGAGGTCTCAGAGGGAAGGAAATAAAATATAGTTGGTGTCAGTGAGCTTTTCACTGCCTTTCTAGGGAACTGTAGGTTTTAGCAATTGAAATAATTGTAAGAGTATTTAAAAATAATTACAGATGACGGAGGCAATACAATTGCAAGTAAGTTGCTGTATTTTAAAATAGCATGTTACACTCTTCCCAGGTCCAGGTTGTTTTTATGGCAGTCCGGGTTCTGCCTCTCATTCCCTCTCTGTTATTTGACCCAGCCATGTGGCTTTCCATTTTCTTGAGTGCATTCATTCTGAGTTACTAAAAGAAATGGAAAGCTGTTTAAATTATTATAGATTACAACATTTTATTAAAAGAGCCTTTTAGAATTTTAGCAGCTTTTCAAATGATTAAAAAATAAATCTACTTGTTGAATTGATGATAAACCCACATCCTTTGTGCCTTGGTCTCCAGAGTTCACACCACCCTCTTTGTCACTGGCTTCCAACCCCTGGAAAGCCCAGGTGACTGGTGTTGAACAGCCGGTGGCCGTGGACACCTGCCTGCCCCATCCTGCTGTGCTGTGTTTTCCCGTGGAGCTGGATGTGGAGAGATGGCAGTGCACGCAGCATTGCTTTAGAGTTGAAAGATTACATCCCTAGGCCAGTATTCCTGAGAAAACAAAGCAAAATCCCTTTGAGGGAAGCACTCCTGTCTTATAAATACTAAAATGTCATCCCCGGTCCGTCTGTTCCTTCCTCAATGAGTGTATGATAGTCCTTAGAGTGTTTTTCAGGAAAAACAAATTCAAAATCAGACTTACAGGTAAAGCTCTTCCTTTCTTTAACGAATAAACTTTTAAAATTTCTTTATGATCAATCCCACCCTGCTGTTGTGTACAATAAAGGGAAATGGAGAAAACAGGAAGAGAGCTGAGCCAGGAATGGCATAGTCTGTGTCACCTACTGGCTGTCACTGGTTGCCACTGCAGTGAACCCCTGCCATCCTGGTGTTTGGATCCCTCCTGGCCCAGGCTTCAGAAAGGGCAGCACCCTGTCCCTCACTCCCTCACCTGTTAAGCTCAGGTCCCTATGCCATGCTGCTGTCTGTGTAGCTTCTCTGCAGCTCAGCTGCCCCTGGGTCAGGGCAGAGTATCCCAGCCATTGAGGCATACCTGCTTTCCTGCAACCTTGGAGGACTTGGAGATCTTGTCTGCATTATTAATAACAGTGATAATAGCTAGCATTTATTGCTCACTTAACAGATGCCTGGCACTATTCTAAGTGCTTTATATTAATGAATTCATCTCATCTTTACAAGCCTGGTGAGGTATGTAATGAAATTGTCCCCACTATGGGGAGAGGTTAGGGACTTGCAGGCTGCCAGGCAAGTAGTAGGTAGTACAACTAGGATTTGAATGCAGGAAGTTTGATCTCAGAGCTCATTTTTTCCCCTTGGTTTTATAATTAAGGCAAAACATACATAAAAGGCACCACCTTCACCATTTTTAAGTATATAGTACAGTGGCACCAGTACCCTCGCATTGCTGTGCTACCATCACCACCGTCCGTCCACAGAACTCTCTTCAGCTTGCAAAACTGAAACTGTCCCCTCGAAACACCAACTTCCCCACTCCGCCTCCCCCCGCCCAGTAACCACCATTCTACTGTCTGTTCAGAGCCCTTTCTTATTTATTTGTTTATCTTTAGCAGCCTTACCCAAGAAGTAGGAGCCTGTTCTTTTAATTTCCTGTCTCTGGAACTTAGGAGTGGACTAATCTGAAGTTTCCATTGTATTACTTCTACACCAATTTTTCCTTGTCCATTTCATGACTAGCATCAGTGCAAGTGTGTGTATTATAAGGTGGACCAGCTGCTGCGGAATGAGGCTGTTAGCTTCCCTGGCTTTTCCTTTTGCCTGTCTGAAATTGGTTTTTTGTTTCTGTTTCTTTGTTTTGTTTTGTTTTTTGAGATGGATTCTTGTTCTGTTGCCCAGGCTGGAATGCAGTGGCATAGTCTCGGCTCACTGCAACCTCTGCCTCCCGGGTTCAAGCAATCCTCCTGCCTCAGCCTCCCTCATAGCTGGGATTACAGGCACACACCACCATGCCCAGCTAATTTTTGTATTTTTAGTAGAGACGGGGTTTCACCACGTTGGCCAGGCTGCTTCGAACTCCTGACCTCATGATCTACCTACCTCGTCTTCCCAAAGTGCTGGGATTACAGGCCTGAGCCACCGCGCCTGGCCTATTGTTAGGTTTTAAAATAACATCTCGTTTTACCCTTGATTAGAAGAGCAATGCATGTTCAAATCTGGAAAATACAGAAAAGCATAAGGAAGGTTATTAGGATTCCCTATGCCCCCAACTCCTAGAGATACCCACTGTTAACTTTTTGATGTTACTGTCTTCTAGCGTTTGTTTCTATGTCTATAAAAACATATTTAACGAGATTAGAATATTTTTGAACATGTTGCTTTATAACCTGTTTTTTTTTCTCTCAGATTTTAAGGTGAATATTTATTTAGAATGAGGAAAAATCACAAGTTTTGAAGTGTAAATATCACTATTACCACAGTAATGTTGTTTGTGTCTAGTACCACAAACAATATAAATCCAAAATCATTACAGTCTTCTTTAATTGCCTTAGCATTCTTCTGTACTTTTTTTGTTACTCTTTTTTGTCTTTACATTCTCTTTTATCACATGTGACTGCGACTATGATATTTTCTGTAGCAGAACTAGAAAGATAATTTGACCTTTCGTAAAGTATGATTCATCAAAATTCGTTCTTAAAATTTCATTTTATTTTTTAAGACAGGGTCTTGCTCTGTCACCCAGCCTAGAATGCAGCAGCACGAACATGATTCACTGTAGCCTTGACTTCCTGAGCTCAGGCAAGCCTTCTGCCTCGGCCTCCTGAGTAGCTGGGACTACAGATGTACGCCCCCATGCTTGGCTAGTTTTCTGATTTTTTTTGTAGGGATGGGATCTCACTTTGCTGCCCAGGCTGGTCTCGAATTCCTGGGCTCGTGATCCCTGTGCCTTGGTCCCCAAACTGGTGAGACTGCATGTGTGAGCCACCATGCTTGGCCTCATTTTATTTTTTAAAAGACTTTTATTTTATAAAGTAGTTTTCAGTTTACAGCAAAATTAAGAGGAAGGTGCGGAGAGTTCCCACACACTCCCCGGTCCCACACGTGCATAGCCTCCCCGTAGTCAGCATCCCTCACCAGGGCGGCCCATTTGTTAGAACTGGTGAACCTGGCCAGGTGCGGTGGCTCATGCCTGTAATCCCAGCACTTTTGGGAGGCTGAGGTGGGCAGATCACAAGGTCAGGAGTTCGAGACCAGCCTGGCCAACATGGTGAAACCCCATCTCTACTAAAGATACAAAAAATTAGCTGGGCGTGGTGGCACGTGCCTGTAGTCCCAGCTCTTTGGGAGGCTGAGGCAGGAGAATTGCTTGAACCCAGGAGGTGAAGGTTGCAGTGAGCCGACAATGCACCATTACACTCCAGCCTGGGCGACAGGGCGAGACTCCGTCTCAACAACAACAACAAAAAGAATCAGTGAACCTGCGATACTTCATCACCCCAGGTTCGCAGTTTATACTAGGGCTCACTCTTGGTGGTCCGTGCTCATGTAATGACGTGTATCCAACATTGTAGCACCATACAGAGTGTTCTCACTGCCTTAAAAACCCCCTTTGCTCTGCCTGTTCATCCCTCCCCCTTACTCTGGGCAACCACTGACCCTTTCACTGTCTCCATGGTTTTGTCTTAACCAGAATGTCATACAATTGGAATCATACTGGCTTTTTTTCCCTTAGTAATAGGCATCTGTGTCTGCTCCATGTCCTTCCATGACTTGATAGCTCATTTCTTTTAAGCGCTGAATAATATTTCAAACGTTACCAATTTTTTTACTCAGCATTTAGCTGTGTTAACCACATGCATTATTAAGCAAGACCTTTGTCTTCAAAGAGCTCTCCATTGAAGGAGGCGGGAAGTTCTGTGTGTGACAAATGCCTGAAAAGGGAAAGCTCACGGGGCAGTGAGAATGCAGGGTGCATCGGGGGCGGGGCACACCTGCAGTGTTCCCCTCTCTGTGAGGTGATGGGGGGGCATAGATGGGGTATAAGATAGTGTCCCTTTCCCAAGGAATTGTATTACTATACACGTAGCAAGATAAGCTGGTTATCACCCATACCATAACAGTAGGTAATAGAATCTAATCTCTGATCAAATGCTCAGTTGTGAGCAGTACATTTTGGTACTCTAGCAATTGGAAGGAGGAGGAAATCAGTGAGTGCTACAATACTTGAGGAGGAAAGACTTGAACTGGGCCTTGAAATCTGGGTAGGACATAGAGGAATAAAGGGAAGAGAGAGCAGGGCATTCCAGGTTAAGTGGTGGTTGTAATGAGGCTTTTGCTGCAGTACCTGGCACATAGTAGGTGCTCAGTTAAATATGTGTTTAATGAAAGCGTAAACATGCCAGAAGGAACAAAGTAGGAGTAATACACCTCTTTTAGCATCAGAGATGTTGACTGTCATGCACCATTGGTGGGAGTATAAATTGGTTAAGCTGTTTTGGAAAGCATTCAGCTTGGTAGTGTCTGTAAAAATAAATAAATAAATAAAATAAATTAAAATGAGCATGCTTTTGACCCAGAAAGTCCACTTTAGAGAAATCTACTTAAAATCCCTATTTGCCTATATTCTTAAAGATATATGATTAAATAGTTCACAGTGTGTCCATATATGGATGTTGTTTTAAATTTAACAAACACATCTAGCATTATTAATGTGCCCAGAACTATGCTTTATGATAGATACTATTATATTAGCGCTTAGTACTTATTGATGAGGAAACCGGCACAGGGTTTAACTTGGTCAAAGCCACACGGCTAGTAAATGGTGAACCCAGCAGTGGAACTCAATGTGGTTCGGTGGTCTTAGCATTACACTATCCTGTGATTAGAAAGAACTTGACTCGATGTATGTACCTTACATGTGTATAACACCCCGCTAAAAGATCCCCAAAACACAGTGAAAGTGTAATGAGTCAATACATAGAGCTGACATCATGCATTAAAACAAACAAATTTTGGCTGGGCACAGTGGCTTACGCCTGTAATCCCAGCGCTTTGGGAGGCTGAGGTGGGTGATCACCTGAGGTCAGGAGTTGGAGACCAGCCTGGCCAACATGGTGAAACTCCGTCTTTACTAAAAATACAAAAAAATTAGCCAGGCATGGTCCTGCACGCCTGTAGTTCCAGCTGCTCGGGAGGCTGAGGCATGACAATCGTTTGAACCTGGGAGGTGGAGGTTGTAGTGAGCCGAGATCGTGCCTTTGCACTCCAGCCTGGGCGACAAGAGCAAAACTCTGCCTCCAAAAAAAAAAAAAAAAAAGAAATTCTCTGTGTGTGAATATAAATCAGGAGTATGTATGCATATGTGTGTGAATACATAGGTCTGTATCCCAAAGTGTTGCTGTTGTTTTGTGTCCGGGGAGAGGAGTGGGAAAGGAAAGTAAAGAGACATTTTCGTGTTTTTATTTCAATATTATATTTTGTACTAAGATAGTTATGTATTTCCTAATTAGTTTTTTTAATAGAAAAAAACAATAATGATAGTTTTTATTGAAAAATAGAAGGCCAGGTGCTATGGCTCACACCTGTAATTGCAGCCCTTTGGGAGGTTGAAGTGGGAGGATTGGATCCCTTGAGGTCAGGAGTTCGAGACCAGCCTGACCTGGTGAAACCCTGTCTCTACTAAAAAAGTACAAAAATTATCTGGATCTGGTGGTGCACATCTGTAATCCCAGCTACTCCAGAGGCTGAGGCAGGAGAATTGTGTAAACCTGGGAGGCAGAGGTTACGGTGAGCCAAGATTGTGCCACTGCACTCTAGCCTGGGTGACGGAGTAAGACTCCATCTCAAAAAACGAAAAAAGAAAGAAAGAAAAAGAGAAGAAAGAGAGCCTGGGGCATTTCAATAAAGACAAGCCTTGGCAGTCCCAGTTTTTTTTTTACTTGTCCCCAGTAGTGAATCTCTGGGTTTAATGAGCTCTTAGAGTATATGTAGTTGAGCCTTCCTTTCTCTATATACATTCCTGTTTTCCCTCATCTCCCCAGTGATGCAGCAATAAAATTACCATTTTAGGCTGAGCTGTTACATGTCTGTGTGTTTTCTGCAGTATTTTATGATAATGAATGAGCTTATTTTCATTTTTTTTTTCTTTTCTTTTTTTTTTTTTTTTTTTTTTTGAGACGGAGTCTCGCTCTGCCGCCCAGGCTGGAGTGCAGTGGCCGGATCTCAGCTCACTACAAGCTCCACCTCCCGGGTTTACGCCATTCTCCTGCCTCAGCCTCCCAAGTAGCTGGGACTATAGAGCTTATTTTCTTTGAATGCGCTCCAGTTTCAGTTCTGTGAAGGTTGCATTATTTTTAATTGAAAATCTCAGTGGGAACATGGATATTTAGGGGAAAAAGTCAGAGGTAAGTCAGGTGGCATTCAGCCTGACTGCACCTCAGCACTGTTCACCCGCCCGCACGACCAGCCAGCAGCCCTCATGAAAGACCTGATTCCCAAGGGAATGGTTGATAGCAGTTTGGGAAGATCGTCAGAATATTCCAGTAAATACCAAGATAGGTGTGTTACTTAATGAATTTTGTAAAGGCCTCACCAGAATATTGTTTGCTGGTGGCACATGGTAAACAGAATTGAACTGTTGCAGTTGAGGTCGGAAAATTCCTAATTGTTAAATGATTTTTGAGAGTTGATTGTGATGGCAGCATTCTGGCAGACAGAATTTAAAATCTATTCTGTAAAATATGCCGTAGCCTGCTAGTACCCTAGCCCATAATTTATACTAGATTGGTGTGCTCAGATAAGCTCGGTGTGGTTGCATCATTTCATTTCATTGTCATTTCAAAAGCTGTGAAATTTGTTTTGGAAAATTACTCACAAAAATGGTATGAGTGGTTAATCCTTAGCCCATTGTTACAACATAAATGTAAACATATTGAAATTTTCACACATATATTTGAACAGACAGTGATTCATGACTTGAACAGCCCCAGACCTGAAGCTGTTCCACACTCCACTGAGAAGGCAGGAAGGGGAGTTTTAGAAGGTGTTCTTTGAGGGAGCCAAAAAGTATATTCATATTGGTGAAAGTGTAACATCCCTAGATAGAGGTTAGTTTGGCGGTTCTGATTGGTGAGGCTTAAGTCGACAAGGGAGGGGGTTTCAACGGTTTGCTTATGAAGGAACTCAGGGCATTGGAGCCATCTCCAGGAATTAATGGCCCTGCAGTTAATTATTTTACCACCACTACGAAGAGTTTTGTTTGTCTCCATTGCCATTGTCTCCCATTTCCTAATTCTGATGCAAGACAGACTAAGAGTCATCGCTCATGCTCCCCAGCAGATAGTGAGCTCCCTGGAGCCACGGAGAATGTTTGGGCAGTCTTTGTATTTCCTCCTTCAAGACCGAGAAGGATACACTCCACGGTATTAGGTGCTCTGGGGAGATTTTGTGAAATTGAACCAATATTGAAGAAATTTCACGAGTTGCTAGTTTCTGTTCTGTCCTTTCCAGGAGGATGTTATGTAAAGATAACAATAGTTTTGTTTGTTATGTATATGGGACGTAACACTTTCAATTTTCTGGTTCAATAGGAACTATCCAAGATCACGATGCCAGTTATATTTAATGAGCCTCTGAGCTTCCTACAGCGCCTAACTGAATACATGGAGCATACTTACCTCATCCACAAGGCCAGTTCACTGTCTGATCCTGTGGAAAGGATGCAGGTAGGAGCCAAGGGAGGAAAAGGTCTAACTCTGAGAGACCTCGTTACCAACCCACCCCGAACACACACACACACACACATTCACACAATTAGTGTTAAATTCCATGTGAGGTTGGGCAATTTTATCAAAGCTCAGTCCGCACGTCTGGAGTGTCCTCTGGTCAGGGCGACACCATCGTGCAAAGACCGATGAGTATTACAGGAGAAGCGGGAGGTGGCCCGTAAGCAAACCTGGATATTAGGGGGCTTTTGCTAAATATTTAGTTGAGAAAGTAGCATTGTGTTAGGGGAAGAATTCAACCTTTCTTCTTTCAGACTTTCTCAGGGTATTTCCAAGAAGAAGTTAACACACACACACACATATAAAGTAGAAAAATATGTTTGTGCTTACTTGGGTATATAAATATATATACATTGCTATATGTTAAAAGACAGGAAGGAATTGCACTTTTTAATTTTTTAGATGGAAGATTTTATATGTTGTACATGGGTGGACTAGTTAGAGGCAGAGTATAGTGGACACATTGTTCTCCTTCAGCAAAACAATAGCATTCTAAACTGACTCTTTCTGTCCTTGCATTTATATAAATCAGCATTTTCCAACCTCAGTGGACTTAACACCAATTAAGTTGTGGAGTTTTATATCTCTTTCCCCAATCCTGGAGTGTGATACTTTTAAAAATTTTTAAATGAATTAAAAGTAACTTTGGACTTGAGGGTTTTTTGAAAGTCCTTAAGATAATCTGTAGCACTGTTAGAGTGTGATGAAAACCATGGTTGGGAATAACCAGTCACTACAGGAAGTGACTGAAAGTTATTTTCATTCTGAATATCCAGGTTTCCATGTTCCACTGCTAGAGCCATATTAAAACTCCAAAGTAATTAAACTCCTCAAAATAATTCTGTAAATTACTGTCTTCGGCAAAATTTCAGTTCCTAAAAGAATGCGGTGCAAGCTCGGCTGTTTTTGACTTGTTCTCATGCTCTGTCCCACAGTGTGTAGCTGCGTTTGCTGTATCTGCCGTTGCTTCTCAGTGGGAGCGGACTGGAAAGCCTTTCAACCCACTGCTGGGAGAGACTTATGAATTAGTGCGGTGAGGCTTTTCTCTTGCATGCTCTATGTAGCCTTGCAGATGAAGAGGAGAAATACATATGTATTGGTCATCACCAATAACAATTACATAGGACTGGAGCAAGTTAACAATTTTGATGTCTGTTTCTAGGATAGCTATTATTTTAGAGACTGTCAAAAATATTGAAACATACATAAAAGCTACCATTAAAAAAATAACTGCAAGGATTTTTGTATTCCTGATCACATGGGATTAATCACCCTCCTTTTCTCCTTATGTAGATCATAAGACATGATCGAGTTTTTAAAAATAATCATTTAAGATATATTAGCTGGGTATGGGGACACAGGCCTATAGTCCCAGCTACTTGAGAGGCTGAGGCAGCAGGATCTCTTGAGCCCAGGAGCTCTGGGCTGTAGTGCTCTGTGCTGGTCAGGTGTCCATACTAAGTTTGGCACGAATATGGTGACCTCCCAGGAGAGGGAGGTCAGAAATGGAGCAGCTCAAAACCCCCGTGCTGGTCAGTGGTGGGGTTGCACCTGTTATTAGCCACCGCACTCCAGCCTGGGCAACAGTGAGGCCCTCTTATAAAAATATCTCTTTATTAAAAAATATAAATAAAAGATATTAGCATAAGTATCTATTGTTTGCATAAAGCCAATGACTGCATCTGTAAGTGCAGTTCTGTTTGCTTGAGCTAGCCTGTGTGTTGTTTATACATGATTAAGGGACTTTATTTGGCTTTAGTTTTTCTATGTGTTCCTCTTCTCTGCACAAGTTTTGATCTCATTTATTCCCTAGATGTTTGAAAGTGGACACAAAGTCATTCAAATTCGTCGGGGTGTTCTTTATTTTAGTTTGTTCAAGTAGCTAGCGTTACAACATTGGATTTGGTGGTGTGGGTTGCATTTGTATAATTTCTCATAGATTAAGTTGTTTCATTGCAAGGAGAATAAAGAATTGTTGGTTGGGCATAGTGGCTCACGCCTGTAATCCCAGCACTTTGGGAGGCCGAGGCAGGCAGATCACGAGGTCAGGAGTTCGAGACCAGCCTGACCAACATGATGAAACCCCATCTCTACTAAAAATACAAAAATTAGCCAGGTGTAGTGGTGCCTGTATTCCCAGTTACTCAGGAGACTGAGGCAGGAGAATTGCTTGAACCCGGAAGGCAGGGGTTGCAGTGAGCCGAGATCATGCCACTGCACTCCAGCCTGAGCGACAGAGCGAGATTCTGTCTCAACAGCAACAAAAAAAGAATTGTTTACTTTGAAAGGGCAATTATGTACATGTTTAATGATAGAGTTAATTATAATGTTGCTTTTTTTTTTTTTTTAATCTTAAGAGATGACCTTGGATTTAGACTCATCTCTGAACAGGTCAGCCATCACCCACCAATCAGTGCATTTCATGCTGAAGGATTAAACAATGACTTCATCTTTCATGGCTCAATCTATCCCAAACTGAAATTCTGGGGGAAGAGTGTAGAAGCAGAACCCAAAGGAACCATCACCTTGGAGCTCCTTGAGTGAGTTCTAATCAAGCCATTAAACTCTTTTCATGTATACCTACCTGTAAGTGTAGACATGCACACTCAGCTGACCTTATTGTTCAAAAGCTGGAGAAAAAGAAACAGCTTTCATATAATGCAAACTGTCTACCTCTGTGTAAAAGAATTTGAGAAACATGGCAGTAGCCATTGCTAATTAATCTGGATATGTGTAAGTAGTTTAACCTGATGTTTGACTCTGGTGTTTGGATCTATTTTAAGATGGATGGAGTTAATTGCTTCATGACATTTCTTATGAAACATGCTTTTTTATATCCTTGTGCCAATGTTTTGTTTACAGATCTTTCAAAATGAATTCACTTTGAGAAATAATGAAATGACAATTGTGTGGCACATGTTAGGCGTTAGATAAATTGGGAGTGCTCTTCTTTTGCAAGATTAGCTTTAAATCCACAATTAATTCCAGTTAGGATAGAATAAGCATACGATCCCCTATCTCTTTAACACTGATTACAACTAGAAACCCCAGACAGAAGACAAAACAACAACCTGAGGACTCTGAAAAGTAGATAGTAGCAGGCAGACCGGGGAGGGAGATCAAAACCTGAAGACCAGTATGGCAGTGAGTTTACTGGTTTTATATATTTCTCCCATTTCTGGCTTAGAATCATAGCAGCAAATTGCAGAACTGGGAACTGGAGGCAGACCGAAAAAGTTCTAAGAGTAACTCTTTCTTTCTAATTAAAGGACATAGAAAGACACCCTTGCAGGAAGTAGAGAATAGGGGAAATCCTGTTTCAATTTTGTCTCACAGCCTTGTCCCAAAGCAAGCCCTAGGGTCTGTAGCTACACTCTTGCTGCGATGGTGGCTGTGGCAATCACACACGTACCTCAAACTCAGAGTCCTTCTCTTTGGCCAGAGGGACTGAGTAAAGGAACCCCTGGGGTCCAAAGAGCGTGAGAGAATCCCTATTACTTGTTTTTCTTTCTTTTCTTTTACCCCTTTACCCCAGAGGAAGACCTAGTTGTGGGAGATACAAGACAGAGCAGAGAGGCTCAAACCCCAGCTTGCCAGCCGGAGGGGAGAGAAAGCGCCCCCTGGTGTCTAAGAGTGTTAGGGAAACCACAAAGAGGAGGGAGCTCAAGAAAGGGGGTCCCCTAAAGCTGTGTTATGAGTTCCTCAGCTCCTCCCTACACGCATGCACTGAAATGACCCAGAAGGCTCCACAAGGGCCTCAGGATCTGAAATACTGTGTGGCCTGAGATCCAGGTCCCTGGATGGCTATTGAGGGGTAGATCTGAGCAGCACTACAGAGGCTTTGAAAATTAAACTGACACTGGAATCAAAGCCCACAGGAGGAGAGTCAGGACTTCTGACCTGAAACTCTGTTAATTGCCTACTAAAACAAAATTTTTATCAGTATTCTCCAGAAGAGGTTAAGAGGACAGAGTCTTATAATATTTAGGTGTCCAGAATACAATCCAAAATCATTCAGCATAGCAAAAAACAGGAAAATCTCAACAAACTAAAATAGAAAAGGCAGTCAACAGACTCCAGTCCAAAGTTGACCCAGATACTGTCATTCGTATCCGAGATGTAAAGTAGCTCCACCAGAGAAAGGTGGACGCTCTCAAATGAGTAAAAAGACATTTTAGCAAAAAAAAAAAAAAAAAAAAAAAAAGTATTTTTGGAAATTTTAGTACTAAAACTATAGTGATAGAATAGTAATAATAACTGGGATAGGCTCAATGGCAGAATGCAGATGTTGAAATATGTACAGGATGTGTATGTTGAAAACTACAAGATACTGTTGAAAGTGATCAAGGATTATCTGAGTAATGCAGAGACACACTGTGTCTGGATATGTTTGGAAGCCTCAATTATAGTTAAGATGTCGGTTCACCCCTCACTGAACACAATCCAAATCAAAATCCCAAGATGATTTTTAACAGATACAGAGAAGTTGATTCTAAGTTTGTATGGAAAGACAAATGACAGAGAACAGCCAAAATACTTTTGAAAAGGAAGAGCAGAATTGATGGACTCCCACTACCCAATTTTAAGACTTAACTCTAAAGCTGTTGTAATCAAGACAGTGTGGTGGTGGCCAAAGTAGAGACTGCATAGATTAATGCGACAGGGAAGAGAATCCAGAAATTGACCCGCAGAAATGTGGTCAGTTGATTTTTGACAAAGGTGCAAAGGCAGTACTGCTAAGAAGAATAGTCCTTTCCACAGACAACTGTCTGTGCTATGGAGGCAGTTGGACATCTATATGTTAAAAAATGAACCACAAACTAGACCTCACACCTTTTACAAAAATCAGCTCAAAATAGATCATAGGCTAAAATAAAATGCAAAACTAAGGGTTTTGGAAGAAAATGTAGGAGAAAATCTTACAACTTTGGATTATGCAAAGAACTCTTATGGATATGATGCCAAAATTACAACCCATGAAAGACAAAAAGTGATAAATTTGATTTTATTAAATTAAAAACCTTATATTGAAAGATACTGTTAAGAGAATGAAAAGATAAGCTATAGAATAGTAAAAATTACTTGCAAATCATATAGCCAACAAAGGACTTGTAGCCGCAATATATAAAGAATTCTTAAAACTCAACAATAAGAAATGATAAGGTCAGGCGCAGTGACTCATGCCTGTAATCCCAGCACTTTGGGAGGCTGAAGTGGGAGGATCACTTGAGCCCAGGAGTTTGAGACCAGCCTGGACAACATAGTGAGTCCTCGTCTCTACTAAAACTTTTTTTTTTTTTTTTTTTTCTTTGAGACGGAGTCTCGCTCTGTCGCCCAGGCTGGAGTGCAGTGGCCAGATCTCAGCTCACTGCAAGCTCCGCCTCCCGGGTTCCCGCCATTCTCCTGCCTCAGCCTCCCGAGTAGCTGGGACCACAGACGCCCACCTAGTTTTTTGTATCTTTTAGTAGAGACGGGGTTTCACCGTGTTAGCCAGGATGGTCTCGATCTCCTGACCTCGTGATCCGCCCGTCTCGGCCTCCCAAAGTGCTGGGATTACAGGCTTGAGCCACCGCGCCCGGCCTCTACTAAAACATTTTAAAAATAGCCAGGTTTGGTGACATGAGCCTATTGTCCCAGTTACTTGAGAGGCTCAGGTGGGAGGATCTCTCAAGCCCAGGAGTTCGAGGCTGCAGTGAGCCATGATTACGCCACTGTACTCCAGCCTGGGCAACAGAGTGAGACCCTGTCTCTGGAACAACAACAAAAAAAAGAACAATAAAAACTTATTTTGCCCAATGGGGGGAAAAATGTGAATAGATACTTCATATATATATATATATATATATATATATATATATATATGTATCAAATAAGTGCATGAAAAGATGCTGTCAGCTGATTGCAGTGGCTCACACCTATAATTCCAGTTACTTAGGAGGCTGAGGCAGGAGGATTGCTTGAGGCCAGGAGTTCAAGACCAGCCTAGGCAGCATAGTGAAACTCTATCTCTAAAAAAATAAAATAAATTTAGCCAGGCATGGGGACACAGGCCTGTAGTCATAGCTAAGCTAAGGCAGGAGGGTCACTTGAGCCAAGGAGTTCGAGGCTGCAGTGAGCTATGTTCCACCACTGCACTCCACCCTAGATGGTAGAATAAGACCTCATCTCTAAAAAATAAATAAATATAAATGTAAAAAGATGTTCAACAGCATCAGTTATTAGAGAACTACGAAGTTGAAACCACAATGAGATAGCCATATACCTATTACAATGTCTAAAACCAAAATAATTGTAAACATTGACAATCCCAAGTGCTGACAAGGATGTGGAAGAGCTAGAAATCTCATACAGGTTGACTATCCCTTTATAAAAATATACTGGAAGTGTTTTGGATTTTGAATATTTTCAGATTTTGGAATATTTGCATTATACCTACCGGTTTAGCATCTCAAATCCAAAATTCCAAAATCTGAAATGCTCCAGTGAGCATTTCCTTTGAGTGTCATGTCAGTGCTCAAAAAGTTCCCGATTCTGGAGCATTTCAGATTTCCAAGTATCGAATTTGGAATGTTCAACCTGTGTATTGTTGGTGTTGGAATGTAAAATGGTCGAGCCACCCTGGAGAACGGTTTGGCAGTTTCTTATATAGTTAACCTTATATTTATCACATGACTCAGCAATACCACTCCTAGGTATTTACCTTAGAGAAATGGAAACTCACTTTCTTCCCAAAAGCTGTATACAAATGTTTATAGTAGCATTATTCATCACCACGAAACACTGAAAACAGCCCACCTGCCCTTCAGTGGGAGAATGGTCACACAAAGGGTGGCACATCCATACAGCGGAATCCTACTCAGCGCAAAGATTGATACGTAGAACAACACAGATGAATTTCAGGTGCATGATACAAATTGAAGATGCTAATCTCAAAAGGTAATCTACATTTATATGATGTCTGGAAAAGGAAAAACTATTGCAATGGAGAACAGATCAGTTGTTGGGGATAAGGAATGGGTTGGAGATCCAGGGATTAGAAGTAGAGAAAGGTTTAACTACCAGGAGAAGCATGAGCGAAGTGTTTGTGGGTGGAGGAGTTGTTTAGGATTCTGATTGTGTTGGTGGTGGTTACACAGATCTGTACAAGCATAGACCTGATGAGCTTTACCTTATGTAAATTAAAAAACACATATCTAAGGACGAATATATGAAGGTGCAGCGGTGGCTCATGCCTGTAATCCCAGCAGTTTGGGAGGCCGAGGCAGGTGGATCACCTGAGGTCAGGAGTTCAAGACCAGCCTGGCCAACATGGCGAAACCCCGTCTCTACTAAAAGTACAAAAATTAGCCAGGCATAGTGGCAGGCGCCTGTAGTCCCAGCTGCTTAGGAGGCTAAGGCAGGAGAATCGCTTGAACCCAGGAGGTGAAGGTTGCAATGAGCCGAGATCACACCACTGTACTCCAGTCTGGGTGACAGAGCGAGACTCTGTCTCAAAAAATAAAAAGTAATAATAATAAAACTTTTTTTTTTTAACTTTTAGGTTTAGGGGTACATGTGTGGGTTTGTTCTGTTGG
Organism: Macaca mulatta; assembly: GCF_049350105.2. Taxonomy (NCBI): domain Eukaryota; kingdom Metazoa; phylum Chordata; class Mammalia; order Primates; family Cercopithecidae; genus Macaca; species Macaca mulatta. The sequence continues at coordinate 68,220,646 of NC_133423.1, forward strand.
TAAACTATTGTCATAGGAGTTTGTTGTACAGATTATTTCATCACCCAGGTACTAAGCCTAGTACCCAATAGTTATTTTTTCTGATCCTCTCCCTCCTCCCAACCTCCATCCTGAGGTAGGCCCCTGTGTCTGTTCATCCTTTCTTTGTGTCCTTGAGTTCGCATCATTTAGCTCCCACTTATAAATGAGAACATGTGGTATTTGGTTTTCTGTTCCTGTGTTAGTTTGCTAAGGATAATGGCCTCCAGCTCCTCCATATTCCCGGAAAAGACATGAACTTGTTCTTTTTTATGGCTGCATAGTATTCCATGGTGTCTGCGTGCCACATTTTCTTTATCCAGTCTATCACTGGTGGGCATTTAGGTTGATTCCATGTCTTTGCTATTGTGAACAGTGCTGTAGTGAACATTCACGTGCGTGTATCTTTATGATAGAATGATTTATATTCCTCAGGGTATATAGGATTATAAAATATCGGGAGTTTATTCACATAGATGAGTTTTTTCCTTTGGTGAGCTGGAGGGTACTTTCTCTAGAAAGCGCTAAATAGACTTTATTTTCTGTTTCTACTTCAGCTTTTTTTTAATGTTTCATGACACTTTTGAATGCTTGAAATGATTATGTACCTAGTTTATTTGGAGTTTGGTGGAAGTATAGAATTTTTTCTTAAGCTGTTACTTCCTTTCAAGAAACAAGAATGGGCAAATGATCCCAATTTTATGGTGAGTTAACATCAATAGAATTTTTAAAGTCTTAGAACTTAGTTACCTCAAGCAACCTGGTTTGTTATTCTGAGTAATGGCATTTGGAGCAAGTGTACTTTTTAAACAAAATGATACCTCTCTCTTATTTTTCTGGGTTTGGTTTTGTTTTTTAGACACAATGAGGCATATACATGGACAAATCCCACCTGCTGTGTGCATAATATCATTGTGGGTAAACTGTGGATCGAACAGTACGGCAATGTGGAAATCATAAACCACAAGTAAGGCACCTTGGGGTACTTCATTCCTTCAGTTTTCATCAAGCAGTTTTAGTGGACTTCAGGTTTCTTGGTTTTGTCTGTCTTTAAAGAAAAGCTCTAGAACAGGCTGATGAAAATTTAAGAATCAGGCAATATAGGTTGGGCGTGGTGGCTCACGCCTATAATCCTAACACTTAGGGAGGCCGAGGCAGGTGGATCATGAGGTCAGGAGTTCGAGACCAGCCTGGCCAAGATGGCGAAACCCTGTCTTTACTAAAAATATAAAAATTAGCCGGGTGTAGTAGTGGGCACCTGTAATCCCAGCTACTCGCGAGGCTGAGGCAGGAGAATTGCTTGAACCCAGGAGGTGGAGGTTGCAGTGAGCCAAGATCATGCCACTGCACTCTAGCCTGGGCGACGGAGCAAGACTCCATCTCATAAAAAAAAAAAAGAAAAGAAAAGAAATCAGGCAATATAACTCTTGAATGACTGGAAGCCCATTTATTTAATAAAGAGGGTTCGTTAAAGTCTCTGATTAGGGAAGACTGGGTGAACCCAGCTCTCCGGGCTTCTGTGAACCTTAATTCCAATCTCAGCTCGTTTTGCTTCCTTTGTCTAGTGGGGGCCAGGGAGACGAAGCGTAGGAGTTACTAGAAAGAGCTGGGCTCCCATTCTACTTTGTGACCTTAGGCAAGTCACGTATTCTTTCTGCACCTCACGTCCCTTTTCTTTACGGTGGGAAGATTACCAATCGAGGATTGATCATGATCACTTTAGTGTGGAGCCGGGCACACAGAGAAAATCCGTAAACAGTAGCTGCTGCTAGAAAAATTATCACAGTTATTTTTCTCTACTGCTGCTTTGGTAATAAATGATCATCTGAACTTAATATTTTCTTTATAGGACTGGGGACAAATGTGTGTTGAATTTTAAGCCATGTGGCCTTTTTGGTAAGGAATTACACAAAGTTGAAGGCTACATTCAAGATAAAAGGTAAAATTTCCATTGTAAATGTTGAATAGTATAGATTTTGTTCACTAGATAAAATGTCGGTATTAAAATACATTGTCAGCCGAGCGCGTTGGCTCACGCCTGTAATCCCAGCACTTTGGGAGGCTGAGGTGGGCAGATCACGAGGTCAGGTTCAAGACCAGCCTGGCCAACATAGTGAAACCCCATCTCTACTAAAAATACAAAAAAATTAGCCGGGCATGGTGGTGGGCACCTGTAATCCCAGCTACTTGGGAGGCTGAGGCAGAAGAATTGCTTGAACCTGGGAGGTGGAGGTTGCGGTGAGCCGAGATTGTGCCACCACACTCCAGCCCAGGTGACAGCAAGACTCCGTCTGAAAAACAAAAAACAAAAAACATTGCCATAACCTAGGAAACAAGCATTCTAATAAGTTGAAAAATCTTTCGTCGCCGGGCGCGGTGGCTCAAGCCTGTAATCCCAGCACTTTGGGAGGCCGAGACGGGCGGATCACGAGGTCAGGAGATTGAGACCATCCTGGCGAACACAGTGAAACCCCGTCTCTACTAAAAAAATACAAAAAACTAGCCGGGCGAGGTGGCAGGCGCCTGTAGTCCCAGCTACTTGGGAGGCTGAGGTAGGAGAATGGCGTGAACCCGGGAGGCGGAGCTTGCAGTGAGCAGAGATCCGGCCACTGCACTCCAGCCTGGGTGACAGAGCGAGACTCCGTCTCAAAAAAAAAAAAAAAAAAAATCTTTCGTCTACAAGGAAGTGTGTTTCATTAAAGAACCTGATTTGGTTGCACACAGTGGCTCATGCCTGTATTCCCAGCACTTTGGGAGGCTGAGTGGGGAGGATTGCTTCAGCCAGTTCGAGACCAGCCTGGATAACATAGTGAGACCCTGTCTCTACAAAAAACATTTTTTTAATTAGGCAGGCGTGGTGGCGCATGCCTGTGGACCCAGTTACTCTGGAGGCTGAGGTGGGAGGAACCCTTGAGCCCAGGAGGTTGAGGCTACAGTGAGCCATGATTCTACCACTGTACTCCAGCCTGAGTGACAGAGTGAGACCCTCTGTCTCTCTCCCTCTCTCTCTCACACACACACACACACACACACAAAAGAAAATCTGATTCGTACACACCTTTATAGTAATATTCAGTTGCAGCAAAACAGTCGAAGACCATGTCACCCTGAACACGCCTGATCTCATCTGCTCTTGGAAGCTAAGCAGGGTCAGGCTTGTTTAGGACTTGGATGGGAGACCATCTGGGAATACCAGGTGCTGTCAGCTTTAAAAAAAACAAACACTGGTTTGTTAACTAAACATCAGTTTTTCTTGCCAGCAAGAAGAAGCTCTGTGCCCTCTATGGGAAGTGGACTGAATGTTTATACAGTGTTGACCCTGCCACGTTTGATGCTTACAAAAAAAATGATAAGAAAAATACAGAAGAGAAGAAGAACAGCAAACAGGTGAACATCCTGTCAGGTGGTATCAAAGGATAACTGGATTCTTCAATGTGTCCTAATCCTTTTGGAGTTGGCCTGTTCTAGGGTCACAATTTGACTTTCTTCTTCCTTGTTGCTAATGCATATCGCTTTCCTCTTTTTAATGATCAGACATTTGCTTTAACAAGTACTCGGCATAGGCTTGTATAGGATATGGACACGTATCAGTTTTTTAACTGTGGAGCAGTTATATGCGGAACTTTGCTTTAATTCACATAGCTTTGGAATGTTGGAGTTCATCTTAATGAAAGAAATTTTCTTTTCCTCCTGTTGATGTGCATAGAAAGTTGAAATTGTTGAAGATTTAAAATTTCCTCCAAAATTCTGACATTTTCATGCTTATCAGTTTTGTTGCCTTGTTCCTTATCGTGAAATTACTGAAGTTAAGACTGTCGTAGTGAAAGGAGTTATCCCTGGACTGTTGTCCTCTTCTTACTAACCTTTCTTTGTGGGACAGTAAAATCCCAGTAGGGGAGGCACATGGCTTCCTGTCGCGTGGTCCCAAGCAGGCTCCAGTGGTTGGCAAACTCCTGCCCCTTCCCTCCAGGCATAACTGCTCGAGGACTGTACCTCTTTGGACAGGAAATATTTGTTTGAGGATGGATTCCTTTCCAGTAACCAAGATAATGGTTCCAAGAGCAAACTCTGGGTTAGAATCTTAGCCCCACCGCGGATGAGCAGTGCAAGCCCAGATTTCTCATCTCTCTGCCTCAGTGCCTTCATTTGTAACACGGGTGCCATAATAGCACCTACCTGTTAAATGAGTTAACAAACATAATGGGCTCAGAATAGTATCTGCTCATAGTAAAGACGGATAAAGTCATTTCTGCCAAAAGCACTTCCTCAGACTGGCATCTTGAGCGGCATCTGTGAGCTCGTTAGAAATGCAGGCGGCCCAGCTTCACCTCAGACCTACTGAAGACCAGTCTCTGGGGCTCTTTAACGTTTCTTATGCATGTGAAAGTTCAGGAAGCCCTAAGATCCCTCAAAAGCAGAAGGTGTATTTATGAGTGACTTTCTTTTGAGACAGAGTTAGCCTTGCTCCCAAAGTGAAAAGAGATTTATTAAATGGCCGGAGCATTCTGCTTTCCTGTGGCCGGGGCTGTTTCTTTCTTTCTTGGTTTCCCGTCAGCTGTGTGTGCACAGTTCTGCTGCCCTCTTTGCGTCCCGTGTTCCTGCCCACGGGAACTGTGCACCGACTGTGCTCCACAGCCAGCAGGAAACTGACAGGGCTGAGAAGGGCATGTCCGGGATTCTGGGACTCCTTGGCTGCAGCTCCTTGACAAAGGCGATCTCCACAACACGCTTGCCTTCCAACTCTCTTCAGAGTGGGGATGGCCAAGAATGTTGGTGAAATTCCAGAGGACATTCCTTATATTCCCTAAATTCCCGGTCAGTCTGTGAGAAAGTGTTTTTTCCTCTTGGAGAGAGCAGGTATTCTCGCACATCCACTGCTTTTCTGGTCTCTCTCGCTCCTGTGTTCCTGTCATCCGCCTACCATGGATTTCGTTCCTGAACACAGACACTGCGGGAAGTTTGTGTCGTTAGCATTGTCACCTCTGTGCTATTTTGTAAACTGTATATTCACTGAATGTGTCTCAGGCAGGAGTTCTAGATCTGTTCACTGTGTGATGCTGGGACTAGGACTTACCCTTCCAAAGCCTTCATTCCATATGTGTAAAAAGTGGTCGTGACCTCTCCTCGAGGGGTTGTTGCATAAAGACCACATACATAGAACAGTAGCATAGCTGCGGCCGCGGGCAGGGGAGCCCGAGGAAACGCTGGCTCCCTGTGTTTCATCTAATGAAAAGTTCTCTTTTCATCAGATGCATTCGGGATCCCTCCTGGTCTTGTGCCATTGATACATTTAGTTGACTTCCCCAAGAGTGTAACCTTTTGTTCTCAGATTGTTCCTTTCTAGTGTGTGGGCTCCACAAAAGTCAGGTAGTGACGGTGCTTCTCTAACACCCCAGTGGCTGAGCCTCCAGAAGTTCCTTAGTAGATACTTAAATGATGCTTTGGGAGGCAGGAGGATTGCCTGAAGCCAGGAGTTCAAGACCAGCCTGGGCAGCATGATGAGACCCCCCCATCTCTATAAAAACATTTTTAAAATATTTGCTGGGTGTGGTGGCACATACCTGTAGTCCCAGCTACTTGGGAGACAGGCAGGAAACTCACTTGGACCCAGGAGTTTTAGGTTACAGTGAGCTGTGATTGCACCACTGTACTTCAGTGTGGGCAACACAGCAAGACCCTATCTCAAAAATATTAAAAATAAATACTCAAATGAGTTATTTTGTCTTTAAAAAGGAAACAGCCTTAAAAACATAAAACCCTATAGGAAAGAGTGATGATGATAATGACTTAAATGCGGGTAACACTAAGTGGCACAACACACAAAGCTTGTGAGACTCTTAGCACCCACTCGGGCATTCAGCAGGTATCCATTGGCTTCCCACACTGTTCAAAGTAAGGATATAAGAATTAGAAAGTCACAGTGTCCCTGCCCTCATGGAGTTTACATTCTAGTGGTGTGCAATAAACAATGGTTTACAATTTGCAAGTGTGTATATATTTTCCTAAGGACAGGGATATGTTCTAAGAAATCATTAGGTGATTTCGTCATTGTGCGAACCTCATCCAGTGTACTTACACAAACTTAGATCGTGTATGTATTTTTCTCTCTTTTATTCATGTGGAAAGCCAAAAGTCCCAACACTGTTACTGAGTATCAGTCATTTCCCTTACTTGATCTGCAATGCCAGTATCAAATGCCATATAGCAGATTTCTGTACATGCTCCACTATAACCTTAGGGGACTGCCATCATATTTACAGTTGGTTGTTGACTGAAGTATCATGATGTGGTGCTTGACTGTATCTTAAAACTTTTTACTGAAATTTTGTTCATTGGTTGGTTTTTCTAGATGAGCACCTCTGAGGAGTCGGATGAAATGCCAATGCCGGATTCTGAAAGTGTATTCATTATCCCTGGGAGCGTTCTTCTATGGCGAATAGCCCCACGGCCTCCAAATTCTGCCCAGGTGAGACTGGGCTTGCTGGCTGTGGCCTCGCTGTCTGTGTTCAGCACTGTGGCGCTCTTTCCTGGCACGTGCAGGGTCAGCCCAGGCAGCATGGAGACAGGCAGGTTGGCATCCCGAGCCCCCACTGAGTCCCGGGTGCTCCCTTCTTGCCTGAGCTCAGTGCATCGTAAGTGCATCATGCTGTCCATCCCTCTGGCATCTGGCTGGGAGGATGTATTGGGTTAGGGCTTCACTGGGGCTTAATAGCTACTTAGTGGTGAAACTTGCCCTGATTAAATATAAGCTGGTGCAGCCTAGTCAGTACCAGCCCTCCAGACCCAGCAAGAAATGATTTTAATGAAGATAAAAGAATGTTGGCTTTTGCTTAGAGTTCTATTTAAAGTTGATCATGATAGAGGATATTTATTCTGCAAAGCCTGCTTTGAGATTTTTTTGAGACAGATACCCACAGATGGTGCAGATTTGGGTGAAAACATTTAGATATGTGTGATCTGAGAAAGACTGACCATTGTTACCACGAAAGGGAGGGGGTCATTGTCAAGTCAACCCTCTTCTACTTTCAGGACATTTCGTTTTGCGTTATGCCTTGGCATGTGTTAATTTCATCCTTTTGCTTCTTTTCAGATGTATAATTTTACTAGTTTTGCAATGGTTTTGAATGAAGTAGACAAAGACATGGAGAGTGTGATCCCCAAGACAGACTGCAGGTTACGGCCTGACATTAGAGCCATGGAAAATGGAGAGATAGGTAACTAGCCAGTGAAGACTCATTTCTCGGGGGATGATGCTTTGTTTTATTCCTGGTGATTGTTAGCATCATTGGGGTACTAGCACTTTTAGTCTCTCTTAGAGATTAAGTTTGAGTTAACATTCAATTTAAATTCAGTAACTTTTTTGTTGTTGTTGTTGAGACGGAGTCTCGCTCTGTCGCCCAGGCTGGAGTGCTGTGGCTGGATCTCAGCTCACTGCAAGCTCCGCCTCCCGGGTTTATGCCATTCTCCTGCCTCAGCCTCCCAAGTAGCTGGGACTACAGGCGCCTGCCACCTCGCCCGGCTAGTTTTTTGTATTTTTTTAGTAGAGACGGGGTTTCACTGTGTTCGCCAGGATGGTCTCGATCTCCTGACCTCGTGATCCGCCCGTCTCGGCCTCCCAAAGTGCTGGGATTACAGGCTTGAGCCACCGCGCCCGGCCTAAATTCAGTAACTTTTATTTTAAATTTGGAAATCTGGGCAGACCTTATTAGCTCTTATTATTGTGGTAATACTCCCCTGAGAATTTAATATACTGGAGATGGCCAGTGGCATTTTCTGACTAATTAAGTCACTGTCTGCTTCAGAATTTACATAGCACCTTGTCAGCCTCAGAGGAGAGTGTGGCCTCCCCTTGGTTAATTATAACTTAAATGTTTTTGTGTGTTGGTATAAGTAGGTGTATATACTTAGGTAGTATGTGTGATATTTTGATACAGGCATACAATATGTAATAATCACATCAGGGTAAATGGGGTATCAATTACAACATTTTTTTTTTCTTTTTTTATACAGAGTCTCGCTCTGTCTCCCAGGCTGGAGTGCAGTGGCGCAATCTCAGCTCACTGCAGCCTCCACCTCCTGGGTTCAATCTATTCTTGTGCCTCAGCCTCCTGAGTAACTGGGATTACAGGCACGCACCACCACACCCGGCTAATTTTTGTATTTTTAGTAGAAATGGGGTTTCACCATGTTGGCCACGCTGGTCTCAGACCTCCTGACCTCAGGTGATCCGCCCGCCTCAGACTCCCAAAGTGCTGGGATTACCGGCGTGAGCCACTGCATCCAGCCCATTTTTATCTTATAAATTTCTTCCAATCCAGTGATTCTCAAAAGGGGGGCATTTTCCCCCTCAAGAAGACATGTAGCAAAGTCTGAAGACTTTGGTTGTCACTTCTTAGGAGGTACTACTGGCGTCTGCAGGCCAGGAATGCTGCAAAACATCCTTTCCCACACCAGGCAGCCTCTTATGATAGAATCACCACATGGCCTTTTATGATACAGCCATCACATCTAACATGTCATAGTACCACAGTGGAGAAAAAGTGAGACACCGCGACAGTATTTTGGAAGACTGTTTAAATTCCTTAAGAATGGCATCTGAAGGAGCTCTGTGAGGTCTCACTAAGAATTTAGAATAATTTCACGTTTATTTAGTTTTTACACCCAATTTTTCATTGAAGAATTTTAACACAGTTGTTTTGGCCTTAAGAATAAGCAGGTTGTTCTTGGCAAGGTTGTTAAGAGCATAGGCTGTCAGAGATGCTGCGTCTGTGGTACCAGCTCTGCCTCTTACTAGCCCAGGTATCTGTTACAATTTTTGCTTGATATTTGACTCTGGTATTTGTGTTCTAATAAAAGGGAGAACGTGTAAATGGTTCTTTTGTGAAGTTCTTGTGCTTAATACTGTGCCTGGCATCCTCTATGTAGAGTGTTAATGGTTTTGTATTGATGTTCTTATTTTAGATCAAGCTAGTGAAGAAAAAAAACGACTTGAGGAAAAACAAAGAGCAGCCCGCAAAAACAGGTCCAAGTCAGAAGAGGACTGGAAGACGAGGTGCGTGCCTGAGTCAGGGGGTGTGGCTCAGCTCTCAGGCAGGCTGCTGTGTGGGATGAGGCAGGGATGCCAGACACTGGCCCCAGAGCAAGGGTCTATCTAACACAAACCCTGCTGAGTTGTCCCAGGCCTGAAAAAAAGTTATTTCCACTGACTTTTATCCATTCATCCATTGATGGACACAGGTTAATTCCATATCTTTGTTATTGTGAATCGTGCTGTCGTAAACATAGGGATGCAGGTATCCCTTCGATACATTGACTTCCTTTCCTTTGGATACCCAGTAGTGGGAGTGCCGGATCCTATGGTGTTAAGTTTTTTTAAGAAATCTCTGACCGGGTGCAGTGCTCACACCTGTAATCCCAGCACTTTGGGAGGCCGAGGCGGGCAGATCACGAGGTCAGGAGATCGAGACCATCCTGGCTAACATGGTGAAACCCCGTCTCTATTAAAAAAATACAAAAAGTAGCTGGGCATGGTGGCGGGTGCCTGTAGTCCCAGCTATTCAGGAGGCTGAGGCAGGAGAATGGCGTGAACCCAGGAGGCGGAGTTTGCAGTGAGCCGAGATCGCGCCACTGCATTCCAGCCTGGGCAACAGAGCAAGACTCCGTCTCAAAAAAAAACAACAACAACAACAAAAATCTCCATACTGTTTTCCATGGTGGTTCTACCAATTTATATTCTCACTACCAGTGTATGAGCTTGCTTTTTTCTGCATCCTCGCCAGCCTGTTTTTTCTTTTTAATAATTGCCATCCGAACTGGTGTAAGATAATAATCTTGTGGGTTTTATTCATGTTTCCCTCCTAATTAGTGATGTGGAGCATTTTCTCATATCCTGTTGGCTATCTGTATGTCTTCAGAAATGTCTCTTCATGTCTTTTGGATTATGTATAGCATGGTATATTAGAAAAATCATGGTCTTCAACATTAAACCTAAATTTGCCATCAGTTATGAGGTTGGGCAAGTTATTTAACTGCCTAGACATTCAGCTTCTCATCTGTAAAACAGAGCTTTAAGAGTTTGGGGCCAGGCGCAGTGGCTCACACCTGTAATCCCAGCACTTCGGGAGGCCAAGGCGGGCGGATCACAAGGTCAGGAGCTTGAGACCAGTCTGACCAACGTGGAGAAACCCTGTCTCTACTAAAAATACAAATTTAGCTGGGTGTGGTGGTGCATGCCTGTAATCCCAGCTTACTTGGGAGGCTGAGGCAGGAGAATCGCTTTCACTTGGGAGGCAGAGGTTGTGGTGAGCTGAGATCGCACCATTGTACTCCGGCCTGGGTAACAAGCAAAACTCCGTCTCAACCGAAAAAAAAAAAAAAAAGTTTGAAGGGCATTTACACTGAACCGAGTGCCTTACATACTGCTGTGGGCATGCTGTAAATGTTAATTTTCTTATTCTAATTTATTCCTAACTGCTTAAAAGAATGCCTTGCTGTGGAAAATAAGACCCAGGCTAGAGGGTAAACCTGTTAGACAAATACATTGTTTCGAAGCAACCTATTAGAAGACCCTGCTTCTGTCAAGTAGCTTGCTAGATCTGGTGGGAAATGCATATTCCTTTTGCATGGTATCATTACCCCTTTTGGAATATTATTCCACAGACCTGTTCCCTACCTAAGCAGAAAAACAGCATCACTTGAGCATCTCTTTAGAAATCCCTCACAGAATGAGTTGCTGCAATAGAAAAAGACTGCAAGCTAGTGAAGAAACAGCCTGTGATTTTCCAGTTTGCCCTGTAAATCTTGTCCTTTTTCTTTTAACAGGTGGTTCCATCAAGGTCCTAATCCCTACAATGGAGCACAGGACTGGATTTACTCTGGCAGCTACTGGGACAGAAATTACTTCAATTTGCCTGACATTTATTAAAATGCATACAAGTCAGGGTGTTTGGCTAATCTACAAATAAGTCTTAAACCTATGTTTTTAAATTTTTTTCTCTTGGTTTCTACTTATCTTTAAAAAAAAGAAAAAAAAAAAAAGAAAAAACATTCATAATTGCATTTCACCCCCAACAAAAGCAGGGTATAAGGTGATACTGGTGATGAAAGTCTTAGGAAAAATGCATAATTTTGCTATAAAACGTACTTATTTGGAATACTATTTTATATAGAGGTAAGAGAAGACTGCTGGGGAATATGCTTTTTATGGTCGCTGTTGCCATATTTACTGAAGGTTTATACCTAAATGTAACTTTAGCTTTATGGAACTATATAGTAATCCCAAATCAAGTTATTTTGAATATTTTTATGCTGTCATGCTTGAATGTTTTAGATGTAACCTTTGACATATTTAGAACTCTCGTCCTATACAATGTTTATTGCTCAAATGTAGAGGTTATGTCATTTTATAAAGACTCCATTGATAAGATGGCTTTTATTCATACTAATCCTCCCAATTTTACCCCTTCCATCTTCCAAGAAGAAAAAAATGCCTGAATATTCAGAATAGATATTTCTGATTTGAAAATTCTAAAGAATTAAACTGGAAAAGTATTTAATTTACTTAGTGCTCTGAATTTACTTTTACAGTTTTCTGCAGTATCATTAAAATGTTTAAGTTTACATTTGAATTGAAAATATGTATAAAATCTAGCAATTCACAAAAATGCCCTAGAAATATAGATTTTAATCACCATTACATAATGACAAACCTTGTTAAATGCTGCCACTTCCAGTGGCAAATGCCGCTAGAGAAATTAAGTTGCACTCATGTAAGTATCAAACTATATAAAAGGAGGTCTTGTGCATTTCAAGTTTGCAAGGTACTTGTGTACTTAAAATATGTGTGGAGACCTACTGTACAGTAGTTTTGCCCCTTTAATTGGGGCACATTAATCTTAAATCTTATAGTATTTATCCACCCAAACCCCAGACTGAGATATTGCTCCCATGGGCCTTAGGTAGCTGCCAGTACATGATTTTAATTGCTGTCTTGAAGTTAACAAGTGTTATAATGAAATAATCTACCTGATGCTAAATAAAGGCTTTAGAATGTTCCCCAAAAGTGTGGTTTCTTTTAAAATTTCAGATATACTAATGTTGTCACTTAATACTATCCTCAATTGTTAGAAGTGTCCTATCAAAGAAGTCCTGGTGGTACCATGGCTCCCAGGGCGAAGGAGATAACCAGTTGCCTGGCATGCATAGTGGTAAGTAGGAATTTAGCATTCAGTTCATCTCTGGATAGATACAGTATAGGGAGGTGCTACTGTATTCATTTGGTGTGAATCTCAAATGCAGAATCAAGTGGAACTACCTGGTTAGAAAATTCGTTACTAGATCTGTTAGAGTGGGAATAGTTTAAAAGCATACACAGAGGAGTTGGAAAATGCTATTGCTTTATAAGTCTGAAAAGATGGGCCTTTTGTGTTTGGTTGGTTGGTTGTAGTCCTCCTAAATTACAAAAATAAGCAATGCAAAATTGTATGCTTGCATGAAGTTTATTGATACATTACACTGGTGGCAGACTCCTCCCTGAAATGTTGACCCAAACAGCGTCATTTCTGGATCTGTTAGGAATAATGCAAACATTGAATTGTTTAAAGTTACACATGAAACTGAACATGTGAAATGAGCAGAAGATCAGAAATGCAATGTCTACCCTCCTGCTCTGTTACTAAGCTTAACTAGTTACCTGTGGGCTTTTGCACTGAAATATCCCAGCAATTTCATGCTGGAAACAGCCATTTTGGCAGTTCCACTAGAAGTCCATAAAGAGTTTGAAGAAGTGCACCTAGCCCTAAGATAATTTTGTCTTTCCTTAAAATATAGTAACTGGTCCTTGAGCCTGCTTATGAATTAAATCTAGCTTTTGTCCATCTCTCAGATGTTCAACTTAAAATTCCCACTAATTATTTGAAGTAACTAATTGGTACATAACGCTTCTGTACTTTCAACTAGTCTCCCTACTTCCTCTGTTGACCTCCCCCTTGCTGCTAATCTGTTTTCCACATAGCAGCCCGAAGGATCTAATAAAAACAGGAATCTGATTCTATCATTCTTCTGCTTAAAACACTTGTGCTGGCTTCCCATTGAACTTTCCATCAAAATCTTTCATTTTATACAATCTCCCCATTCCGTCCCAGCCGGTCTCACGGTGGCCTACTTTGCTGTCTCTGGAACCCCCGTGTTCTTTTCTGCCCTAGGACACAGCCTGGGTGCACCCTGCAAAGCTGGCTCCTTCTCATGCTCAGGTGTCAGTTTACATCTGAGCCTGAACACCCTATCTAATAGTGACAATTAAAGGCAGGCCTGTGTCAGTACCTTGTTTTCTCCATAATACAGGTTGTAATACACTTTTTTGTCTGTTCCCCCCATAAGATGTACGTCCCATGTTTTGCTCACTCTACTGTCCACACATAGGGGAGAAGGGCTAGCATAAGGCTTGGCATTAAGTATGAATGAGAAATTTAAAAATGATTTGTGAGTGATCAAACTGTCTCATCCACAGTTAATCTCAGCTGTTGTTCAGCTCTTTACTCTGCCTCTCACCTGTCCGTCTACTGCTTCTTACCACGTGGATTAAGTGCTCCGTTACATAATCAAGACTTTTCTCTCTTACCTTGCTCTTCAGTTGTTCCCAGCTCCTCCCTACTCCCTAAACATGCCAACTAAATTGTCCCGTTTTAAAAATCCATCCCCTTTTCGCATCTACCACTGTGGTAGACAACGGACTAGGTATTTCAGAGGCGACTGAGTTCATTAGTTTCATGTATCGGGCATCAAATCCTTGGCGTGAGTCATTGTGGTGCAGTGCACCTGCTGTGCATTTATTAGTAACTGGTGGTTAGGAAGCTGGAGACAATAACCCAAGGAAATTAGAGTATACCCCAACTTATTATCTCAAATTATTTTTCAATATCTAAATCTCCAGCTCAGCAAATCAAAATGCTTAAAACGCACGTGTTAAGGCCTAAATGTTACGGCAGGAAAGTGCACCTACCAGTTTTCAGTTTCTGCTTTGCGAACCTTGTGAGCAGTAGTCACGGTTACCTCCCCAGCAATTCCGTAACTTCCAAAGGGAGCACATTTGTCACCAGATCCTGAACTTTTTTTAGCTACATCTTCTACTGGGAAAGCAACAGAAAGGAAAACAGGGCTTTTTGGCCTGGGGACATCTTGTCCACTTGGAGGATTAGCATTCTGGGGACTTAGGGTCTGTTTCTGGAATCTCTCATCTGCAGGAACAGCAATGGGCACTTGCATTGCAACATATCTCAAGACATCTGACTGTGAAACGACAGCATGTCCAGGAAGAGGTTTCCATCCCTGTGCTTCCTGAACATTTGAGCCTACTAAGATAAAAGGTGGGGCACTGGTCTTCTTGGTGTCGCCCATCACATAAGTTGGAAAAGTGACTTTTGGTGGATGCTGCAGAAACTGTGGATCCTGAGGATTAGATAAATAGAGGGTTGCTTGGGGGAAAGGCCCAGGTGCAGGTGGCGGTGATGGGTGACCTTGTTGATTCTTATCAGTTAGACAATAAAGGGTCCACATGTTAGAATATGGTGGTGGCTGTCCTCGTTCACTTGCTGCCATTGCTATAAAAAAAAATTTTGCAGGAATTAAAGTTTTAGTCTCTGTATCAGGCATTATGCATAGTAATGTCTCTGTAAGTCTCTTTTACATATAACACAGCTGTAGTGATATGCACCATAGAGCATGCTATAGAGAGGGCTGCATAATTGTGTTTGACAGTGTGAAAGAGATTCTCTACAGTTGAAAAACGAGAACAGTGTTGTGATGACAAGTGGCAGGGACACTACAGTTGTGGCTGAAGAAGAATCTTACTCTAAGTTGCTATTTCCAGCTACTTCAACTTTAGATGTGGCTTCTGTAGGATCCTTACAGAGGAAACTGGACAGTCAACGCAACCTTTTGCTTTACCCAAAAGTCAATTGAAGAGTGTGTTAAGCCATTAAAGGAAGCGTTAATGCATCTGCATAGTGTTTTATTTCCTAAAGAAGTTAGCACTAGGTATCATTTTCACCACATAATCAAATCTCTCTGGCCCTTCACAGGCACCATTATCTCCCATTCATTTGTTACCACACATAAAACGTCACATAATCTGGGATTCAGAACCTCAGAGAGCACCCCTTTTAGGCAAGACTTGAAATCATAGGTCCTAGGTGGCAGTAAAAGGCTGGTTGGCCCCACAGGGATTCTTTGGGTTGAGAAAAAGAGGTTTAGGAGTGCCACCTATAATGCAAGTGTGACCCGCCTCTTGAAGACAGTACTGTCTTAGACGAGTTTCACTTTGCCCAAATGTGCCGAGTTCACCTTTTGAACACTGGGCCATCTATCCCCAGTGCAGCCTTTTTCTTCCCCTGAAAAGAACGTAACACTACGCACAGGATTAAGTGGCCATTTTCCCAATAGCTTCAGATACTTTCAAGTGATCTTTTTTTTTTCAGCTTGTTGAAAAATATGTCCAAGCCAGGTCTTCACTGTCTCCCAGGAAGAGAGGGTTTGATAGTCTGCATTTTTTTGTTAATATCCTCTTAGTGTTGTGGACAACTCCGTTTTCCTTTAGAAATAGTTAAGCATTTGAAAACAGTGACTTGGTCTGGACATGCTGCGTAAGCCACAAATATAGCGCCAGTCCCACACGCTGCACTCCCAGTGCTGCCCTCTGCCTTTGCAGCTGTGCAGAATCCCTGTCACACTGCCAGACAAAATGTGATCTTTTCTAAACACCTGCTTTGCTAACACTTTTTGAATCACTCTGGCTCGGTTAAGAGTCAGGGTTGAGAGATTTTGCAAAAGGAATGGGGGCTTGGCTCATACATGTCCCTTCTGTCCCTAAAAAGGGCCCCTGCAATTATCCATGAGGCAGGAGGGTGAGCAGACCAAATGCCATAATTAGATGGAGATGAAGGCCACATCACGTCTGTGTCGCAGGAAAACATGGTGACAGTTCAACAGCCAAGAAAGCAGCTTGATTTTGGCACTTGCCAGGGAGAGGGAACTGATCAAAGGAAGCCAATTACGTGAACTGCATCTATTGCTGTTCAAGTGCCGGGCTGTCCTTTCCGCCGCTGTTACCTCCCGGCTCCCCTGACCTCTCCCCTCTCCATCTAGCTATGAAGCTGCTCTTCAGCTGCAGGAAGCTCCCAGGCAGAAAACAAAACACATGGCCCAGCACCCCAAACCTGGTTACAGAGCTCTCCTGACTCAGTGTGAAAGCAGTCAAACACGCCACCATTTTTTCACTTTTTAAAATGCCACAGCCTATGTAAATGCATTGCTGTAGTTTAATTTTAGATTCACAAGAGGAAAATTTCAAACCAACACCCTCTAATTGCAGTTTTGCAATCAACCTATTCGGATCACATGAATATATTTTGTACCTGACAACAGGCTATATTGTTGCTGACTACATAATATGTCCAAAAAGTGCTGGATGACCAAACTGAGGCCAGGCTCTGGGGACGTCACTTTAAAATCACTCCTGTCATAGTAGTAGAATCTCAAATACAACAAAGCCTTTAAATAGCTTTGGCATTTTAAAATAATCTATTGAAAATAAAGACTGACCAATCTGCAGGGAGCCTACATAGATGGCAACCTGAAATACAGATGTCACCTGAAACGCAATTTGTAATGGAAATACCTGATTTTCTTACCTGGCTTCATCAAACCTTATTCAGCTGTTGCTTCCCCTTCTGGTTCAATTTCTGGTGCAGTAAGGCCTTCTGGAGCAGGAGGGAAGGGGCCACTAGATGACTTTACAGATGTACCTGAGTGCACTGCTTCTGCAGCTTCCCCAGAGAGCACAGGTTTGCCTTCCATCTCCTGGGGTACAGAGTTTTCCCCAGACTCCTCCTGCCCAGTATTGTCAGAGACTATTGAAGTGATCCCCACTTCAAGGTGCAGAGATTTTTCAGAGCCTATTTTGACAGCGCCCTCTGCATCCAGGAGTTGTGCAGGTGCCTCAGGCTGACCTTTCAAAGATGTGTCAGAGAGCAGAGCTGCTGCTTCTGCCTCCACATATACTGAGGAATATTTTGCATTCTCCTCCAACTGTGCAAGTTCTACAGACTCTACAGATTTTTTAGATATGCCAGAGGTGGTCTTTTCTACTACAGATTTGGGACTAACTGGTGGTGACTGCTCATTTTCTTTAAGACAAGCAACTTGATCAGTAAAAGGGGTAACTATTTGTTCTGGCAGTTGCTCGATATAAACAACTCCTTCAATCACAGGCACATCGTTATAGACAGATGATATATGAACAGTTGACATAACCTCAATATCAGCCTGCAAAGTGACCTCAGGAGCTTGATCATAAGCAGGAGGTTCTTGTTCATCCTGCAAGGGGACTGAGGAAGCCGTTGATTGTTCAGCCTCATTTTCTTTAGGTTGAGAACCCAAATCTACATGGACAGATGTTTGGCTCACAACCTGCACTTCTAGCACCTTTCCAGAACACACAAGAGGAGCAGCCACCATGACATCTTCAGCAGCCTCTGAGCTTGGCACCTCCTCGATAACAACAGGCATACTGGTTGCCACATCCACCATTAAAACATCAGATTGATCAGAATGAATAGATGAAACTTTACCTAACATCTGAGCAGCAAGCTGAGCTGGGTCAGCTGGGACGTAGGCAAACTCTGGTGAGACAGCTGTTGGAGGTGGTGATGAGGGTGGGGTAGTAGCCTTAGGGGTGGCTGGTTTGGAAGAAGAATCACCAACTGCTTCAGTTTGCTCAGCACCTGGCTCAGCATAAACTGATGGAAACTGGGTGGTTTTGTCACTATATTCTGTTCTGGTTACATTGTCCTCGTCTGTGTCTGTAGATTTTTCCATCTGGGTAGGTACTTTAGATTCTACAGATGTTTTTTCTGGTTCTTTTAAACATTCTAATTTCTTCTGTGGTGTCGTTCCTTCTGACCATTTCTCTACTAAAACACAACAACCAGATGGGTTAATTAGCATCTATGCCCCAAAAAAATATTTTTAAAGAAGGCAATAATAGGGATGTGGTGGCTCATGCCTGTAATCCCAGCACTTTGGAAGGCTGAGGCGGGAGGATTGCTTGAGCCCAGGAGTTCAAGACCAGCCTGGACAACAGTGAGACCCCATCTTTACCTCTCCCCCCCATCCAAAAAAAAGCAATAATGGGTTGAGCATTCAGATGTCAGTAGAGACACAAATATAAAAGAGTTTTCAGCTTTGTTTTCCAACATCTGTAGTGTGGGTAATAAAACATTCCTGTCCTTGTCTACTCCAAGACCCTCAATTCATTTCCTTAGAAATAAGTGACTCTCAATAGCGCAGTGGCAAGACTAATAATCAGATATCATCCTAAGGTGGTCAGCATCAAGGGAAAGATGATAAGATCATAACTTTGTGCCTAGAAATAAGGAAGCTGAAAACCTCCATGGAAAAAGCTCCTGATCAAACTTCCACACAAAACTGGGGGAAAAGGTTGGGTCGGAGGGAGACCAACTTGGGCAGTAAATTATTTCATCTTTGTTGGTGTAGTAACTTAGTAATGACATAGATGCTGCATATTAATAAAGGCATTCCTCCATTTAAGAAAGTTGGTATATAAAGTTTAACTTAATGAACTGATAAGCTAGAGGACTATAGGAATTTTTTTTTTTTTTTTTTTTACTTTAGGAGAGTCACATATTCTGACCTAAAAATGCTAGCAGCTGCTAGTGATGTGTGATCATACAGCCAGTCAGACTGACCCAGCCAAGAGGAAAAGAAAGATATCTCTGGATTTCAAAGTGTAGACTTAAGTGAATCCTCAGGCATGAGGAAAATTCTCATGGGTTGGAAGGTCACAACAGCTGATGACATATACAAAATCCTAGAGCTGGAAAACTGCTGTAATATTTTATGTGCATCACCCACACACCTAACTACCTTAGTCGTTAACTCATCAAAAGTTTTCACATCTGTTTGCTGAGAATTTTCCTTTGGGAAGCATTTCTCTAATGAAATTTACAAGAAAAGCGGAATTTGCTTCAAAAGAATATATTTGGCTTAAGTCAAAACTTTGGAGACATATTTTCAATAGGTTCAGCTGCATTCTGAAAAAGCAGTGTCCTGCAGTGTCTCCTTTGACATTGGCTGCTGATGTTTTATCAATTCAATTAAGATTTCTAATACTGGACATGGACATTATACCAAATGCTCACATGCAGAGAAAGATTCAAAAAGAGAGAAAGCCACATCTATCGTTACCTCCCTCTGCTTAGAACAATAACCTCATTTTCCTAACCATTCACCTCCTTCAGGACTTTCCCATCACTTTTTAGGAAAGCCCTTTTACCCACCAACACGTTTGACTGAGTGCTTGTGCTACATGCTACATGTATGAGTGGTCTAGGCACTATTGAGGATAGAAAGACTGTTAAGACGAGACTTCATATAGCTTACATTTAATAGGGGAAATAAGATAGACAAACATAGGTTAAAAAGTTCAAGTACCTAACTGGTACTAATAAAGATCTTGGAGTTCAGAGGAGGGGGAAAATCTTTTTTTTTTTTTTTTTAAATGGAGTCTTGCTCTGTTGCCCAGGCTAGAATGCAGTGGTGCCATCTCGGCTCACTGCAACCTCTGCCTCCCAGGTTCAAACGATCCTCCTGCCTCAGCCTCCTGAGTAGCTGGGACTACAGGCGCCTGCCACCATGCCCAGCTAAATTTTTGTATTTTTAGTAGAGGCGGGGTTTCACCATGTTGGCCAAGCTAGTCTCGAACTCCTGACCTTGTGATCCACCTACCTCAGCCTCCCAAAGTGCTGGGATTACAGGCGTGAGCCACCACGCCCAGCCAAAAAATCTTATTTAAGCCTGACATTGGGAGAGTTACTCTTATGTTTAGGATATAGAAAGCTACAAAATACATTGTTTCCATCCATAACAACAGGAAAATGCCAGATAGATAGGCCACAAAATCATAACTTTTCTTGAGACCAGCAGAGAGCTGAAGTCAAAAGGTAATCAAGTAACCTGATTTCAAAAGAGGAACCAGCCCCTCCAAGGAGAAAAGGGACACAAGAAACAGTCTCAGCTGTAGCAGGATCCAGAAAGAATAGGCTGCCATCACACCAGCTGGTAAGAATGTACCAGCTATAATCTGAATGTACTGGTAAAGGCCAACGGTGCACTACATGTCAGTCTGAAATTACCTGGGACTCCAGACCCAAGGAAATTCACACTCCTTAGCAAACACTTTTCCACGGGCCTCACATGAAAGATGGAGGCAGGGCTGAAGGCCAGACAGAGCTCTCCTATTATCAGAGCAGAGACAGGAGACACTGGCCCAAGACTGACCACAGATGGAAGGCAGAGTTTGGCTACCATGTGACAGAGGGCAGGAACACCAAGAAAGCCCCGTGTCCAAAGCCCAGGTGCACAGGTCCAGCCTAGGTCTAAGGCAGGCCCAGAACAACAGGGAACCTCCTGCACTGCTAACCAGCCCGAGGCTGAGAAACAAGAGACAGCGGGCTGCCACCAGGAGAGGGGGCAAGAGTTTGGAGAGAGATGCCCTTTGTGGGGCATGCTGGCAGAGAAGGCTGAAAGCTGAGGGGGAAGCACAGATGCTGAGAAATACCCTCTGGCACCCCAGCCCCACCCTCAGCAAAAGGTCTTGGTAGCCCTCTCCTAGAAGGATTTGAGGTCTGTAGTACAGTGAAGGTAATGAAAGCAACAACAAAACCCAAGTCCAACTCCTAACCAGATTGACCTCCCCATACCCACACCAATTCAAGGCCTCCCTAACTATTTTCCCCCATAAGATCTTCAATTCTCCAACCACCGATTTACTTACCATGAGCGTTTTCAAGAACGCAGCCAATCTAGGGATTGGATTCCTGCAATCCCTAGACTGACCTGACAGGTTGCTTGTGGTATAATTTAGGCAACTCTGCAAAGGACCACTTGCTCTTTTAATTACAAGTGTCTCCCTCACAGGCTCATGGTACCTGAAATTATGTCTAGGAGATTAAAATGATTTAATGTTTTAAATGTTAAGAAAGCTCAATATTTTTGTCTCTAGAAGTCCCCTGTTAAACAAAAACATCCCTTATAACCACCATTCTGGAAAGGTAAAGCGTTATGTAATTATGAATCCTTAACAATTTACCAGGGAATGTAGGATATTGTTTTCTTCCCTGCAACTTTCTCATAGTAAAAAAATTAATGAGAAAACCTAGATTCCAGTCCTGGCTCTAAGATTTAATAGCTGCATGACCAAGTCAACTGTTCCAAGCTTCAGGCCTCCTCACTTGCAAAATGGGGATTATAACTGACTTCATGGAGTTTCTGTGGACATTAAGTGAAATAATGCATCTGAAAGCACCGAATAAACTCTAAATCACATATAAATGGGGAAGGAATGAATCAATACCCATTTAAAAAGAGATACAGAAAAGTTTTGAATATGTGATATCAAATTAAACATTATATAAATCTCAAATCTCTAATTCGAGATTTGATTCAGCTTTGATTAAAATTAAATTGGCTATTTCCTAAACTGGGTGGTAAAATGCAGGATGTTTTTTCTTTATATGTGTGTGTTATATACTTACGGATTTTTTCATAATTAAAAAAATTGAGACCAGATGCCTTAAACTTTTATAGTGTTTTTGAAAATGCAAACACTAGGTCAGGCGCAGTGGCTCACACCTGTAATTCCAGCACTTTGGGAGGCTGAGGCAGGTAGATCACTTGAGGCCAGGAGTTCGAGACCAGCCCAGTCAACATAGTGAAATTCTGTCTCTACTAAAAATACAAAAATGAACCAGACACAGTGGCATGTGCCTGTAATCCCAGGTACTCAGGGAGCTGAGGCAGGAGAATAGCCTGAGCCCGGGAGGCAGAGGTTGCAGTGAGCTGAGATTATGCCACCGTACTCCAGCTTGGGCAACAAAGCTAGACTCTGTCTTAAAAAAAAAAAAATGCAAACACTAGATCAACCATTTGGCTTTGTCTGGAATACATGAAAGAATGTTGGCAAATATATACATACTAGTTACTATACACATATAAATCTATATTGAGTTCATGTCATTATCTGTTTATTAAGAAGGGTAAAGAGCTTTTCTCTAATGTATTAAGGTCAGCTTTAAATACGTATAACAATTGCTGACTTGTAACCTTGAGATTATGTTGGTTGTAGAAGACAGAATTTCTTCAAGTTGTAAACTAGGTTTGCTAAAGGTTGATCTTATCAACCTTATGAAGATTAACCCACTATGACTTCGGTGATCTGGTTCTACTTAAGCTGACAAAACTACACATACACACTAAGAATTAGGAACATAATTAAAGGCATTCCTTCTTGTAAAAAAGTTCCTTTTTAAGTATAATAAAAATGACTCAAATTGGCTAACTTTAAAATTCATTGCAGAATCCTGATTTTCCATGAAATCAGTAGGATAAAGAGATAAATTCCAAGCATATGGTATTTTTTTAAATAGGCACAACTCATCCGGAGATTCAGGGTACTGGGGTACATAACTGCCCAAGAAGCATAAGGAAAAGGACATATTCTGGCATGAAATGGGAAATCTGAAAGGCATCAAAGACCAGAAGTGTATAAGCAGCAGGGCCTAACAAGAGATACGACAGGCTGTATAAGAATTGGAGGTGGGACGCTCAAAGAGAGTGCTTAAAGTCAGGAATATGTATGGTACATAGTCTTTTAAGAATTTAAAACAGAAGATTCCAACTAGCCTGTATTGAACTGATTGGAATGAGAATACCAGAGACTATAAAGTAGGTGGTTTGTTTCTTTTCTCCCCTCTTCCTCCTCGCCCTTCCTTCCATTCTTTCTTCATTCAACAATCATTAGTTGCACCAGTATGTGTTAGACACTGAAGAATCAAAGAGGAATAAAACTTCCTAAAGATCTCACTCTGATTAAGGATATAAGCAGATGATTGATTATATGACAATGTAGTCAGTACAGTGACTGAAATATGTATGGGGTCCAGTGGCTTTTAGGTAATTTGGGTTAACCTTTAGAAATAAGGAACAGGTGTGAAAGTGGCTAGTAATTTGGACTGTAGGAGGTGGAAAGCAAAAGATGGCATGGCCAGTTTGAAGGAGAAGAGCCATTCAACCTATCCTAGGTAATCTCTCCCATGCCATGCCCCTTTGCCTTCACTTTCCTCTTGGTTCTCCAGCGCTGCCATCAAACTTCGCTGGGCCACAGGGAGCAACACCAAATGCAGTTTGGCATCCCTTTGGCTTCATCCTTCCGTCTTCTCTTCTGGGTCTATTTCTGTATCCCTCACCCCATCACTCCCAACACATCCCCCCTCCCCACATTTTTACCAAACTTCATCTCTCCCAACTTCACTTAAGGGCAAAGAATTAAAGCAGGGTGGGTGGAATAGCAGACATTCCCTCCCTTATTCTTTGCTAAGAGAATCTTAGCTAGATTAGTGGCAGCAATGTACCCAGCCCCAGGCACACTGGTTCTCAAGGGATAGTAGTATCCCCCTTCCACTGAGAGTATTTATAGATGTAGAGGGGACATTTGTATTTATTTCAATGTCTGGGAGGCATTAGTATTTTAGGAGCCAGGATCAAGGATGCTAGGTGTCCTGCAATGCATGGGACAATTCTGATCTCTCTTAACATAAATTTTATCAGTAGTGCCACCACTTTCTCCTCCTTCCTGATGTAAACACAGGCATAACCCCTGGAGCAGTAGCATGCGGGGACATGTAAAACATTCTAAGAATGACACAGCAGAGTGCCTAGATATGTGATGCTTATTATTAAAGTATATTAGGAGCAGAATGAACACCTTTTCAGATCTGTTCTTAAAGTCACTCTTAATTGGTTTGCTGTTACTTGCAACCAAAAGCTTTCCTAACTGATACGAGGCATAAATTAGAGGGGGGTTGTATTAAATGCTGCTCTTTAGATACCCTGTCTGTTTTTTATTCTATGACTTCCATAATACCCATTTTCTTTCTGGGTACTTGTTGAATTCATTATCTTAAGACGTACACTACTAGATAATGTATCTGTACTTTTTTAAACCTTCTGCCCATAAACATCTGGGCTGTGTCCCATATACCCTCTCCTCTGTAGAATAAAGCTGATTAAAAAGAGGAGGATTATTTTTGGTTTCCTACATCATAGTCATGTCACATGTTTTACTGAATAGTTTTATTTCTTCATATGCCTTTCCTTTTTTAAAAAAATGTGTTTGCCTTATGGCACTGATTAGAACCTACAGTACAAAGCTAAATAGAAATGGTAATATTGGAGATCTTTGTCCTGGTCCCAGTCTTGAGGGGAAGACATTCAATATTCCCCATTGGGTATAATGGGTCAATTGGGTTGTCTGTAAGTTTTTGTGTATCCATTCCTAGATTTAGGAAGTTCCCTTGTGTTCCTTGCTTGCTTATAGGCTTTTTTTTTTTTTTTTTTTTTTTTGAGACATGGTTTTGCACTGCCATCTAGGCTGAAGTGCAATGGTGTGATCACAGCTTCAGCCCTGAATATCCAGGACTACAGGTGTGTGCCACCATGCCCAGCTAATTTTTAAAAAATTTTCTGCAGAGACAAGGCCTCACTATGTTGCTGAGACTGGTCTCAAACTCCTGGCCTCAAGTGATCCTACCTCAGCCTCCCAAAGTGCTTGGATTGCAGACATGAACCACCAAGCCCTGCTTATAAACTTCTTTAAAAGCATTTCTTGTAGAGCAGGCAATGCATTCTTCTCAGTTTTTGCTGCCTGAGAATGTCTTTATTTTGCATTCATTTTTTAAAGGATATATTCACTAGGTATATATCAATTCTAGGCTGGCATTCTAGGTCACTGTATGTCATTCCATTGTCTTTTGGCTTCTATGGTTTCTATTAAGAAATCACCTATTCGTCTTATTATTGTTCCCCTGAAAAGTAATGTACCCTTTTACCCCTCCACCTGCTCTTAAGATTTTGTCTTTTTCAGCAGTTTAGCTGTAATATACCTGTGTGTCATTTTCTTTGTATTTATCCTGCCATGGGTTCATTAGACTTCTTAAATCTGTAAACTATTGTCTTTCAGAGTGGGAAAATTCTCAGCCATTACGCTTTCAAATACTACTACTTTTCCATTTACTGCAATGACATAGACTTTTTTTTTTTTTTTTTAAAGACAGAGTCTTGCTCTGTCACCCAGGCTTTAGTGCAGTGGTGCAATCTTGGGTCACCGGGTCACTGAAACCTCTGCCTCCCAGGTTCAAGCAATTCTCGTGCCTCAGCCTCCTGAGTAGCTGAGACTACAGGTGGACACAGACCTTTTGACAATGTCCATATGCATTTCTTACATTCTTTTCTATTTTTCTCTTTGTCTTAATTTGGTGGTTATCTGCCTTGATTTGGTTGTTGTCTGTT
Source organism: Macaca mulatta (assembly GCF_049350105.2). Taxonomy (NCBI): domain Eukaryota; kingdom Metazoa; phylum Chordata; class Mammalia; order Primates; family Cercopithecidae; genus Macaca; species Macaca mulatta. Next base: position 68,246,083 of record NC_133423.1, read on the forward strand.
GGCTCATTTTTTAGTTTCCTAATTCTGTCTTCTAATAAAACCATATAATTTTATAGTTTGCAGTTATGGAATAAATGTTTCTTATTTTGTAGTTTCTAATTCTGTTGAAGTTCTGCATCTTTTCATCTATTTTCCGTCTTTTCAAAATACCAATCATGGTTATTTTCTATCCACCTCATGTAGTAATTCCAGTATCTGGATATTCTTTGGGTCTGCTTCTAGTGAGTGTGTTATGTTTTAGCCCTTATCAATCACTTCTTCCTGCTTCTTTGAATGTCTAGTCGTTTTTAACTGTATGCTGGAAACTATAAATGACACATTGTAGAGGCTCTGATTGTTATTTTCTTCTAAATGGTACTGATTCTGTTCTAATGGCAGATCAATCTGATCCTCTTGAGATTTGATTATAAATTCTGGAAAAGTGGGCATACTTCAGCTTTGTTCTTACTCCTAGCGCATTCATAGTGTATGACCTTTATTCCTAGTGTATGATAGTGCACTACGTATAAAGTACACTTTATTCATAGTGTATGACCTTTATTCCTAGTGAATGATAGTGCACTACATATAAAGTACACTTTATTCATAGTGTATGACCTTTATTCCTAGTGAATGATAGTGCACTACGTATACTTTAAAGTACACTTTATTCATAGTGTATGACCTTTCTGAGGTCTCAACTAAATTGCCAGGGTTTCGCAAAAATCTTATTTTTGGCTGGGCCCAACCTGCAAAGCCTCTCCCAACACTAAACGGTTCTGATCTCTCGACTTAGCTTTCAGTCTCCCAATAGCTGTTTTCTGCTAAGCCTCCTCAAGCCTTACTCCATACATGAGGAGCTTAGGAGCTGCACAAAAACCCAAGGGAAATTTTTTTTTGCAAACTTTTGGAGGTCCTTCTCTGAAAATGCCTCCTTTCTGGTACTGTCACTCACATCCCAGCCACACTGAAAGACTGAAATTCTGCTTCTCTGTCACCTCTCCCTAGATTTCACTCACTGCTTGGGCTGTATTTCCCCGCACAAGAATTTGAAAGTGTCCTCAGGAAGAAAGCCTCTGTGAATATGGGCTGAATTTCTAGGAATCCTTTCTCCCAAGAATCTAGGTACTGGACTTCATTTTATGTAATTTATACAGCTTTTATGTCTGTTTATGATAGGAGGACAAGTCCAGTACTGGCTTCTCTTGTCATAGCTGAAATGAAAATCTCTCCCTCTCTGCTGAATTTCACCTAGCACAGCATCTGGAAATTGTCAGGAAATTAAATATTTGTTAAATTATGGATTGAACTTCAAGGATATGTAGGATTTGAAAGGTAGAAAAAGGAGTAAAAGGAACTCCTGGAGGGAGAAGAAATATAAGCCCAAATCAAGTGATTTGAAATTTCACATTTCAGGAGATGACAGATTGTCTTAAATATACGGCACATGAGGTCTATGAAATGAGATGATTGCAAAGGTAGGACAGACTGCAATCAGAGAGAGCTTTGGATGTCATGCTGTTGTAAAGGGCTCAAAATTTACACACTGTGACTTAGATATGCCAGAACAGTATTACTTTCTCTAACTGATCTCATCTTGCATTAAAATGCTCAATTCCCAATAGCAGAATTTCATCTTAGTTTTAAAATCTGTCCCTTCAAAAAGTCTTTTGGTTAATTAGTGAGCCTTTTGGGCTAATGCTCCTTTATTAAAGGTTTTCCTCCTTCTAAAAAGGGGTAAGCTGAGTCTGGGGTAAGCTCTGTCTCTGATCCACATGTCCTTTTATGCTGGCTCTCCATGACCTCTGGTAGAGACATAACTGGTCTCTGGGTGTTTTTGTTTTCTTTTCTTTTGTTTGTTTGTTTAGAGACAGGGTCTCACTATTTTGCCTAGGCTGGTCTTGAACTCCTGAGTGCTGGGGTAAGCTCTGTCTCTGATCCACATGTCCTTTTATGCTGGCTCTCCATTACCCCTAGTAGAGGCATAACTGGTCTCTGGGTGTTTTTGTTTTCTTTTGTTTGTTTGTTTAGAGATGGGGGTCTCACTATTTTGCCTAGGCTGGTCTTGGACTCCTGGGCTCAAGTGATCCTCCTCCCGCCTCGGCCTCCAAAAGGCTGGAATTACAGGCATGAGCCATCACGCCCTGCCCTCTGGGTGCTGGTCTCTGACATCACTGCATTCATTGCTTAAAATGTTTCCATTTTGTGGGAAGTGTAACCTGTTTATCTCACTCAAGGACTGGCAGATCTCCTTCCTTTTAGTCCTGTGAAGCATCTAAGGCTTAGCTGCCAATTTTTATTTTATTCTCAGTTTGGATGTTATATGCTATAGCCCTCTGCCCATGTCACCTTTTCCCATCCTGATTCCTTGCTCATCATCACTTTCACTGGAATAATCCAAAAATACCAAGACTCACTAAAAACCATACACAGCGGCTAAGCATGGTGGCTCATACCTATAATCCCAGCACTTTGGGAGGCCAAGGCGGGCAGATCACCTGAGGTCAGGAGTTCGAGACCCGCCTGGCCAAGATGGCGAAACCCCATCTCTACTAAACATACAAAAATTTGCCGGGCATGGTGGTGGGTGCCTGGAGTCCCAACTACTTGGGAGGCTGAGGCAGGAGAATCGCTTGAACCTGGAAGGCAGAGGTTGCAATGAGCCAAGATCGCGCCACTGCACTCCAGCCTGGTCAACAGAGTGAGACTCCATTGCAAAGGGAAAAAAAAAAAAACCCTTCCAACTGGATTAAATTCCAGTATTTAATCTCATAATTTGAGTCTTTATTACTATGAAATCCAATTCTCCTCATGCCTGTAATCCCAGAACTTTAGAAGGTTGTGGCAGGAGGATCACTTGCATCCAGGAGTTCAAGTCCAGCCTGGGCAACACGGCAAGACCCCATCACTATCAAAAATTTATAAAAAATTAGTTGGACATGATGAGTCACAACTGCAGTCCAAGCTACTTGGGAGGCTAAGACAGGAGGATCCCTTGAGCCCAGGCTGCAGTGAGCTATGATGGTGCCACTGCACTACAGCCTGGGTGACAGAGCATGTCTCTGGAAAAAAAAAATATATATATATATTTTTTTTAAAAAGGACCAATGTGATTAAACATCAAATGATTTGTGGGCACCATTCTTAAGTTTGAATATATGCTAGTAATGATGCAATAATTAATAAACATCATTATTAAAACTATTACTACTTGTGGTACTTACCTTTAATCTGATGAAATTGTTTAACCAGATCTTTTATATCCACAGTAGTATTCCCTGAAGGAATCAATACAGGAAATCAAACACAGATACATAAAATTCCCAACTTAAAATGTTTTCTTTTTCAAAGCAGCAAATATATAAAGGAATAACAAACCTCTGTACATAGTAAGTTCTTGAAAATAAGCTGCTGCAAACTGGTTGATGTCTGATGGGTTAGTTTTGAGAACAGCTCTACTAATTCCCTCGAGCAGAGTCTTGAGGCCATAGGGTACGACAAGTCTGGGCTTTGAAGAAATCATTTTGGCAGGATGTCTGTAACTCAACTAGAATGAAGAAAAACAAAGTCTTATAAATAATGTTTTACTAAAATAGTTTTTTTTTTTTTTGAGACACTGTCGCCCAGGCTGGGGTGCGGTGGCATGATCTCAGCTCACTGCAACCTCCGCCTCCCGGGTTCAAGTGATTCTCCAGCCTCACCCTCTTGAGTAGCTGGGACTACAGGAGCACGCCACCACACCTGGCTAATTTTTTGTATTTTTTAGTAGAGACGGGGTTTCACCGTGTTAGCCAGGATGGTCTCCACCTCCTGACCTCATGATCCGCCCGCCTGGGCCTCCCAAAGTGACTAAAATAGTCCTTATGAGTTAACTATAGTTTCCAATAATAAACTATCTCCTATTAAAATTATCAGCTTTAGTTCTAATATGTAGGTATTCATTTTAGTAAAATGGGCTAATTCTTGATGGTAGTTTAAAAAATAACACAACCCTACTAACAATAGCCTACTATGTGCAGATGAGCAATCTAGTACCATTATAGAAATCCATAGGAAAAGCCCTGCCAAGATCCTGAGGACATTAAAAACAAAGAACAAAAAACAGAACCTGCCTCTGTAAAATTCAGTGAGTATTTTGTGCAGTTAACATTTCATGTATCTGTTTCTAAACAAGTCCTTCCAAACCACACAGGCACTGGCCTTTCTGTATACATATGCATCAAACAGTTACAAGATAGTTTTTTTTTCTGTAAGAAAATGTTTTTCCTTATTTTTCTAAATATATTCTCACACGTTGCTTTTTTGAGACAGAGTCTCACTGTCACCCAGGCTGGAGTGCAGTGGTGTGATCTCAGCTCACAGCAACCTCCGTCTCTTGAGTTCAAGCAATTCTCTGCCTCAGCCTCCGGAGTAGCTGGGATTACAGGTACCTGCCACCACACCCGGCTAATTTTTGTATTTTTAGTAGAGATGGGGTTTCACCATCTTGGCCAGGCTGGTCTTGAACTCCTGACCTTGTGATCTACCCACAGCCTCCCAAAGTGTTGGGATTACAGGCATGAGCCACCACGCCCGACCGTTGCTCATGTTTAAGTGTGCATTTTTTAGCTTTAAATTTTGGGGGTTTTTTCAGCCTGCTTCGTACCTGTAGGAATAACTTTGTTTTTAACATTAATCAGAGTGGGTATAATTTATTTGTGCTATTGTTATACCACCGTCATTTGTACCTGTCTTTTCTCATATCTCCCTTACCCTCTTCCCAAATTTTCCCTTATGTTTCCCGTTCTGTCTTTCTGGCTTTTAAGTGGTATCAGAGATATTGCACAGACCAACCTGTAATTCTCGGAGTTGCAGAGGCTGCCACCTAAAACTATGTCAGGGTGTACGTGTTCTGACTCCTCCTAAAAAATTATCTAAGGCTTCTAAAGAACAAAATTAAATAAGAAAATCCCTAAAATGGTGAGGGGAAAACTAAGATAGGAAAAACAGGGTGAAGCTACAGGTAAAGTTAGCACTCCAATGCATGCCATAGCTCCTTCACTTTGATAAAGATGGGTATCAAATCGATCCCTGAGCTACCAAGGAGCCATCACAAAATAAGAGATAGGTGGTTAAGTGATTCAGGTTTCCTGAGGTGAAAAATCAGTTGTTTGAGAGAACCACAGCTATTTCGGATACTGAAACCCAGGAGAAATTTCTCCCCCAAGTCCTTATAAAGCAAATAGTGTGATATAATGAGCCATGTCCTCAACAACATCCCTACAATAAATAATGAGTTTCATGGGGTTAAGTGGCATAGTCTAATTATAGAAGGGCACAGCTTCTATTATAAAGTAACTAATATCTCATAGCAAAATGTTCAATACTTAAAAGCACATCTCATCTTCCCAAAGGTCAGGACAAAATGAATCTGTACTGGCCAAAGCAAATCCTTTCAGAATATAATTAAGTATAATTGAATCCCTTAATGAAAACTTCCTTTTACAGCATCATTCAACAGATTTACTGAATTAAACCATCTTTAAAAAACCAGAAGTGATCCAGCAATCCCACTGCTGGGTGTATACCCAAATGGAAATCAGTCTACAGAAGAGAGATCTGCACTCCCATGTTTGTTGCAGCACTGTTGACAATAGGTAAGATTTGGAAGCAACCTAAGTGTCTATCAACAGATGAATAAAGACAATGTGGTACACAGATACAATGGAGTACTATTCAGCCATTAAAAAAGAATGAGATCCTGTCATTTGCAACAAAATGGATGGAACTGGAGATTATTATGTTAAATAAGTGAGGCACAGAAAGGAAAACATTGCATGGTCTCTTATTTGTGGGAGCTAAAAATGGAAACAATTGAATCCATGGACATAAAGAAGGATGGTTACCAGAAGCTGGGAAGGGTAATGGGGGCCTGGGTGGAAAATGGGGAGAAGTGGGGCTGGTTAATGGGTATAAAAAATGAATAAAACCTACTACTTGAAAGCACAACAGGGTGACTATAGTCAATAAGTTAATGTACATTTTAAAATAACGAAAAGAGTGTAACTGGACTGTAATACAAAGGATAAATGTTTGAGGGGATAGATGCCCCATTCCCCATGTGATTAACATTGTATGTCTGAATCAAAACATCTCATGTACCCCATAAATATATACACCTACTATGTACTCACAGAAAAAGAATTTAAAAAAAAAATAAGTGGGGATTCGGCAGTCCCATATGCTAAATGCTAAGGAGCATAGGCAGCAATGACATATACATATATACTGTTTGTTACATATATATATTTGATACATACTCATACATATCGTATGTCTAATTTTAAGTACCCAAGGTGAGTAGATAGACCGTTTTGAAAGTGGCTCCCAGAGGCTGGGCGCGGTGGCTCACGCCTGTAATACCGGCACTTTGGGAGGCCGAGGCGGGCGGATCACGAGGTCAGGAGATCGAGACCATCCTGGCTAACACCGTGAAACCCCGTCTCTACTAAACATACAAAAAATTAGCCGGGCGTGGTGGCGGGCGCCTGTAGTCCCAGCTACTGGGGAGGCTGAGCCAGGAGAATGGCGGGAACCCGGGAGGCGGAGCTGACAGTGAGCAGAGATCGCACCACTGCACTCCAGCCTGGGCGACAGAGCGAGACTCCGTCTCAAAAAAAAAAAAAAAAAAATGGTGGGGGCTCCCAGAAACCATGATGGCGCCAACAACCTTTCAAGAGGCAGTTAGCAGTTGCTGCTACCAAAGGTGGGGACAGCGGCCATGCACTCCATGATCCCCCGTCCCACTAGTTCTCACCCCGACTTTGGGAACGTATGGGGTCAGGGACGCTAAACGTCCTACAGTTCAGTTCCCCACAAAGAACTGTCCTGAGCAAGCTGATGAAGGTCAACGGGTAAAATAGTCACAAACATTATTAGGGTTATTTAAAAGCGACAGCTTAATAATTCTCCCCAGATCCCTCCTATCACCAATACTGGTCCAACACTGGCAGAATTTAAACCCTGCCCCGCCCAACTGTAAACGTCCATGCGCCCACTACCACAAGGGTAACGCCTTAATCAAGAAACACGATGCCTTTCAGGATGCCAGCAGGGACTTCGGAGCCGTAGGTAACCGCACTCCCCCATCTCTCCCTGAAGAGCCTCCGGTGTGTGGCCCCCGCTGTGTCAGTGCTCGTTTTGCGCTAGGTCTGTTTGGGAGAGGGGAGTGAAATGTAGGAGGCTGGGCGTGCTCACTTCGCCTGGACTTGTTCAGGAGAGGCGGGCGACGGACCCACCGAGGCCCCAGATTCGGCAGCTGGCCGTCTAGTCGCCGCACTCCCCGTTGTGGGCCGGGGCCGCCCCACAGGTCCCCCCCCCAACTCTGGGGACCCTCCGCCTTCCCCGACACCTGAGGCTCCGACGACCTCTCCCATTTCGAGAGACTCCCTGAGGCATAACTGTCTCCGAGGCCGCAGGGTGCGCCTTTTCTCCAGAGTCTCCCCACCTGCTTTCCGGCTGCGCTCTTAAGAGCTTCCTCGTTGCCCCCTTGCCGGCGGCTCCTGAGGTTTGATGCTTGCGAGCGTTTTTATAGCCCCGGAGGCATCAGGGCGTGCGTCACGAAGTCCCGCATCACAAAGCTCCGCACGCACGCACGGAGGCGGGGCCACAGCGGCTGCAGCCAATGGGGAGCCGAAAGCGACAAAGGCCGTAATTTGGCCGGCGAAGAGAAGCTTGTTTCCCCACTTCTGGCTACACCTGAGCGGATTTAGGTGATTTCCCAACAAATGGCCAGGAGTAGCTCAAAGCGACTGCCTCTCCGTCTTTGGTCGTTGGGCCTAAAATTAGAGCTCTTTTGAAAGAAAGAAAGAGATTTATGGCAGTGCTGTTATGTCTCTACCTCGCAATTCCCCACACTGCTCCTGGCCCCATAAACTATAGCTCTCTTCGGTCACCTTTAGGAATAATTTCTGCCACGTTGTAGACTCAGAGTGAATAATTGTATGCAACACAGCACTTTTTCTTTTGTGAAACTCGCCTGTGGAATGGGAGTTTAGCATGAATCCCGAACTTCCTGTTTCTCCACAGTTGAGATCAGACACCAACTATCCCTACAAAGCCCACCGTCAAAAACAAGTCAAGGAGTTACTGTAACTTCAGCTCAATTTTTCCAAACTAAAGGAATGCCGCTTCATTTAAAAACGCCCACTTTGCCAGGTGCGGTGGCTTACGCCTGTAATCCCAGCACTTTGGGAGGCCGAGGCGGGTGGATCACGAGGTCAGGAGTTCAAGACCAGCCTGGCCAAGATGGTGAAACCCTGTCTCTACTAAAAATACAAAAAATTAGCCGGGCATGGTGGCGGGCGTCTGTAATCCCAGCTCCTCTGGAGGCTGAGGCAGAGAATTGCTTGAACCTGGGAGGCGCAGGTTGCAGTAAACCCAGATTGCGCCACTGCACTCCAGCCTGGGCTACCGAGCGAGAATCCGTCTCAAAAAAACAAAACAAACAAACAAAAAAACGCCCACAGTTTGCTCTTTCACTCATTTAGGCTCAGGTATTTGGGCTGGGCTCCAAATAACACCATAATCATGATTATCAGAGTACAAGCAGCCTTCATTTTGATCCATCTTCAAATGTTTAAAAAGCAACTACTTTAAACCAAAGAGCATTGCCAGGGCAGATATCTGACCAAAAGCAAAACAAAACAAAACAAAACCAACCAACCCCCTTCCCCAACCCTGCCCAAAAAAACCCACAAAAAAACAAAACAAAAAAAAACCCTGTTTTTCAATTCAGAAAAAAATAGGGCTTCCAGAGCACTTTGCAATAAAAGGCAATGTTAAGGCCTCAGTCAGCATTATCTAGTGCCATTCATTAATCCACTTAATAATTAGTACTGAGTGCCAGGCAAACTCCCTCTTCTCGGGAAGATTACATACTTAAAAAGGGAGAAATAGCAAGACTCCGTCTCACAAAAAAAAAAAAAAAAGGGAGAAAGGCTTTTAGACTGAGTGTGTTGGTGGCTCTGCAGATATTTTTCATCCTTCGTCACTGACCTACAGCACCACTTTGGTAATGTAAATAAAAGTAAGATGAGGCCGTCATGATTTCTGATAGCTTGGTTTATAACACATGTAGCTGTCAGAGACATAATGAATGAGCTACTGAAAATCCTAAGTACAAACACTAAGACCTCATCTGTGGTGTCTTTTGGAATTGGAGACATTTATGGTTTTTAAACCTAACCTCGGTGGGTCATCTCAAACATCTATTCGGTGTAAGGTATTATGCGGAAATATCTGTAACTCAAAAAACAAGATTTTACTCTCTTCCTTTCTTCAATGACTGTTTGGCTGAGTCATTCTGAAATGCAAATTGTTACAATGAAAACATCTAACCAAGAATTTTCAAACCACTGCCCATCGGCTGCTTTGATTTCTTGAACTCTTAATGATTTCATGTGGTTTCACAATCTTGGCCTTCTGTTCATCTCCCTTTCAGTCACCAGTATGTTATTTTTTGGTCAACAGTGATTTAAAACGCAAATCTACCTTCTTTTCTACTGCCCCTCTGCCATACCCGAAATCCTTCCATGGTTGTGGGTGTGGTCTCTACACACCTCTCGTATTTCATCGATCACCATGTGATTCCCACTTGACGCTCCAGAGTCTTGAACACACATGAGGTTTGTCACCTCTGTGCTTTTGCTCATTAGGTCCAAGGCCTTGAATCCTGTTCCAGCAAGTGTTTTCACCTGACTGCATCCTGCGTATCCTTTATAACCCATCTCAGAAATCTACTTTAGGAAGCCAGTGGGTTAGCAGCATTCTCTCAGTGATCCCATGATGTATGCTTTATGACTTTATCCTTGCTATATAATTCTGCTTGTGTTTAACTCTTCTCCCAGATTTACTAAATCCTTAACAAAAGCTGAATAGGGCAATGTTTCTCTAATCCACATCACCTGCGTAAGAAATCGTCCCAGGAGCTTGTTAAAAATGCCTTCCCAAGCCCTACCTAGAACCTATCAAATCAGAATCTCTTCGTAAAACACGAAAATTGACAACCACTGGCCTCTAGGAGGAGGAATTAGGCATTACATAGAGGTCACCTGGGTTTCTTTTTTTTGTTTTTTTGGGTTTTTTTTTGAGATGGAGTCTCGGTCTGTCCCCCAGGCTGGAGTGCAGTGGCGCATTCTCGGCTCACTGCAAGCTCCGCCTCCCAGATTCACGCCATTCTCCTGCCTCAGCCTCCCAAGTAGCTGGGACTACAGGCGCCCGCCACCATGCCCAGCTAATTTTTTTGTATTTTTAGTAGAGATGGGGTTTCACTGTGTTAGCCAGGGCGGTCTCAATCCCCTGACCTCGTGATCCGCCTGCCTCAGCCTCCCAAACTGTTGGGATTACAGGCGTGAGCCACCGCACCCGGCTGAGGTCACCTGGGTTTCAAGTGTGTTGCTTCTATTTCATACCCAAGTCAACTAGGTGATAGAGCTCAGCCCCCTTGCTAGCTTTCACAAGAAAGCCAGTTAAATTGTGCTCTGCATACTTTACTGAAAAAGGAGCGTATCTGTTATGGACCAACTTTCTCTTGCTCCCCTTATCCTTTTCTCTTTCTGCATTTCCTCTTCTAGCTTCTAAAGAATCTGCCTCGACTATATATCTTCTTGGATGATCTTGATTTCACAATTTTCTTTCTACAAAATATACCATCCGCAGAAACCAAAACAGTACATCATGATTTTGTGAATGTGTATCTTCACAGTGTAAAACCATATTTGAATACTTGCCAGCATGATTTGCTTAAGGAAGAAATCCACCGGAAAAGTTTATACAGCAAAGGTGTGTGTGTGCATGTGTGCATGCACGCATATGTGCTCATTTTAAAAATCAGATATGACTTGTCCTTTCACTTTAGTTGGCAGAGACAGAAAAGTGCGAATTCGGTAAATAACTGACTTACACAATATGTGACAATAAATACTCTAATTTTCTGTGACATCTAAAAGTTAGAATTCTTTACTCAGTAGAAGACAGTTGTCAGGTGCTAAAATAAAGATACCTAACCCAGTAAAGGTAAAATCTTAGTTATATTAACCAGCAAGGTACATATTACATTATTATTACTAGACCATGCCTCCAAGTGTGTCAAATTATAAAAATGTGTTCAGCATACATAAAATATACATTAGAGATTTCTCTCATCATAGGCACAATCTAATACAAAAATATATTTGACATTTATAAGTTAGAAGATCCATTGAGAGCCTCCAAAATAGGACAGGGGAAGGAGTGAGTGATAACAACATAAAAAAAGAAGCACACATAGATGCAAATAGTTCCACTTATATGATTATTTTCTTCATCAGCAAAGGGTTAAGAGCAGGTTACACCAAACCAAGTTACCAAGCAGATCACAATCAGTTCACAGGTTGGATGAGTCACAGCACACAGGCCAGAAAATGTACTCAGACTTCAGTCAACCTAATGGGACGGTGTACTCACACTGTGGTTTTGTTGTTTTGGAGTCTAGAAGCTCCATCTACCCACTCTCCATGGTCTACCACCATGTTAACACAGATTTACCACAGGGGCCATCTGTACCAAGCCTAGGATGGATAGACTCTTTAAAAAAAAAAAAAAAAAAAAAAAAAAAAAGACTTGGCCAGTCACAGTGGTTCATGCCTGTAAGTAATCCCAGCACTTTGAGAGGCCAAGGTGGGTGGATCATGAGGTCAGGAGCTCAAGACCAGCCTGGCCAAGGTGGTGAAACCCTGTTTCTACTAAAACTACAAAAATCAGCCAGGCACGGTGGCAGGCACCTGTAATCCCAGCTACTTGGGAGACTCAGGCAGGAGAATCACTTGAACCCGGGCAACAGAGGTTGCAGTGAGTAGAGATCGCACCACTGCACTCCAGCCTGGACAACAGAGTAAGACTCCATCTCAAAAAAATAATAATAATAAAAACGAAGATTAAAAATTTTTTAAAAGACCTATACTTTGAGTAGTAAAGAAAACCTACAGGATGGTGTTGCAAAACGCAAAACTGTCTGTCCAGTTAAGTGAGCTGAACACAAACTAATCTGAAGTCCTGAACTCTCTGTGGGAAAATAAAAGTAGTTTTTTAAGCAGGCAGAAATTTTCTGAAAAAGATTCAAAAGCACAGGACCTTATATAATCTTTGAATGTGGAATAATAGCTCAAACAACATTTTGAACTGAAAATTCAAGAATGAACTCTCAAACAAAAACGTCACAATTCAGAATGCTCCACGATCATGACAGAAAAGCTTGTCACCTATGCTGCATGTTAAGAAGAGAGCAAAATGGCAAGAGCTGTATTTTAAAGATTCATAATGTTCTTCCCTTCAGTCTAGTTAAAACCAGATATCCAGGCTGGGCACGGTGGCTCACGCCTGTAATCCCAGCACTTTAGGAGGCTGAGGTGGGTGGATCATGAGGTCAGGAGATTGAGACCATCCTGGCTAACACGGTGAAACCCCGTCTCTACCAAAAATACAAAAAAAAAAAAAAAAAAAAAATAGCCGGGTGTGGTGGTGGGCGCCTGTAGTCCCAGCTACTTGGGAGGCTGAGGCAGGAGAATGGTGTGAACCCAGGAGGCAAAGGTTGCAGTGAGCCAAGATCGCACCACTGCACTCCAGCCTGGGTGACAGAGCGAGACTCCGTCTCAAGAAAAACAAACAAACAAACAAAAACCCAGATATCCAATATTTTTGGACACCAATTTTGCTCTTCAGAAAAAAGTTCCCTTCTCATTCACTGAATATAGGAGAGCAATCTCTTCTCTCTTACTATTATCTAAAACCCACACCAAATTCACATCAGGAAGAAAGTCAATGTGAATAAACATTTTGGAAACAGTCTACTGAAAAGTGGTCAGTAACAGAGATGAAGAAACATGAATATAGTTTAGCCAAAATCAGTGAGAATTAACTTCTTTCAAATAAATTATGGTTATTCCCTCAAAACAAGGTCAAATCAGATTAAATCTGCCAACATTTTACTTGCTTTTCTCATGTTTTATTTTGAAAATATTAAAATACTAATATGAGATCATGCTTCAGCCAAAAGAATTTGTAAATAAATGACACTCTAAAATGATATTCTTTAGCTCAATAAAAATGTCTTTAAAAATCTAACCTTAAACATTGAGCCAAATTATGGCAGAGATTCTTAAAAGTGACTGAGGTATTTAGATTCTTCAAAACCACAGGTTTGCAGTAGCGGGCATGGAGGTAAATTAAATGACAATAAAAATTAGCAATGAAGAATAAAAAAATAACTTTGAATTCCTTTTATAATATCTAAATAACCTGAGCTAGGGGGAAAATGATTAAATCCTGGCACTGTGTAGCCCAGCAAATGTTCCACCAGCAAATATTTTGACGCCAAAATCTATGTTCATTCACGAATAACTTTTTCAAGTAATAATGTCTCAAAAGATTTCCAAAAGTTGGTAATTGGACAATTTTCACAAAGAAAGGTAAACTCCCAAAATGTAGATACTGTTTGTCTAATCTATAGACTAGGCTAATAGATTAGCAAAAGAGTTACACTTTTAGTTGTAAAATTATCTTCTATTAATATTTGCTCTTACTTGGTTGGCTTTCAAAGGAAAAAGAGTGTCCATCGCTTTGAAACATTCTGTAGACAATCTGGAGATGAGTATTTCTGGTAACGTAACTTCAGCTGAAGATTTTGTTCTTTTAATAAGTAAAACACGGAATTCTGGCCTATTAACATTAATTATTTTTACAATAAAAGATCAGTCAGTTGGTGGTTAGGAGATCTGCTTTCTATTCATTGCTCTGCTGATAACAGGAATAATTAATTGTGATAAGTCAATTCACCTTTTTGTGCCTGAGTTTCACTGTCTGCAAAATGGGGTTAATAATATCTGTGCTATGTTATTCACCAGGGTATTCTGAGGATAAAGTAAAACACTAGAAAGCACTTTTATTTTTTCAAAACACAAATATAAATGCTATGTAATAATATTGTTAATAATTTTACAGGTACCTCGTAATGTTATCCATTCAGATATGTGCTTAAGGTAGGTGTTCCTACAGGATCTCGGGTTGGATGTTTCGTTTGATTTTATTTTAAAAATAATAAATCACAAAACTAAAACGTTTGAGCAAGGTCACTTAACCCTCTCCCCAGGTGGTTAGTTGTTATTCTTACCATCATCATCCTCCTCATCATTATTACTTTTTAGCTACATGTTTAAAAGAGGAGATCTTTAATATGTCAGCTTAACTGGGAAAATGTGTCCCTGGCACAGGTGGTTTTCAGAAGAAAAGCCGATCTTCACAAGAGCTTTGTCCTCTGCTTTTATTTTAAAGTGCGGACCCTGGGTGGGGAGGGACAGAGCGGGTGTTCCGGGTCTGTCACTGAGGAACCAATTCCCTCAGAGAGGCCAGAGCAGCATGGATGCGGACATGCAATCTGTTTTCAAAGTCGTAGCCAGAGAAATCCTCCTGTAAGATCAAAGAAAGATATGTACGCACTCTGTTAGCTAAGCTTGCACAGGGTACTGTGGTATAAAGCACACTCAGTTTTGTACTTCCCAAAGTAAAATCTCTACACTCCCAGTAAAGGCTTCCCATGCACTTGATTTTCATATTACTCAAACCTCAAACTTCATATTCATTTTTAAAAACATCAATTGAATGTCAATAATGTTCTCTTTGGACAATTTTCCTCGTGTTATTCTTGAAAAGGTAGTCTTACGTTGTGCTCAATATAAGTTACTATTAGAAATTCTTATTTCAGGGACATAGTTATAAAAGCAGAAGTTATCTTCCCACCCAAACACTAAGAATGTTTCTAAAGCAGGATGAACAATTTCATCTGAGTTCCTTATGATCTTGTAATGTCCCTTAAAACTCAAGAGCTCATGGATTCAATTGGTTATCATTTTTCCTTTCCAGAAATATTACCAACCAGAACATCACTGCACAAACTTTCTAGAATTCAGACTCGGGTATACACTGTATGGGATAAGAAGGGCCACTGGAGAAAGGTAGATTCAGGATATTTACCTTTGCTTGAAGAAGTAGAGTTCTGCCTCTTCCTACAGTCTATAAGAAAAACACATTATCCCTTAAAATCTGTGTTTATATATACGCAGGCAGAAAATGGTATAATAGGAGGCTATGTTAATTAAAACAATTCACCATTGACACAGCAGAGTCAACTGTTCTTTCAAGTATAATGACTCCAACATCCTTTTTTGTTGTTGTTGAGATGGGAGTTTCATTCTGTCGTCCAGGCTGGAGGGCAGTGGCATGATCTCGGCTCACTGTAACCTCTACCTCCCATGTTCAAGCAATTCTTCTGCCTCAGCCTCCTGAGTAGCTGGGAATACAGGCACCTGCCACTATGCCCAGCTAATTTTTGTATTTTTAGTAGAGACAGGGTTTAGCTCTGTTGGCCAGGTTGGTCTCAAACCTCAAGCGATCCACCCACCTTGGCCTCCCAAAGTGCTGGGATTACAGGTGTGAGCCATTGTGCCCAACCCCAATATTTTTTAATATAAAATTGTTTATTTGTTTACATGAGGACATTCCTTGATATATAATTACTTAATTTTTCATAGTCTATAAAAGGCAACCTCTAAGATATAATATCTTAGGTTAACATCTTACTAAACAACCTTAAAATTAATGATTATCAAAAAGTTTTATCTGAGTCAGTAAGTTATATAGCTATAAACTTTATTTATTTATTTTTTGAGACAGGGTCTTGCTCTTTTGCTCAGGCTAGAGTGCAGTGGCACAATCATGGCTCACTACAACCTCAAACTTCAGAGATCCTCTCACCTCAGCCCCCAGGTTAACTGGGACTACAGGCACATGCTACCATGCCTATGTTTTTTGCTTTTTTTTTGCAGACACGAGATTTCACTTTGTTGCCCAGGTTGGTTTTGAACTTCTGGGCTCAAGTGATACTCCCGCCTCAGCCTCCCAAACTGCTGGGATTACAGGCATGAGCCACTGAGCCTGGCTATATTTTATCTTTTAAAAACTGTATTTTTACTGTACCTTTTCTATATGTAGATACACAAATACTTACCATTGTGTTACGGTTGCCTACAGTATTCAATACAGTAACATGCTATACACGAGTATAGCCCAGAAGCAACAGGCGATACACACAGCCTGGCTGTGCAGGTGATACCACCTGGGTTTGTGTACGTACTCTGAGATGTCTGCACCAAGAAGGAATCGCCTAACAACACATTTCTCAGAATGTCATTAAGAGATGTATGACTGTCGATTGAATTCTAGGCAAGAAATTACCTTATTAAAGATAGTAAGGTACCATTACTAACTTCTTGGACTCATTCTAAGTAAAATCCGGGAAAACAAAATGAAGAACACTGTGTTTGATCTGTTTGTTTTAAATGAAGGGTGCTTTGTGCTTGCTCATTTCTACATTTTTGTTGATGAACATTTTATATATATATATATATGTATATATATGTGTGTGTGTGTATATATATGTGTGTATACGTATGTGTGTGTGTGTACCGATGTATACACATACACAAGACCTTACCTCTGGTTTGTCTAATAGAAGACAGCCAAGTTCGTAACAGGCATACGGCTGAACATATAAGTTATTCTGACGACACAATTCATCTTTAACAGCTCGCTGGAAGTACTAAAAGGAATGCAAATGTTATTGGATGAATTCATTTTCCGACTTAGCATAGGGCTTATTACAATCTTCAAGAGGGGGCGGGAAGGGGGACTCATACTCTGTTTTCTAGATCAGATTTTTTCTTCTTTCCTCATCTTCATTCTTTCCTATCTACATCTTAGAAGTCCTCTACATGCTGCCTGATGTGCATTCCTCAGAATATATTGGACTGTCTCATTTGTGCTACTATTTTTCCAGGGGACATATTAGCCTCTATTGATTTTATCACTGAGAATACCTTTATCTGCATCTAAGAGTCTAAACATCCCATTTTAATATTTAAAACAGAAAACACACAAGGCAACTATGATCTCTTGACATGCGTCCTGACTGTATCTTGGTAGCACATAAGGATTTGATCTAAAATAAGCTATTTTGGGCTGTAATAACTATCATAAGCCCATGCTGAAAGATTAAACTTACAAGGGCATGATCTTCTAGGATTTAAAAGCCAAAAGTCTCCTATTACTGTACATTAATTCTTTTTTTTAATCTTTTTTTCTGAGATGGAGTCTCACTCTGTCGCCCAGGCTGGAGTGCAGCGGCGCAATCTTGGCTCACTGCAACCTCCGCCTCCTGGGTTCAAGCAATTCTAGTGCTTCAGCCTCCCAAGGAGTTGGGATTACAGGTGCACGCCACCACGCCTGGCTAATTTTTGTATTTTCAGTAGAGACGGGGTTTCACCATGTTGGCCAGGCTGGTCTCAAACTCCTGACCTCAAGTGATCCGCCCACTTTGGCCTCCCAAAGTGCTGGGATTACAGGTGTGAGCCACTGCGCCCAGCCACTGTACACTGATTCTTTCAAAGAGTAGTCAAACTAACACTGATACATACTTCTTCAAAACCACCAATCAAACAAAAAAACAACTTGCTCGCCCCCCAGGGCTGCATCAATAATCTGCAGTTATAAAGAGAGAAAACTGAACGCACACTGACATGTCTGATCCTTTTCGTTCTTGTCTAACTATGAGGCTTCATTCCACTCCTTCAAAACTGTCTGCCTCCTCGTGTCCTCCTCTCTCCAGTGGAGACTGTCATCTTTGATAAATACTAGTGCCAGAAAAGGAGGCCATATATAAAGAAGCATTCTAAGAATCTGAAGTTAATGAAAAACTAGTATTAACCATCATCAACTTCTAGCATCTGAGAAGATGGCATTAATCAAATCAATTGGATAAAGTTTATAGTGGGAGGTTCGGTTTTGTTTAGTGCTTTTTCATTTTTCTTCTTCACAAGCCCATACGTAGGTGTTCGTGACTTATTTTCTTTAGCCCTGACAACATTAACCGTTTACCTGAACAGCATCTTCTGAGTTTCCTAGACATTTGTGTATGGCACCAAGAAGCAAATACTTTAATCCAACAACAGATGAATCATCCACTTCATGGCAAGCTTTAAAAGAAGGGGAGTGAACAGAGCAGTAAGGAAATGCATTCACTTAATTTCTTCAGTATCGTGAAGAGTGAGGTGAACGTTTCAGTTCACGTTTCTGCCCTCTGAAACTCAGAAGGTGCCCATTCTTCATCCATTAGTGAGTAGCCTTTGTCAAAGAAAGGCAAAAATACCAAACTTCACAGAGCCAAGAAAACTCAAATTGCAACACATTATTACCTCGTGAAAAACGCCCATCTGAAAAGGCTACATCCTGTATGATTCTATCAACTATGAACTATATGACATTCTGAAAAAGGTAAAACTATGGAGACAGTAAAAATATCAGTGGTTGCCGGGGGTGAGGGGAGATGGAGGGGTGAGTAGGTAGAGCAGAAAGAATTTTTAGGGCAATGAAAGGACTGTGTGATATCATCACAGTAGACACATTATTATACAATGGTCCAAACCCTACTGTTTGTTTGTTCACTGAGTGAACCCTACTGTGAACTATGGGCTTTGGGTGATTATGACGTGTCAGCGCTGGTTCACAGACTGTAACAAATGCACCACACTGATGTTGGTAGTTGGGAAGGACAGGGGGAGGGAGGAGCTTGTGGGGACTCTGGACTTTCTGCTTAATTTTGCTATGAACCTAAAACTGCTCTAAAAAAAAGAAGTTCTGTTAATTTCTTAAAAATGACTTCACATTAAATTGCCATGCCATAGGCACCTTTCCACGTTTGTACGAGTTACTGTACTAGTCCATGGGAGAGGAGCAGCACTGACCCCTTCACTTCAACAGCAAGCTGTGGAGGATTGACGCATAGGTTAGAGAATGTTATGGGAGCTTTCTAAGAAAAAGAGAAAGATGCAGAACGGAAACATGATGGGGCTGATGGGAGGAAGAAAGGAAGTAATACCATTATTTCCAAAGACTAATAAAGATACTGAGATTCAATAATATATATCTTACTATTTTATATATAAATATATATTTATATTTTCTATTATATATATGTATACAGAGAGAGAGAGAGAGAGAACTGAAGTTACAGAACAAGTAACTCAAAGGTGAGAGGAGGAGGTAAATGTGAGAATAGAAGATGATCTTGTAGAAGCAGGAGTCACCCCAGAAAGCCAGGCTAGGAATACGCTCATACGAAAAAGAACTCAGGGACTCTTAAGGCAGCAACATTAAGGAAACCTTAATGCAGTTCATTCACTTGTTCATTCATTCATTCATTACACTAATTCATTCATTCAATATTTATTGAGCACCTACTATTTGCCAGGCAATTCTAGGTGCTTAGAATACAATGACAAAACAAACAAAAAATTCCTTCTCAGAGAGAACAGCAAGTGCAAAGGCACAGGAGCCAGGTGTGTCTGAGAGCAGGGAGGAGGACCATGCTGAGGAACAGGGAAGAGCAGGGAGGGACAATGGCCTCGGGGGTTACAGACTGGGAGCACTGCCTGCCGCTGAATAGACTTGGGTTTTTGTTCTGAATGAGATGAGAGACCATAGAGGATTCTGGGAAGCAGAGTGACACAACATGATTAAGTTTTAATAAGATCACTCTGCCTGCTACGCCTAGAATACAAACATGTTTACAATGTAGCTGGGCATGGTGGCTACACGTAATCCCCATACTTTGGAAGACCAAAGCGGGAGGATCACTTGAGCCCAGGAGTTGAAGACCAACCTGGGCAACATGGCAAGACCCCATCTCTACAATTTTTTTTTTTTTAATAGCTGGGTGTGGTGGCATGCCCCTGTAGTCCCAGCTACTCAGGAGGCTGAGGTTGGAGGATCGCTTGAGCCAGGGAGGCAGAGGTTACAGTGAGCCATGATCACGCTACTGCACTCCAGCCTGGGCAACAGAGCATGACCCTGTCTCAAAAACACAAAACACAAACAACAACAAAAAACAATGCAGAGAAAGAATGCAGTGGAGAAGGGCAGGTGGGTGGGGAAAGGTTATGGATGAAACAACAAGGATATAGGATTCTCACTAGTTCTGCTGGTACAGGGAGCTATGGATGGGGACTCCGATAAGCTAAATGCACAAAACTGGGAGGGCACGATGCAGAGTTTAATAAATGCTTATGATCCACATTGCCACTATTGTTTTTTTCTGGAACATAACTTTCTCTACAAAGATCTTCATTGTACTGTATGTGGTTGATCAGTTTGTACCATTATCGATTACCATTGAGGAATTATATAATCTAATTAATAGACCTCAGAACTGGGTTAAATTTAGCAAAGATACTAGAGAATTGTCTCATGCTCACTTCAGATACGGTCTGTCTTCCCTTCCAGGCACACATCTTTGTTGTTAATTTTTTCATTTTGATACCTGGAAAGGGGTTCAGAGAATATTTTGTCAAATCTCACTTAACTGGTAATTGTTCTTGTGAATGTTAATTACTGCCTACCTTATATTTGTATTTTATCTCTAAATATGTGATCCGGTACTTGCGTATTAAAAAATACTTAATATTCTTCATTGTTCCTTTGAGTTAGGCATTTAAAGATGTTCTATACTTGCTTCAATAGGAAGGGAGGGGTTTTGAATTATGCAACTCCTTTAAAAATAAATATAGTAGCCAGGTGCAGCAGCACACGCCTGTAATCTCAGCTACTCAGGAGACTGAGGTGGAAGGACCACTGGAGCCCAGGAGTTTGAGGCTGCAGTGAGTTATGAACACACCACTGCACCCAACCTGGGTGACCGTATGAGACCTGTCTCTAAAAATTAAAAAAAAAAAAAATTAAAAAGAACATAGGAGAATTTGACACATCCAAGAAAAATGTTTCCTTGCTAGTTCCTCCCTGGGAGGGTTATACATCTACTCGAATTACAGGGCCAGTGTACAAGACTTCTTAAGGAGTTTTGTTCCTTTGATCTCCAGAATAGCAACATTGGCAATTGGCAATGTTTGTTTTCACAATTGAGGAAGGACCTTTTTTTTTTCTTTTCCTTTTTTTTTTTTTCTTAAAAGAAATAGGCAAAAGGGATTTGCAGGAAGTCTGATGATAAAAATATATGGCTCGATGGATCATGCTCTATTTGGTCAAAAACAAGAGTAACTAGAGAAAAATCTGAAAAATTTTCTACAGTGGCTTACAAACTATTTCTGGAATATTATGTCTAAACTGTCAATACTAAGTTTCTTGGGAAAACTCACCACATATATGAATAAGAACATATTTATTTTTTTTTTTCCTTTTTTCTTTTGTAGGCAGGATCTCACTCTTGTCATTCAGGCTGGCGTGGTGGAGCATGATCAAAGCTCACTGCAGCCTCGATATCCTGGGCTCAAGTGATCTTCCCACCTCAGTCTCCCAAGTAGCTGGGACTACAGGTGCACACCACCACACCCAGATAATTTTTGGTATTTTTAGTAGAGACAGGGTTTCACCATGTTGCCCAGGCTGGTCTCAAACTCTTGGCTCAAGTCATCTGCCTGCCTTGGCCTTCCAAAGTGCTGGGATAACAAGTGTGAGCCACCCCACCAGGCCACGCTTTAGTATATTTTGATTTATGTGAATCACACCTAAGGGAAACAAAGTACTTTCATGGGGGAAAATAAAATGTATGCTCCCAGCAACTCCCATAGCTACAGAATTAATAACATTTATAACAAAAGCATCACATGTTTAAGGCAAGCATATCTGTCCACAGCAGTGCCGCCTCCTTCTCCCATCACCTAAGTGACAGGATTTTCTTCATCACGACACCCTCTAAGAAGGAGAGATGTGTCCTCTCCCTGAATCTGATGAGATAAATGCGAGATAACCGGGAAACTGAAGAATGCAGCACTGGCAGAAGAAGCCAATGTGTCCAGTAGACAGTTTTGGGTTTTTAAACATTTTTTACCTTGACTCATCCTCTGCAGGTTGGGGAGGGAACAGTTTGGAAGAGCCTTCCACAAGTACAACACTTCAATGGACGCCAACACACAGAGTGCTTTGGTTGGGGTTTGCTTCCGAAATCGCTCTGCCTGTAAGGAGTTAGAATAAACAGGCAACATTTTTCAAAAACAAATTCAAATAAAAAATACACCTCGGACACTTTAAAAGCACACAGTTCATCATCAATGTGAATGACCTTCTCCTTCAAAGCTAAGACTAACAATTCCTCTCTCTATGAAAAATGTTGCTTTCAATTTTTGACATACAGGAAATTATGCCTTTCATTCATTAGTCAACTGAAGCTACTCTCAAGATGCAAGGCAGGGCCAGCCGTGGTAGCTCACGCCTGTAACCCCAGCACTTTGGGAGGCCAAGGCAGGCAGATCACCTGAGGTCAGGAGTTTCAGATCAGCCTGACCAACATGGAGAAACTCCGTCTCTACTGAAAATACAAAATTAGCTGGGTGTAGTGGTGTGTGCCTGTAATCCCAGCTACTCGGGAGGCTGAGGCAGGAGAAGTGCTTGAACCCGGGAGGCGGAGGTTGCGGTGAGCCAAGATTGCGCCGTTGCACTCCAGCCTGGGCAACAAGAGCAAAACTCCGTCTCAAAAAAAAAGATGCAAGGTATATTCTGAAAACTTGGGGATGAAACTAGATTTACGTGCATTTAGATCGATGGAATTTATAAAGCTTGGTGACAGCTAATAATTCAATGGGCTTACACACACCTAAGGAACTAAGACTAGATAGATGCCTTTTAGTCACAGTTCTCTTGTTTTTAAATTTTTCTACTGAGTGCCAGTGCTCTCAGCTGTACATTATAGTCTAATTTATACTCAAAAGCTTCATTACATGTTCATTCAATAAAAACATATACAACTAAAATAACTGATAATTCAGGATATAAGACACTATGTAACTCAAGGTAATACAGCAAAATTGTATTCACAAAAGTACAGAATACATTAGGAACGCTGTCTCTACAGTCTTGGGCCTTTCTGCTGGCAACTGGGACACTGTGACACACACTTTTGCTTTTTATTACATCAAAATGCAATGTGTTCTCTATTCTCAACCCCAGACAGCCTGCATTTCTCACTAGGCCCTGCCAATTTGTATTCTTCCAAAACCAACTAATTCTTTAGACAGATCCTTTCTCTTAGTGTGTTCATTAGCTCTGAAGAATGTATAATGTCTCCATTCATTAAAATAATAAAAAAAAAAAACTATACTCCAGTTACTCTTCAGATCATATATATCTTTCACCTTTTGCTAAAAATTTCCATGAAGGGGAACCATTTTGAGTCTTAACCCAATTGTTTGAGGCCCTGTACCTGCAGGGCTAATCGATTTTTTAAAAATCTGCTTTCATTATTTGCAGCAAGGCAAGAATCTTCTATTCAGAGAAGATGTACAATCATGGAGAGCATCCTCTCCATGGCGGTGAACTGCACTTGACATGGTAAGTAAATAGGCAGCCTTGAATATAATTTCCTAAAGCTTGCCAAGGCAGTGTTGGTTACAAATGCCTATCATAATACAACAGGCTCCAACATACCTTTTTCACCGAGAACTGTTCAATCTGATTGTTTTTCCTTTTGAAGAGTTTCTGAACTTCTTTAAAGACAATCT
The DNA here is from genome assembly GCF_049350105.2 of Macaca mulatta. Lineage (NCBI taxonomy): Eukaryota > Metazoa > Chordata > Mammalia > Primates > Cercopithecidae > Macaca > Macaca mulatta. The sequence goes on from NC_133423.1 coordinate 68,269,695, forward strand.
GCGCCCCGTCCACATCACCAGTGGCTCCCTGACAAACTGTAAGAGACCATAATGATATTTCTTAAATATAAGTCAGGGAAAATGCCATAAGGGATATCTAAAGTGATGATACTTGAAAAAAAAAAGAAAGAAACCGGAGCAAATATGTTTAAAGACTATTCCACAACGGGCTGGACGTGGTGGCTCACGCCAGTAATCCCAGCACTTTGGGAGGCCAAGGTGGGTGGATCACCTGAGGTCAGGAATTCGAGACCAGCCTGGCCAACATGGCAAAACCCCATCTCTGCTAAAAACACAAAAATTAGCCAGGCGTGGTGGCACATGCCTGTAATCTCAGCTACTTGGGAGTCTAAGGCAGGAGAATCGCTTGAACGTAGGAGGCGGAGGTTGCAATGAGCCAAGATGGCACCACCGCACTCCAGCCTGGGCGATAGAATGAGACTCTGTCTCAGAAAAACAAACAAACAAACAAAAAGACTATTCCACAAAGGACTGCACCATCCTGCTGATCACTTCAACTATTTTCTAGGTGCCTGTGTTCCCAGAGCTTTTGGGGGGCTTGGGGAAAGCCATGGTCCTTGTCCTTTTGTTGGGGAGACAGTTTTTCACATAACAAAGTCCTTAGCTACTGTCACAGAGTACAACCTAGTTAGGGCTCGCATACTCAGAAAGTGGAATAAATAGGAACCTAGGAAAGAACAATGAAGAGCCCAGAGGATCATGAAAGCTTCATGGTGGAAGGAGGATTTCTCTGTCCTAGGAAGTCATCTATCTGCCCTGTCCATGTTCCCTGGCTGCCTACTACCTACAAGCCACCAACAAGAATGTGAAGAAGAAACACGTGTGCTTGAACCCTAAAGAAACTGACATTTCAATTGAAGAGATCACACACGCACCCAGGGTCCCACAGGCTGCAATGTATGTAGTGATAGCGGTAGTCAGGGTAAGGAGAACCAAAGTGGTTTCTAGAAGGCTCAGAAAGAGAAGGGATCATTTCTCTCTGGAGTGACCAGACGCTGTAAGGAGCTAGGAGAAGTCAAGCGGAGTCTTGAGGAATGAGGGAGATTTTGTTCATGTGCACACCTTCTTCTCACCTCATGCCCCAAAGATTTAATGATCTTCCCTTTGCTATGTCTTCTTGGTCCCTTATGTAAACTTTGCACTGGCTGCAGCCCCACTACCTGATTGAAACTCTACCACAACTCTGTCCTTTCCTCTCAACTCTGATGGTGCGGAATCCATTTCTATTCATTTTTGTTAGATCACATGTGGTTTTTCACTCCCCAGTTGGAATGTACTAAAGTTGATTTGCTAGTTGCCCCTTCCTTTTTTTTTTTTTTTTTTTTTTTTTGGAGACGGAGTCTCACTCTGTTGCCCAGGCTGGAGGGCAGTGGCGTGATCTCGGCTCACTGCAAGCTCCGCCTCCCGGGTTCACGCCATTCTCCTGCCTCAGCCTCCCAAATAGCTGGGACTACAGGTGCCCGCCACCAGGCCCAGCTAATTTTTGTATTTTTAGTAGAGATGGGGTTTCACCATATTGGCCTCTTAACCTCACGATATGCCTGCCTTGGCCTCCCAAAGTGCTGGGATTACAGGCATGAGCCACTGTGCCTGGCCAGTTCCCCCTTCTTTACTTGAGCACCCCTAAAAGTAGGTTGGTCCCGTACTCGCATTTGGGCATGGTCAAGCAGTCACCTATCCCAGGCATGCACGTACCAGGACAGGCTACCATCGGCAGAGCCCAAGGGTTCAAGAATTGAGGCTCGGAGAGAGCCGAGGATAGGAAGACATTGGGAAACACAGCAGGTTCCAACTGGGATTAAAAGTGATGAGGCTGAATATTCAAAGGAAGGGACAACTCCTTTCCCAGTCACTGGGGCATCCCTGATCCAGATGGAGGAGAGTGCACCAATCCAAAATGACCTTATCAATTGCAGCTGTAACATTTCCAAACCAGAATGAAGCTCAGTGGCTGTATTGTGCAACCAACTCCCTTATTTTTAGATCAGAGGATGCAAAGGTCTGGAAAAGCTGAGCAATGCCTACGGTCACACAGTAAATCAATGAAAAATTATATATTTCTGCTGTCCCTAGCTTGAGGTCTTCCTCAGATCATTGAGAACATTCTTATAGAGTCACATAATTAAAACCAGTCATAAACAGCAACAGTATCTGAACCACCCCAAAGGTCTATAACATCCATACCTCAGACCCTGAAGAACAAACACCACCTATTTCTCTTGCAGTAAAACTATAGATAGTTGGTTTTTTTTTTTTTAGATGGAGTTTTGCTCTTGTTGCCCAGGCCGGAGTGCAATGCCACGATCTTGGCTCACTGCAACTTCTGCCTC